>NC_081420.1:69869093-70207427 GCF_949786415.1 Peromyscus eremicus | reverse complement strand
TTTTTTGAGACAGGGTTTCTCTGTGTTGCCCTGGCTGACCTGGAACTCGCTTTGTACAGGCTAGCTTCAAACTCATGTAGATCTGCCTACCTCCGCCTCCTGAGCTGGGATTAAAGGTACGTGCCACCATGTCTGGATAAGATGATATTATGTTAAGAGCTATTCAGTTGAGACTTATGCCATTACAAATCACAATAATATGCATATATAATTTTATTTTGTAAAATTATTTATAGAACATTGTATAGAAAAATGTCTGGGTGATTACATATCCAAATACAGTAAATTGGCTCAGGAAGCTGGAGAGATGGCTCAGTTAAGAGCACTTACTGCTCCTGCAGGGGACCCAACTGACTCCCAGCACACATATTAGACAGATTCCAACTGCCTGTGACAACAGTTCCAGGGGATCTAAGCCCTCTGACCTCCTCGGGCACCTGCACACGTGTGATTTACATAAACTCACTCAGGAACGTACACTCATAATAAGTAAATCCATCTTTAACAGACACAAATAAATCCATATTTAACAAAAATACTGTGACTCAGGCCAATGAGATGAGCCAGGATAAAAGTGTTTGCTGCACAAACCCAATGACTTGAGTTCAATCCCTGAAACCATGTGGTGGGAGAGAAACACTTCTGAAAGTTGACCTCCAGCCTCCACACGCTTGCCATGGCTCATGAGCATGTGTATGCAAGTGTACAATAGTAATACCATGATAATAAGAAAAACACCAGTAGTAAACATAGTGAGTATTCCTGACTGATTATTTCATCATTCTGAAAAAACTCCAAATCCTTAATAACAGTGATACCAACATTCAAATAAATACATTTCTGAGTGTATAAATGTCCTTCTCATAATTAGATTAAAAAAAAACAATCAATTGATACATTAAGAAAAAGCCAACCCCCCAAACACATAGAAATTACATATTAAAGATTTCTTCACAACTAGGGGGGAAGAGGAAGGTTAAGCTACTTTTAACATTTATTAGGCACTTGCTGTGTGCACTTTCTTCGCATGCATTATTCTAGCTAAGTGTTTGTTTATTTGCTAATTTAGCAACTTTATATCGGACATCTGTTGTTGGGTTATAGTCCCAATAAACAGTCCTTTTTATAGGCAAGAAAATGGTCTCATAAATCTACCCTTGGAAATCACACAGCTAGTTAAGTGGAAAGCCAAGGTTAAATCCAGCCAGAATCGTCAGGATTCTCCCCACGAGTTGCTGATGCTAGGCTACCATGGTTGGTCTGTCAGCAGTCCCCCGGCTGTCAATAGGAAGGGTAGAAGCCAAAAGAATGTGGATCCTGATTCCAAGCTGATTCCAGAATTTGGGAGTTTCCCAACGGCCAGCATACCCTGGCTGCAGAGCTCCCTGCTAAGCCAAGTGGATCGGTGCTCCCCACTAGGCCCAGGCTGGAGTTTGTCAGTGATGTTTCCTGCATTTCCTGGTGCTGTCTGTGAGTTTTTAAGTGAAGCAAGTGGACGTCAGGCTACAGGCTCCTTTTTCATTTACTTGACTTCACTGTCAAATGAGATTTTAAGCCAGCTGAAAAGTATCTATTTCTCCCAAATTGAACAATAGTGTACCCTGCATATTAAAGGGCAGAGCTGAACACAGAAGGCAAGAACCCGTAATTATGTGCAAACTGTTTTCGGTTGAGTCTGTTGGCATGCAAACCAATGGCAAATTGAGGCTGCCCTTTGGAAAGCGTACAGCACAACACTTCAGAAACCATCGCCAGCATTCAGCGGAATCTCTCAGAAACACTGAACTAAACCAGAGAGAAACTCCTCTGTATTATGGAAGGCACTTGGTTCTTTGAGTTCTTTAGGAAAGGGTTTTCATAGAGGGTTGAAGTATGGAGCTGTAGGTGCAGCTGATAACAGTGCAGCCCAGTAGAGGAATGTTAAGCCAGTGGGGGTTGCAGGCATGAGCATGGGCCAGACTGGTCATGCTAGCCCAGTGGGGAGGGCAGCCAGCCTCTTCTCCCTGGGATGTGAACTGTGGACATTCTTGGGGTCTTCCTCTTGTCTTTTATTGCCCCCACCTTTTCAAACTCAAGAGTTTGTGATCAACTGCCAAGGCTATTGTGTCTTTTAGGTAAGGAATTTGAATTTGTGGTTCCTTCTAGTGTCTAGCCGAGCTCCTCAGTATTCTTTTTGTCACTTTGCCTGTCCTCATTTCTCAGGGTCACAGTGTTTTCTCGGCGTCTTTTCTCTTCTCCACACTGGAACCCTCCCCCAGCACCTGTAACGTCCTGCCCCCAGACAGTGAAAGGCATAGGTTGACTTGCCAGTCACCCATTCATCCATCATTAGTTGTGTCCGAGGAATGCAAAATAACAAGGGCAAGTCCCTTGTCCTCAGAGAGCTCCGAGTTTTAAAAGGACGCCTCAGGTGTACACCTGCTCAGACCACACTGTTAGCATGGAGCACGAAGACAGGAAAACAGAGCTTTAGAGGGGGCAGGATCTCTCTCTGTAGGGAGCATTTGGGAGAGGGAAGGGGTCATCTGTGAGCTGTGGCTGCTCTCCAGTGGCCCTGACACATCACCTGTTCCTTTCCCGCCTTTAGCAGCCCACGGCCCATGGCTTTGACTCTCTGCCTGCCATTGTTCCTCTTTAGAAAATGCATCTGGACAGATAGATGACTCTTCATATCCACGGTCCAAACTAAGAGCAAGATGAGTTTTCAAGAAACACTTATCAGTCACAACAAAACTCCATGGGATTAGTTTTCAGGTGTTTGTTGATAATCATATCTTCGTTCTATGTGGCTTACAAGGATGACTGAGGTCTAAGGCTCAACACTCAGGAAGGTAGATTATCTGAGATGATTCCTGTCCTATGGCCCTTTAAAAATAAACTTTAATTCTGAGAGCCACTTTAGGTTCCCAGTGAAATTAATAAGAAGCATGGGGAGTTTCTTTGGGCCTCCTATTCCCACGCACTTTCAGCTTCCCTCACTTTGATTTTCCACACCACAGTGATACGTTTGTTAAAAATCAATGCCCTACATTGACACCTACCATCCCAAGAGTTCACATTGGAGGCCACTCTTAATGCTGGGGATTTGGACAAATACATAACAATGTAAATAATGACAGCTCTTTACCTGTTGAATTGTAAGTCAAGATAATCACCATCATACTATCATATGTACATTTTTTTTGGCTTTCAAATGTCCTGTAAATTCCTTGAATTAAAAGGTATATAATGTATTGATGTGTAAGGGAGCCTGCACATTGATTATGAAAGAAAAGCCCTATGAAGTGCTGCGTTTGAAATAAGGTATGGCTAATGAGAGCTAGCACGAGATCGACTCAGCTTACACATTTGGTTACCTTTCAGGAGCATGTCTCTGCACAGACTGAGATAGGCCAGTGCTGGCATTTGTTTAATAGGATCCTGTGAGTCACAGAGGACAAAGATCTTTCATCTAATTTCCTGCCTGCCTTTCAAAACAGAAAGTTACGGATCCACTAAACAGTTCTGGGACCCTGATTGTGTACCAGGAGTTGTGGGAAGGAGTGGGCGCCTGGGTACGGGAGATATGTTCATGCCACCCTTAGGAGCTAATGACCTGGAGACAGTCCATAGAGGAGGTTTAAGGACAGTGCCCGAGGCCTTGCAGCCGTAGGGGCTAGGGCTTTGCTGTGGATAGGAGGGATGTAAGCCAGTGGGGAAAGCCTCATGAGCCAACTCATGACCAGCCCTGCACATAGCCTCTAGAGCAGTGCTTCTCAACCCGCCCGATGCTGCCACCCTTTAATCCTTGTGTTGTGGTAACCCCCAACCATAAAATTAGTTTTGTTGCTACTTCAAAACTGTTTTTGCTACTGTTACGAATCGTAATGTAAATATCTGTGTTTTCCAATGGTCGCAGGCAGCCCCTGTGAAAGGGTCATTTGATCCCCAGAGGGGTTTCGACCCACAGGTTGAGAACTGCTGCTAAAGAACCAGAGCTGTCCTTTATGGCTACTAAATAAAAAGCCTTTTGTCTAGCTAACACTCATGGTGCATGAATTATCTTGCAGCTTCAAAGGACATGTATTAAGAGCCTGTGAGATAATGTGTGTTTAGATAAAGAGAAAATAAATCACTGATGACTAGAGAAAATTAGAGTTTTTGAATGGAACTTTCATAGCTGGAAGGGGGCAGGACTTGTCCATGGAGCCTCTGCACACTAGAGGGAGGGAGCTGAGACCGGGCTCCAGATTTCTTGGATTCTTTTGTCAGGCATGAGCTGTCCCTGGGAGCCTGGAAAAGCCTGGAAACTTACTTAGAGACATTATAGAACCCTTATGGAGAGGATATAAAAAGCTCAGGGCTAGATTGTCCAATATTCCGAGGATTAAATATGACCTTAGGTGAGTTATTGAATTTCTCCAAATTCAATTTTGTCTTCTTTAAAATGCAGATAACAATTCACCTGTAATAAGATTGTTCTGCAGACTTCCAGGGATAATATATGTAAAACATGTGTGATATTCCTGGGCTTACAGTAACTGCTTAGTTAAAAAGAGGGGTGACTCACTCCACTGGGGTCTGCGGCTGCCTAGTGGCTGTGTAATGCCATTGGGTTGATGTAGCTAAAGAGGCTAATCATGGTTTGTTTTTTTAAATCAGAAATGTGACTATTCTCATTGCTGATCTCGCATTCACTTATATTTTGGTCTTGGGGTAGGTTAAATCTTTTATTCTTCCCGTTGTTTTGAATTTATTGACACTGGTGTAACTTGTATTTTCTTTACATTTTCAGACTCCTCTATGCACATAAAACATTACTGTGCCATGATTGGCTTCTTTTTGTAGACCAGGCTGGTGTCAAGCTCGGAGATGTGCCTACCTCTGCCTCTTGAGTGCTGGGATCACAGGCGTGCGCCACGGCGCCCAGCTCTATTATTTTGTAAATGTTTTGATCCAGAAGTGAACTTGCTGCCCAAGTGTCTCTCCTGTCGCAGCTTATGTCACTTTTTCTAACGTATGTGTTCTAGTTGGCAGTATTTTTCCAACGTGTCTTGGGCATGGCCCGTGCCACCGCATCTCAAAGAGCAAGCCTTCCAGGGTGTAATTCTAAGATCAACAAAGCAAAATTTAGGAAACAGTTCTCTTGTGGGTGAGCGAAGCCCCAGTGTGTTTTATTCATAGGTTGCTTAGGAAAAAATTATGTGTTTCTTTTTCTGCCTGTACTTCTGGCGCCACATTATTTTTATAGTAGTGACCTCAGTAGAGGTTGTCGTAACCCCAGATAGGTAAGGCCCATTTTCTAAGGCCAGCTGAAAAATTATTTTTTAAATAGCATTCATGTATATATTCATATCCACCCAAAATACTGAATGTAAAATTTAACATGGATGCACCCACTTATTGAAAGTGCTAATAGTAGTAAGGCCCTATGTCCGGAAAAGAAAGGGAAAACACACACACACACACACACACACACACACACACACACACACACACAAGAAAACAGCAACAACATCTCTTTTAAGGAAAAAGACACACTAGTAGTATTGATGAACATGTCATTAAAATTGGTTTTAGCCTTTATTTCTCTTGGTCTGTCTTTGTCTTTGCTCTGGACTACGGAGATTAAAGGCCATCCTTTTGGACAAAGAGAAAAGTCAAAAATTGCTTCTGGAGGAATTGTCAGAAGTTCACAAAGGCAAAACTCTGAAGTGTATGACGTGCCCGGTAAAGTCTGGTATGAGCCCCTTGAAATGTGAAGGGCAGAGGGAAGATTTGTGGCTCTGTTCCTAAAAATCATCATTGCTCTAAGTGTTTGAGGATGGTTCCCAGCCTTTCTCAGGGGACCTCTGGAGGTGATGCTTCCTGTCGTCACAGAGGCAGGAAGTGCTGTACTGCCAACGGGATTGTCTTCCTCAGTGGGTTTCGTCGACTGTTGATGCTTATGAGAGTGTCGTGTTCCTGTGGGAGGCCTGAGCTCCGCTAAGTGACAGTCACCGTGTGTCATGTCAATCACAGTATTGTGTGTCAGGACAGATGCAGAACAAAATAAAACCTGACCCTGGGCCTGCGGCGCACATTGACTTTGAATGCTGAACACTTTCTGATGCCCTTGGGAACCAGGGCACACTTAATCAGGCTAAGGGAGTTTACCATCTAATTGGCAAGTCATTTGGGACTCTGTTTTCAGAATCAGAAAATGAACCAAAGGCTCACATGGGTAACTGCTGCTGGCTTCAAGCTGCCCCTTTGTGCTCTGTGTTTGGCTCATCTTTACCCTTGAGGTAGCAAGATAGCCCCAAAGCCCCAGCCTTTCTTTTCCCATCATTGAGTCCAGCAGGGCAGAGTCACTTCCCCTAACTGTGGGAATCCAGATCGTAGGCATGACAGTAGCTGACCCAGTTGGGACTTGGTCTATTCCAGCAGGAGCTGCCATGCTCTCACTGGACAGGAGTGCTTGTTTTCTGGGCACAGGTCAAGTTTCAGCTCTGGAGGTAGGTTGGGTCAGGAATCAGAAAGGGTCAACACCAGGTGAGACCATGGGAAGCTGTTCCCAGAAGGAGCTGAGTAGAGGCTGAGCAGAACAGCTGGGGTCCAGGAGCCAAGAGAAAACAACAACAACAACAAACAGAATACTTCAGCTGTTATGTGTCATACATTATTTCCTTAAAGGTGTAGAGAGGACTGGAGTTGTTGAGGCATTAACGATTCCTAGAGCAGATGGGTATGAACTTGGCCCTTGAGGATGGGTACAACTTACATGTGGACACTTCATATTAGAACTGATAATGTCCATTGCAACCCCTGTGACTCTCCCATGGACCCTTCCTACTACATGAAAGACCCTCTTAAGACCAGTGCAGGATCCAAGAAATAGGATTCTTGACTTAAGATAGTGTACCATTTGAATGGCTGGGGAGTGGTCCAACAGTAGTCCATAAGTGGAGGAGTTATGATACAGATGCATGCTGGGATATTTTCTACCCACCCAGTGTTGTTTACATTTCAGTAACTGGTTGCTGAGCACCCACTCATTACCATGTTTTGGAGAAGTTTTCAAGGAGATAAACCAAGCTACAGAATTGCTTACAACATGAGCTCAGCCATCTGCAGACTACTTAGAGTGCCAAAACTTAGACAGAAATACATCAAAAAGATAAGTGTTGCTTCTGTTCTTTATGTTTTACCTGTATTTTCAAAACAAAAGACCTCACAGCTGTGACCTGGTAAAAAAGAGCCTGCATTAGAAGCATAGACCATCAGGCTTCTGCAGGAACAGTTCTAGAAGGCTTATAGCAACTGTCACAAATGGGGCCTCCAGCTTCTGCAGAAGCCCCAGCCCAGAAACTGTCTACATTTGAACACACGGGAGCAGTGACTGGTGTATTGAGGTAAGAACTTACATGTCCTTAAGAGTCTCCAAAGCCTGCATTATCAGTACTGATCCACTCTTTACTTTCCACATGGTACCTCCCTCCTTCAGCATCCCTTGGGAGCGTCCCTTCCTCCCCCACCTTGCCTGTCGTCCCTTCCCTCTCTCCTCAGAGGCACTAGCTGCCTCTCTTTTCTGTCCCTGTATTTTCCTCTGGCAGCCCCCCACCCACCCACTTTTGCTATAGATTTCTTTATTTGAAATTTGACTGGCCGTACCTCGTAAAGCTTTCTTTAGATCTCATGTAGTACCTTGTGATACAGCATTAGAGTTCCCAATTAAAAGCAGGAAGACTGAACTGAGCATGTGCTAGCTCACACTCACCTTCCCAGGATTCAGCCCCCTGCAGTAGGGGGTTTGCAAGTTCAAGGACAGCCTGGGCTACCTAGTGAGGTCCAGGACAACATAGCTACATAGTGGGGCCTTGTTACCAAAAAAAAAAAAAAAAAAAGAAAGAAAAAAAAAGAAAAAAGAAAAAGACATGGCCAGGTGGGTTTAGTGTGCCTAAAATTTCAAACAAACAGGTCTACCCTGGAGTATGGCCTTCATTGTCTCACTCCTGAGGGAAGGCTCTTTGCTGGAAATTACATGCATAACAACCCTAAGGAAGCTTGAAGATTTTGCGTGTTAAAGATAACTAATTAGTTCTGTTCAGTCTAGTTAGCAGCCTTCATTCCTGCTGCCTTTTTTAATGGTGGCACATTAGGAAGGCAGAGGCATGTAGGTGGACTTTTCTGTCCCACCTGCCCACTCCCAAATAACCACACAGACTTCTTATTAGTCATGAAAGCTTGGCCAATAGCTTAGGCTTGTTTCTCGTATAACTTAAATTAACCCATTTCTATTAATTTTCTTTCTGCCTCGTGGCTTTATTGCCTTTACTCAACCCACACTGCTTTCCTGCTTTCCTCCATGTCTGGCTGGCAACTCCTCGAGACTCTGCCCTTCTTCCCAGTGTTCTCTATGCCCTGAAAAATCCTGCCTAACTATTGGCCATTTAGCTTTTTATCAAACCAATCACAGTGAAATATCTTCACGCAGTGTAAAGGATATTCCACAATGGAGGCAAGCGGATTGCTGAGTTACAATCCAGCCTGAGCTACAAAGTGAGACCTTGTCTCCAACACAAATAAATAAAACAATAAAACCCTTTAGTCTTGGTCCATGGTATGAAGTCTTTCATGGATGTTTTTAAGGCATCTTGTTTTAGGCTCTTCATGCCTTGCAAGTTGGATCATTTGTCTGCACCCAGTCTGTGTTGGCACATCCCTTTCTCTTCCCCAGTACATTCTTGGAAAGTAGGAGATGTGTTTTCCATTTTCTTAAGAATTAATCTTCCAGGATGAAGTTCAATAAGGGCCGAGTGATTGACCGATCAACCCCGAGGAAATAAAGTCGTTTATCCTCCAGGAAACGTTTTCATAGCATTTCTGGAAATAATTATGTGATTCAGTTTTCTTGAAAATTTTACTATAACATCTGTTTTTCACAATTAAATTGGAATTATTAATGGCCTTGGGCATCTGTGCCCAGCAAAATCATCTACCATTCCAGAACCCCTCACTGTAGGGGTTCCCTTCCTGCTTATTACATCAGGGCCGGGTAGCAGGCGGGAACACTACTCACCCACAATCCAGTAGCTGTTTACAGAGATACCCAGGCACCTCGGGAACTGCAGCTGTTCCCTCGTCATGTGACTTCTGACCCACAGATCCACAGTCGTTCAGAACACAGGCCCTCCTGAAGGCTTGCTTCTCTGACGTTGAGAATGCAAGTGAGCCGGTGCTGTGGGGGCTTACCGGAAGCCACAGCACTTGGGAGGTTGGTGCAAGGAGAGTCACTGGAGAGTCACAGATTCAAACCCAGTCTTGCCACAGTAGTGAGGTAGTGAGACCTCACCTCAGAATCAAACACCCAAAATAACAAACCAGCAAAAAGCCAGTGCAGGTGAAAATCCCAACACAAAACCTTGGGACAGGATCACCACAGCAGCGCTGTAACCCACTAGGCTGTAGGGGGAAGGGCACCGTTGTGTTCTTGTTCCGTCCTCACACTGAGCATGGACAGTTGTATCTATGGCATTGAATGCAAGAGAAAAATTAAGAAGGTGACGAGACAGCCTATTGTTGGTAAGGGACTTATGGGGAGAACAGGCTTGTAGACATTAAGAACAAATGTTCTCATCACTGTGGCCTGGGGATTGAGGTGTTCTCAGAAGAGGGCTGGGAGCATGGGAAGGAAATGGCTTCCCTTGGGATGGAAAGTTTGACCTTTTGACCTCCTTCATTTCCTCGCCCCCATATCTGAGGCTTTCCTCATTTTCCATACGTTCCTTCTTATCTATCCTGGCAAACAGACTTGTCTATGGATGTGGCCCTGAGCTTAATTTACTGTATGATTCATACCCCCAGGGATGGCCTTTGCTGGAACATGTTTTTCAGTTGGGATTTTCTTTTGAAATAGTGTTCACTGGATAAATATCATTACCCACTTCTCTGGCTGCACACACTAACTGTCATCTGAGTGGTGACTGAGTTTATTGGGCAGGAAGATGGAGATTGCCTTTTCCATGCATAGTTTTAATACCCATTGGCTGCTGTACAAGTAATTATTACCATCAACTCATGAAATAATATGCTTCGTGATTTTCTTTTTTAATCATAGATACTTAAACCTTCCAACTTCTCTTATTTTTCAGGGTTACTATAGCCATGGTGTCCATCACCATGTAGACATTACTTTGCAGAATTAGTCAGCCCCCAGAGCGGCACGCCTCAGTGCTAGAAGACAGTGGCTGCAGGGGATAGATAAGAATGGTCACGTGTTCTTATACATTCATGAATATTAATTACTGGTTGTTAAACACATATTTTGAGCCGTGTATCACTCTGAGTTCAGTTATAGAAAACAGAATCTATGGAGCGAAACTCCTGACTTAAGCCTCAGGCTTCCAGGTGTATGTGCACACACCTGCACACACACACACACACACACACAAATGTGTGCTCACACACAAACATCATATGCTCACACACAAACATCATATGCTCACACACGAACAACGTATACATACATCATGCATCACAGACACATACAAAACTGTTTTTGAAGATTAGAATGATACTATGTGGATGTACAAATGATACTTAAATGGGAGAGAGTGTGTCTGAGGCCAGAAACTCTCCTTATTAACGAACGGTAAGACTGAGAAGCAATCTGTCCTGTTGTTTACATAGTACTACAGCAGTGTGCTCTGGTGTTCCATGGCAAGGTATGTAGTGCGGATATTCTGTTTCCATTTTATAACTAAGGAAATGGGGGCTGAAAAAGAATGATATGGCAGGCAGTAAGGCATTTACAGCCACCTGTAAATTCCTGTAATGGATTGTCAGGTCACCTGTGTCCAAGAAGTCCCTAAAGGTTTGGGAATCAGGGAGTGCCATTTGTGCTCGAGGAATAGTCTAGAAAGGTTTGGGGCACAGTCTGGACATGCATGGGTTTAGTAGAGTATTCATCGAACTAACCCCATGAGTGGCTCAAACTTCATTTCTGTCCCCAAGGAGTTGAGAGGAGGACAGTGAAGCGGGAATAGGTAAGTCTTGAACAGAGACTGAGCTGTCTACGGCGTGCAGGGAGGGACCTTCTGTGACTAGATTGAGGGGCGGGGAAGGTGATATGAATGGCCGTAGGGAAAGTAGATACAAACATGGGCTAGGCTAGTGGTGTGGGCTGAAGAATGAAATGACTTGAGCATTTTTCCAGGCTGACCCCTGCACGCGGACTACTTCACTCACTGAGGGGACCGCTGTGGCCATGGCCTGTCCCTCCTGTAGGGTTGGTTCTGTGGTGTCCACTGCAGCTGCACAGCACACACATCAAAGTGAGTCAGTTTGCTATACTATCCAGTTAACCGTTAGCAGCCTACATGCTTTTTCACCTCCTGCCGCCTCGTGAGTGTGTATCACCTCCAGTCCCTTCACTAAGGGCTGGAGGACAGGGCTCACGGCCCCTCAGACTGCTGTCTGGCCACTTTCTCTGTCTCCACTGCAGGGTGGCACTTCCATAGAAAAATAGTGACAGCTGTGGATTTGGGCCCACAGTGTTTTTCCATAGATTCAGCAGTCACGCCAACCACTGAATACCCTTTTGCGTAGAAGAGCATTCGGGTGGCAGTCAAGTGAATAGCTTAAGAAGGTGACCTCGAAAGCCATGTGTGGGGGCGCATCTGCAGGCCCAGCCGTGCTCAGGCTGAGGGAAGAGGATCAACAGTCTGAGGACTGCCTGTGCTACACAGTGAGGCCCGGTCTCCACAAAACTAAAAGTCAGAAAGTAAACTAAGCAGTGAAGAGACTTGTTTTGAGTGGGGAAAAATACAGTCCAAGGAGAAAGAATCTTTCAGACGTTTATAGACCCATCTGATAAAGGAATACCGGAAAATGTTAAATTATTCATAAGTTGCCTGATAACTGGTAAATAAATGCATGACGGAACATTTTGAATCTGGCACGGCCTTCTGGAGAAGCCATTAAACAAATGTATTGTGCAGTAACAAAAGGCTTTAGTGAAATTTTTATTCTGATAAATTGGATGACAGACAGCTAAACTCCAATTAGAGCCACAAATGAACATATTAACGTGGTCTAGCTAATTAATTATCCTATGAGGGCCATTTGACTTATAAAAGTAATATTTTGATGGAAATCAGAAGGCTGATTCTCGAAGGTAAGCTGCTGGTATATGGAAGTGTGCTTGTCTGGGCCTGGGCATCAGCACATCTTCAGCGCCGTTCGGATGATCACAGATAACCCACTGGATCGCTTTCTTTCTGCTCGAAGAACGTGTGCAGTCTCCAGCCTTTATTGGCCAAATTGATCTCTCAAAGACATTGTGGTCTGGCGAGGCCACCTCTTGCTCATTAGGCTCGGAGTGGATTTTAAATAGCTACGTTCAATTATACTTGTTGCCTGGGAGCATGTGAAGAAAAGGCGCCTCTTGCAGACCACAAGAGCAGGGGAGGTTTTCTGTTTGATTGTGGTTAATCTGCTTTCTGTGCTTCCTGGAGAGAAACTGCTTAAGTAAAGATCACATGTGTTGGGGTTTCTTCCATAAAAATCAAAGATAATGTGTGAAATAACAGGGCAGAGTCACATATTCATGACGGTTTTTCATTCTGAGTGAAAATACTGGGAACAGATAAAATGCTTATTATCTAGAACATGTGGTTAAATACTTTCAAAGACTCTCATAAAAATTGGGATAAGAGAAATAATGAAAAGAAGCTGTCCCATGGGGTGAGGGGCCCCCTCTTTTATGAGGCTCTTCTGTGGGAAGGTAATAGCCCAAGGCCTGTGTAATGCCAGCTACCAAGTATCAGCAGAGTGCCTACAGGGGGCAGAGTTAACTGTCTCTCTTACATTTTTAACCATCAGGGGTTTTTTATTTTCTAAGTATTTTCTGTGCTCAATATCATTTATTGTTAGGCATTTAAATTTTTTTTAACTTGTATGTCATAAGATGAAATCTTTGTAGAAGGGGGCAGGGTGGAAATCACACTGTAGATAACCCCCCTGAATCACGTGCTGTAACTGTGGAGGGAGGCCAACAGGAAGATCAGGCAGGGCCACAATTTTCCAGGAAGACTCTGAGGATGAAGGAAATCAAATCTGAACAGTCTTGAAGGATGTGCAGACTCAGGGCGGGATTCTGGAGGACTGGACAAGGGTGGGTCCTTGGGAGGCAAGAAGTGCCTGAGGCATTGTCCTTTGAGTTTTTATTTCCTACATAGTTTTACTGGAATATCACTCTTCTTTGGTATTTGTTTGCCTTTTCTTAGCCCTCTGCTTCCAGGCCTGATGCTGGATTCTGTAAAAGTCTTTCTCTGTCCCAAATAGTGAAACTCCCAAATAATGACACAGAGACTTATTAACTATGAAAGCTGGGTGTATAGCTTAGGCTTGTTCCTAACTAACTCTTATAACTTAAACTAACCCATTTCTATTAATCTACACTTTACCATGTGGTTTTTTACCTTTCTTTCATTCTGTGTATCCGACTCCCTCCATGTCTTGTTGGCATCTCCCCTGTGCCTCTACTTCCTCTCTCTGCCCGGAAGTCCCGCCTATACCCCCTGCCTAGTTACTGGCCATTCAGCTCTTTATTAAACCAGTCGCAGCGATATATCTTCACACGGTGTACAAATACCCCACAACAGGATTCTCCCGCAACATCTTGGCGGTACTGTTGAGTAAAACTCCAAAGGGTCCTCATGTTTACTTGTGAGTCCATGTTTTCAGGGGGTCACTTACTGATTGCTTCTCTTCCAGCTCCCTCCATGGCCCTGATGAGCAGAAAAATCTCCACCATCTCTCATGATCTGTTAGGAGTGTGTCTCTTGATACCTGAGACCAAAATGAGATGTGTGGTTATGGGAAGAAGTGTTCTGGGCCAGCTGTCACAGTGGTCATCTTTTCTTGTTGAGTGTGGGCTGTGCCGGCACCAGCTTCCCCTTGGGTTGCCGTCCTTCATAGTGCCCAGTGAGATGGGTCTCAGACAGGGTTCACGGTGGGAGGCCATTATCTCGATTCCCACTGCATCCTTTGTCCTCCGTTTTCTTATCTGTGTTTGTGCTTCTGCCTCTGTCCCCTGAAGCTTTTCATGAAATAATGGCATGTTTGCTTTAAGACAGAGCAGGAAACACACATTACCATTTAGATATGGAATTATCTGGAAAGACTTAGACTCTTACTCACCTGCCCTGTGCTGTGCTGCTGAAAAATCTCCTGTGTGCTCCCTTCCCCACTCCCTTTCCTAGGGCCTATGAAATAATAATAATAATAATAATAATAATAATAATAATAATAATAGTATTTATGTATAATATATTTATATAATAAAATGATGTATCATTGTATTTATTATTGTTACAGAAGGCATTATATTTCCTGCCCTGCTCTTACCAGCCTCTCCAAGCCGCTTGTTCAACAGTCTTTGTAGAGTCTATAATAAAGACTTGGTTTCGTTTTCTGAGGAAAATGCCCTTTGGTCATACAGGTGACAACCTGGTCAGTTTGCTGCTTTTTCTCTCAGCTGATTCTTTGGTGTTTTGAGTCCAGCTTTACCTGTTCTACCCGGATCGAGGGTGGTAATGAAAGGAGAGACCATCTCAGCTCTTCGGCCCCAGGAATGACGTAGCGAGGCCCCACTATGTCTCTTTGGGAAGTGGTTAAAACTGGGTCAGACCTAACTACAGTACACTACAGGAGGGACTCCACAGAGCCCCTCTTCATCATGGCAGGACCACCCCTGCTCCCGAGACACCTTGCCTGAACCAGAAGCCTCTTGCTGCTTCTAGTGTGGCACGGGTATCCCAGCTTTAGCTCTGACAGACGGCACATTGCAGGAGTGAGGGTGGTCTTGATTTGGTGCCATTCGATCCAGGTAGTTGGCTCCTTGTCTCTCCAAGTATGAAACCAAGTATGTAGACGGAAATCTGCCACCTTTGGGAAGAGACTGAAATGACTAGACAGAATGAGAAGGGAGGCCCTGGGCCTGGGGCAAGCCGTTTGCGTGAGATGGAAGAGGAACAGGCCTCGGTGAAGGAGTATCGGAATTCTGTTTGATAAGAATGTAGACAGAAGTCCGTGGAAGGCTCAGTGCCCCCTTCTGTCCTTTTGGTTTGTTTCTGGCCATGTTTGGGGACCTGCTGAGAGACACATCACCTGCCCAGAGGTGGCTCCTTCAGAAAGGAAGTACTAGCCTTCCCTGAGCAGAGCAGACTGCCCTGCTGGACTGGAGCATGCTGGCTAGTGTAAGCCTCTTTGTTTCTGTGAACCTCCAGACTCCTTTGCCTGGGTTGGTGACGTTTTTTAAGACTACAGTAGATGGGCTCATTGTTTCAAGACATTTTTTACTTGTGACCCACAGCAAAGTTTATGGGCCTGTCTTCTACTTGCATATCCCAGGAAAATGAATCCCTAAGCTCTGGTTAAAAAAAAAAAAAGGTGTGTGTGTGTGTGTGTGTGGGAGCTACGTGAGGTCTGCTGTTTTGTAGATTTGGATTTTCAGGCATATCTGGAAATTGACAGAAGTAATTGTTTTTGTTCTGCAGTTAGCAGGGAGTTATTACACATACTCATGCGTCTACTAGGTTGATCGGGTTAGTGAATTTTTTTCATTTATAAAACCTGATGGACTGATAACACTGGTCTAGGTCGGCCCTCCCCTTGTCCCCCATTTCTTTTGATTCAGGGTCTCAACTATGTAGCCCTGCCTAACAGAACTCACTATGAAGACCAGCATCAAACTTGCTGCTGTCACATCTCCAAGTGCTGGTTTATGGACGTGTGCCACCAAACCCACGCCTAGCTTAGGACCTCTTCAGGCCACCTAAGTGAGGCTAGGCACCGAGCGTCTATTCTGAACTAAACAAGGGTCTTTGAATAATTCTTTTCCTGAGATGGATTCATGAATACATCTTCGTTGTCAAAAGACAGTAAATGTTTTAGCCATGACCCCCACACAGTCTGTGTGTGCTGCTTACCTCTGTGTGTGCAGCTTGAACAGAGACGAAGATAACATGGAAGCAAATGCCTATGACTTGGTTGATTTGTCTAAAGGTTGCCGACCACTGGGCTAGGCTGTTTAAACTTGGGAGAGGGACAAAGAGGCAGCGGGAAATGGTAGCCTGAGACTTGAGGTAGGAAAACTAGAGCTCTGGGGTCCCAGCCCTTGTTCTGGCTCTATCCCAGTGAGGAGTCTGTCTCCTCTGGCAGAAGAGAGCATTTTCATTTCTTCGTCCCGGGATGAAGTCATGTGAGATGGGAGCAGTCGGTGTGTCGCTTAATAAAAAAGGCAGATGACCTTGGGACCAGCAGTGACACAAGTAGAGACAGACTTGAGATGTAATTAGGAGACATTCAGGTCACATAAAAGAATGGGCACTGATAATTGTAAAAATACAAATTACCTAGGAAAATGTCTCATGAACAAGGCCAATTTCCTTCTGTGAGCCAGACCAGAGGATCTTCACTGGACTAATCAAGTTCTAGGTACTTTCATTGAATTACTGTTTTCTACTTATTATTTTTGTTTTTGAGACATATAGCCCAGGCTGGCCTTGAACTCACCATGCTCCTGCCCCACCTTTCCAAGATGACAGCCATGCACCATCTTGCCCACTGCACGTGTTATCTTTTTAACTCACTGAGCAGCAGATCTGTAGAAGCCGATTAGAAATTTATGTCCTTTGAGAATGTAACACTACACATTTCCAGCTTCTCAAGTTACACAAGGTCAAATTATTTCATACTATTTATCTTAGTAACCTGTGTGCTTGGTTATATTGTGAGTGGGGAGCTTGATTTTTGCCAGCTCCCATGCCTTTTACTAGTATAGTTTTATTTGCTTAGATGTTAAGTATCCTCAAAACAGAATGGAGTAAAACCTAGAGGTTTGTGAGTGACAGAAACCCAGGTGTACCAGGCAGACAAGGGAGTTTCTCTGCAGGACCTAGGGACGGTCCTGCAGCCCAGGGTGAGGCTGTAGCTGCAATGCAGCCAGGTTGGGAGGTGACACTGGTCAGGACCTCTCCTCTGTCTCCGCTGTGTCTGGTGGGGCCAGGCTGAGAGGATGGTCTCCAGCTCAGAAGCTGAGAACAAGGACTCAGTACACCTGCCCGGGTCTTGCTTGGTCATGCACTAGGCAATTTGTGGCTAGGGAATGAGGAACTGTGCTGGCGGGGGAGCAGCGTCTTGGCCATAGAGTTACTGCTCCAGTGAGAACCAGATAGATCTAAGGGTTGAGAAGGGTAGGATACACGTGGCAGGCTGAGCACTCCAAAGAGGAGGTTGAATATATACTAAGTAACCATAAAATCTTTTAAAGAGAGTACACGTTCTGTCCATCATCACTTTGCAGCAGTTACTAAGGATCTGCGTTCTGAGACAGATTCTCTGTCATGACAGAGACCTTGGTCAGCTCAGGATCCCTACACAGCTCACACCCTTCTGTGGGTAAAAGCAGAGCCCTCTGGAGGCGTCTCTGGGGTCTCACCCATCTCTACCATGGGTGACCTCAGGCCTAGGTCTCTTCATTTGTAAAGCAGGGAGTTAGGGTGGATGGTCTCCAAAGGCCCCTCCAAGTCCGGCTGCTGTGTCTGTGGGCAGCACCATGTGCCATCAAATAGAACAGCATGTACAATGAGGTGTATGGTGGTACATGGAAGAACACTCCAGCCACACAGCACGCATGGCTGTGTGTGGTTGACAAGGCTAGAACAGGAATAAAATTTGGTGTTTTCTCTGAATCTTTCTCGTGCCTCTTAATGCTGTTGATTGCTTTTTGGTTTGGTAATTTTCCCCTAGAAAACTCACCCCCACATTCTTGCTGTGTGTTTGGGGAAAAAAAAAACAAAAAACTCTCTTTCCTCTAATCCAACTGCAGCAGCCCCTCTCTATGGTTCCTGCCCTTCATTTCCCTTTGCATTAGGGAATACAAAACCAAGGCATGTTTAAGCAACTTAGTGTCAATCATAGAGTCTAGAATCCATTTTCCCAGGCCGAGGAGAAGGTCAATAAATTGGATCTAGGAAGAAGGCTGAATATTAGGATGTGCCCATCATTGTCTCTTTCAGCAGAACTCCATGAGGAGGAGAGCAGTCCCTGAGGCTCTGCACGGGTCACTGGGCGAGCTGCTTTATTATGCAACATCAGCATAATCCACACTTGGGTCCTTTGTGGGGCAGTGGGTCCCAGCCAGCCAGTGTTCCTGCCCCAGCTGCTGCCTGCAGGCCAGATCTGCTCCTTTTACCCTTCAATGCCTCCTTCCCAAGAACAAGATCTGGTGTCAGTAAACAAACCCAGCCCTCTACAGAAGGAGTCCTAGTTAGCCCCCATCCACCCCTTCACTGGGAAGTACCCTTTCATCCAGAGAGAGCACTTGATTGTCACCAAGGTTTGTGGGTAGTAAAATACCTGGTGCTACCAAGGGAGAAAATTTCCCAGGATGCAATACTATCATCATCCTATTATGAGCCCCTATTAAGTTAGACAAATGTTTTCTTTCAGCATTCTATAATAATTTGAGAAATCCAGCGAGCTTCTTGTAAAGGATTGTGTAAAACACCTGCTTAACTCATGGCTTTAAATTCTAACCAAAGCTCTCTTAATCCTGTGCCTGGGATAGCCTGACAATTCTTTTGCTTTCTTTCAAAAAAGAAAAAAAAAAGACAACAATGACTGGTTGGTTGAAATTTGATTCTTCTTAGTAAAACTGCCAGTTTTAATGAAGTTTGGAAATTAAAGTATGACTGGATATGGGAAGAAATTTGGCAGAATGATTTTCTTGACCTGTTCGGAAGCAGGGACTGAATTTGTGCTGATGAAGATGTTGTATGACCTTGCTTGTTCCTGCTGCTATGAATTAAATATGTCTTTGTTTTGTTGGTGCTTATAAAAATGCATGTGTGCTTATTGAAGGAGAGACATCACCTAACAACAAAAATTCAGGCCAGGCCTGTTGGCAGACACCTTTAATCCCAGCACTTGAGAGGCAGAGGCAGGTGGATTTCAGAATTCAAGGCTAGCCTGGTCTACAAGTTCCAGGCCCGCCAAGGCTGCATAGTGAGATCCTATCTTTAAAGCGTGCACGCGTGCAAACACACACACACACACACACACACACATACTACCACATTCATTTGTAATCTATGACTTTTTATTTGCTGTAATAAATAGCCATAGGGTTTCTATGGAGTTTTTAAATTAGAAAATTGAAATTGTATATTGATGTGATATTTTGATACATGTATACTTTGTGGAATGATCAACTCGGGAAAATTACTGTGTCCATCACCTCAATTGCTTGTTTCTCTGCAGTAAGAACACTTAACACCCTCTTTTAGCTTTTTTGGCAGATAAATCATTTACCCTACTGTACAGTGGCACTGTGAAATGCCAGAATTTATCCCTTCTGGTAACTGAATTTGTTCCCACTAGTGGCTGTCCCTTTTGGAGGGGGTTTTCATTAGGAAAATTCAATAATCTTATGTCATGAAACAGTGTACTTGAATTTCAAAGAAATTTTAGAGTTGAATATACTGTGAATTGTGCCTGCACTTTTCTTACAGAAAAGCGTTTGTGCATTATCCACCTTTTTCTTTTTCATCCCCAGGTCAGTTTTGACCTGGGGGGGGGGGGCGAATGCTGAGAATATGCATACCTTAAAAAGAGAAAGAGTCCGGGCGGTGGTGGCGCACGCCTTTAATCCCAGCACTCGGGAGGCAGAGCCAGGCGGATCTCTGTGAGTTCGAGGCCAGCCTGGACTACCAAGTGAGTTCCAGGAAAGGCGCAAAGCTACACAGAGAAACCCTGTCTCGGAAAAAAAAAAAAAAAAAAAAAAAAAAAAAGAGAGAAAGAGAAGCAGGGGGATGGTGGCACAAGGGAGGCAGACCAGGCAGATCTCTGTGAGTTTGAGGCCAGCCTGGTCTACAGAGTGAGTTCCAGGACAGACAGAGCTACACAGAGAAACCTTGTCTCGAACAAACAAAGATTTGGTGGTGTGTGTGTAGGGGGGACCCACACACAACTCTTGAGTAGAAAAATTAGGAGAAAAACATTTTTTGTGTGTCACTAAATTAACTCAAACATTTTAAAACTCTCTCTGGATAGCTTTTAAGTATAAAGTGGGTGGATGTTTTGGAAAACACAGCACCACACATTGTCTCTGCTCCTCCTGTTTGGTCCATGTGTGGTGGAGGACAGTGTTACCTTCTCCTCCACGTTCTTGGGTTCCTTAGCTCCACCAGATCTATCCGCCTAACTCATTTGCTTTCTCATGTTCTTGTTTGGTGGACACTTCATCTGAGTTGGTTTTTTTTTTTCCCCTCCCACCTCCTGACCACAGTTCTGACTGTAATTGTTTTTCCTTTAGCTATAAACAAACTAACTGGAAGGTGAGTTCAGGTGCTTCTGGCTGTATCCTCCAGACTGCACTTGGAGCTGAAGGAGTGGTGGTTCCTCAACCACTGCCCCCTCAGGGTGTGGCAACATAGGTAACACTTTTTAAAAGGTTTAAGTGCGTACTGGAGACCTTTGGGGACCAAAACAATGTGGCTAGTGACTAGAAATAGTCTACCACAGGTGTGATGCATTAGGTATTTGGGAGCAACAATATCACAGATATATTCTAGGACACCATGACTTTAAGATCTTAGTAAGCTCCAAAGCTGAACATAGTTCTTGGGAAACAAGTTTGCCAGAAAACTTCTTTCAGCTACACAGAGAGTAGCAAAGGAAAGGCGTTTTCTCTCCCTCTTAAAAACTCACGTCTGCTTCCTAGCAGGACTGCGATATCATTTCTGTTTCAATATTTCCTCTGGAAAGTGTTAGATGGAATCAAGAGAAAGTGGGGGGTATGAGTGAGGTCTCCCAGATTCTTCATGCCCTTTTGTTTCCAGACTGAAGTAGAAATACTTAGAGACATACTTTAAGACTAATTGAAGACAGAAAGACAAGAAGGGAGCCAGAGAGTACTGAGAGAAGCTGTAAGATTAGGTCCAATTAACCGAAGCATATGGCCCTATGTATGGAGAGATTTAATAAGGAGACTTATATAAACAAGAGATTGTTCAAAGCAATGGAGCAGTGTGGTAGAGGCGGGTGGAGTTCATTTAGTGCGATGCACTTTTAATGTCCCTAACTCCAACTTTATATGATATAGGATGTTTTAAAATCAAAAGCAAATGCTTCTCTGTTCTAATTATAACCATTCTAAGCAAGTACAGCCAACCAGGAAGATGAAACCTGTTTCAGAGTACAAACTGTTCTCTGAAGACACAGCTTCCCTGTGGCTGCAGGATGCACTGCAGTCCAACGTCCAGGGGACTGCTCAGGAAATGGGGTGATGGGAGTGAGCTGATGAATTGTAAAACAGGGGCTCTCCAAAGGGGCAAACTTTTCAGAGATGATTTTCATTTATAGATCTATTACAGAGTAATTTTCGAATTGTCCATTCAGGTTTATTCTGTGGATTAGAAAGCATGGGTTGGAAAGTGCATCTGTGGGAGCCTGACCATGTACACCAAGAGCTGTGCACTTTGCCCATCCTGTGGCTGTGGGCCTCCAGCAGGGCATCCTTTGAGCCAGGCCATCTTGGCAGTAGTGGGGCCAAGCATGAATGCTTCTGCGTCATTTCGGGCAGTTCATTGTGTTCTCTGCTGCCTCACTGCCTGGGTGAGTGCACCTGACCATTGAGCCTTACTGCCCAGAGGTGTGGAGGCCAAATAGCCTCTGTGTGCTAGACCATGAGAAAGGCTAGCTTCCTTAAAGAGCGCAGCTGTTGATAGAGTCTGTGAAGCCTAAATGATGCAGAATGTTTGCCTGTGAATAGACATTCCCACAGCCCCAGAGCACACTGAACTGTGTGGTGTCAGGTCTGGATTCCGGTGTGGACAGCAAAAGTAAGCTGTTTGTTAACCTTAAAAATGAGCTGTTCTTTCCATTTTAATTTGGCCATCCCAAGGTTCTTGCTGCTCCTAAATTATATTTATTTTATTTATTTATTTGCTTATTTATTCACTCATTCTTTGACAATTTCATACACGTTTATAAGATACTCTGGTCATTAAAAAAAAAAACACCAAATAAACCTCATACTCCTTTCTTTTCTCTTTCTACCCACGGTGCATGTCTTCTTTCCAGCAAGTCCCCTTCCTACTTTAATGATTTTGTTTGTTTTAATATGGTGTGTGTGTGTGTGTGTGTGTGTGTGTGTGTGTGTGTATAATTATGGCTAATTTACATGAGCATTAAAGAAGATTCTCCCTCCCCCAGCAGCCATTAGCTGTAAATAGCTCCTCCTGAGCCCCTCCATTGATGGAATCTTGGAGAGCCCCATCTCCCCTGGTCTTGTGCAAACAGCTGCCGGGAGTTTGTGAGTGCGGCAGGTGTCTCATGTCTGGAAGACAGCACTTCGCAGAGCTCCTCACATCTTTCCGCCCTCTCTTCCTCGCTGTCCCCGGCTGTAAATCATATGGATGGAAACAGCAGATAAGGATATGGCAATTTTTTAAAGCCCCACTAGGAAAGTTGCTGAAGGCTGGAAGGGTCAACCCATGAGGGCATTTTTAGTCTTTTCTGTGGTGTTTCATAATTTTTTTAATTTAGTTTTATTTTAACTATATAGATGTTTTTGCCTGCGTGCATGTCTGTGGACTATCTGCATGCCTGGTACTCAATAAGACCAGAAGAGGATATTGGATCCCCTAGAACTAGAATTATGCACTGTTGTAAGTTACCTTGTGGGTGCTGGCAGTCAAACCTAGGTCCTTTGGGAAGAACAACTAGTGCTCTTAACCAATGGGCCATCTCTCCAGCCACTGGCGTTATATATAACTGTCTCTTTAGTCTTCCCGGCCTGCTTACAGATACACACTTTGCTGCCATCTTTAAAAATACCCTGTACTGATTGCTACGTGGTGAATTATCCTAACCCCTTTGTACCTTCAAAAGGCCGTTCTGTTGGCTGGCAGTTCTTCTGGTCTTATCCAGTTTGTAGCCACCTGTGGATGCTAGGGTGTAGATGAACTAGAATGCACCCTTCCCCGCTTCACATAGCTGGTGGTCAGTTAGCTGGGGCTGCCACAGGAACAGCACTGTGGGAGACCAAGTCCAGCAGAGTTGATCCCACTTGTGCTTAGGCCTCACCTGCTGATGTCTCACTAGCTGGAGCAAACCTCACAGCAGAGAGCAGAGTCCATGCTGGGGGGTGCTGGCATTCCTTAGCAACTACTCATACAGAGTTGGCTGAATTTAGACTAAATTTAGACCCTTAACTTGGCTTCTGGAAGTCTGTCCTTAAGACTTGAAGTCAAGTGTTTGTGTGCCCCGGTCTACCTTGCAGATTTGCAGGAAGTAACAGTGTGGCCCTTGTGTAACACTATCTGTGTACTTGCGGTGAAATAAGGATACAAAGTAAATGGTTGGTGATGGTAGGAGGTCGCTGTAGTCCCTCAGCGTGGTGGGAAGGGAACCCTCTCCATTCCCTCCCTGGCTCTCTTCCCAGAGAAACACTTTCGTTGTTCATTGCCGCATCCTGTCCTTTCCAGACAGGCAAGGCTCTTCTTTGACTCAGAATCCTTGTGACATTATCAGTCCCACTAACATGGCTCTTCCTGGAGCTGAACTAAGATCAGTTTGCAGATTACTTCCAAGTATTTCTAGTTGAAGAATCACATTTGTAACTGATTAGGCATCTCAGGATTTGTCTGTGCACACTCCAAAATAATGGGTCATGTACATACTCCACATCGATTTCTCTCCTGATTTAGCAAAGCTTCCTGTGTAGTATCCAAGCTAAAACCCTTAAATATTCTGGTCACTGCTCCCTTTCCCCATTCCCTGTCTGCCCCCTCCCAGCCTGCCCAGTGCCAGCTGATACTCAGGCCAGCTCAGTAATACCCCACATCCAGCTTTCATCCTTCCTTCTCGCTGTTGCAGACACTGAGCCGACTCGGGGGAGGTCTTCATCATATGGCCACTCTAAGCCCTGGCTCCAGGTACTTGCAGCTCATCAGTATGACCTGCGAAGTCGTTGACCTCCTGTGCTCAGTAATGTGGTCGGTCCCTCGTCCAAACCAAGTCCTCTTCCTTCTTCAGTATCTCCTCCAACAGCCTCTGCCCAGACAAAACCAGCAGTGAGCACCTGTCCTTCCCTTCCTGTGACTGTTTCTGTCACTTAGTTAAGGCTCCCTCCCCGTCTTAGTTTCTCCTCACTGCACACCTCTGTAAATACAGAGGTGCATGGATTGTGTTTTAAAATCCCAGTCACAGAGCAGTTATTAATCACAGTGTGGTGACTCACATCTGTAGTCCCTGGACACAGGAGGCAGAAGCCGGAGGGAGTATGGAGAGTGCTAGGCCAGCCTGGGCTACCTGATAATGCTCTCTCTGAAACCAACACAAACTAAACAAATAAGCCATAATTATCTGCCCAGGAAGGGCTGGGATTACTCAAATTTGGAATTTTGGAGGAGGATGCAAACCTGTCTAGTTTTGAGGTTGCAAACTGGACAGTTATGGCAGGCTTTTTTTGTTTAGTATTTTCCCAACAGATTAGTAAGTATTGGGTGAAATTAGAGGTGGCTTTTGCTTTATGTAATTTTTATGTGCTCTCAATGATTCCTCTATAGATTTAAAAGTTAAAAATTCATAAGACGTTTCTGCTTGAGAGAGGGAACTCCTTGGGAAGGAGCACTTTAGTTAATTAACCCCTTTAAGACAATCTCTTTTAATTTGAATAATTAGCCATTAATTACCGTTACGAATCTGGACTTCTAGAGATGGTCTTTCAGAAGCTGGAGAGAGATGGTTCAGCAGTTAATAGCATGCTCTGCGCCTGCAGAAGGTCTTAGTTTGGTTCCCAGCACCCACATCAGGGCTCACTAGTGACTGTAATTCCAACTCCAGGGGATCTGACAGCCTGTTTGGACCTCATGGGCACCTGCATTTACCTGCGCACCCACACGCATGTGAGTGCACAAACACACACACACAAACACACACACACACACACACACACACACACATAACAAATAAGTCTGTGAAAGATGCCGTTTCATTATAATAAGCGAAGTTAACATGGGGGCAGTGACATATGCCGGATAGAGCAGAAACCAAAAAGATACAGAGCCCTAAGTTGCCTGAGCAGCACTGTCAACAAATACCTCAGTGTTGTTCCAGATCTGAAGCCACCGAGGAAACAGAACCTACAAGTGAGCAAGAAGCACAGTAGGGAAGGCAGGTGACGTGTGTCCCTGTTACACACTTTACAGGTTCCCAGAGCAAAAGGTAAAAACTCGGTGCTTGGCAAGTGCTAACGATACAAATGGAAGCAGACAAAGCCAGTTCTAGCGGTCCCACCTGCCTCCCCGCACCCCTCAGCTGAGCCCTTGGTCCCAGCTGTCTTTTCTGGACAGACATCTTGCAGGTGGGCTGTATCCGTTTCAGCTGTCTACAGTGGCCCTGTTGGCAGCCAGCTGCACTTTCTTTCATCACCCATTCATGACTGGAAGCCAAATGATTGTGATTTGGATTTGATTTACCAACATTTTTCTATCAATAGAAGTCAGGAAAGATGTACTCAGTGTCTACTCAGGGAGTGGCCAGCCGTGACAGGCGTGTGCCTGTGCAGATCCTCTTGTAGAAGTAGTGTGCACACAGCAGCCCAGGGCACTGAGGCTGGACACCCCGCACTCCTGAGACTCCTTCTGCAATGCCTTGTGAAGACCTCTGCAGACTGCTGTGTGCGGACTGCTTGGTCCCTCACTTACATTGCCTGCTTGTTGCCATCCTGGGACAGAGGTTTGAGAAAACAGTGTTACATGGACATAGTCACAATTTGTCTCATTATTTGGTGCTCACTTTGGGAAATGTTTTTAGGGCATACTGTGAACAGCTTTTGAGCGTAGCATTAAAGAATGACAATTCAAAGTAAGCATGGTGGTTTCTGCCTGTAACCCCAGCACTTGGTGGGCTGGGACAGGAGGACTGTGACAAATTCAAAGCCAGCCTGAGCTACATAGTGAGGTGCAGGCCAGCCTGGGCTATAGTCTGAGACCTTCTCTCAGAAAAGAGAGTGGCCATCCAAAGTGGAGCATAGTGGTCACATCCTCTTGTCTTAGCTCTCAGGAGACGGAAGCGAGAGGATCCTGAGTTCAAATCCCACCTGGCTACATAGTATGAGCCTGTCCCAGCAGAACTGGAGCTGGAGATTGGAGTTCAGCAGTAATGTAACCTAATATGTGCAGGGTCCTGGGTTCCATCCCCAGCACTGGAAATAAATGACTTGGCCCCCACCATATGTTTCATCCTCCCCCTGCTAGGATTTGCTCCCCATGTTCCTCCGCCTCTGCTTTCTGCCTGGTACCTTCTCCCTGCTAAAGGACAAACACTCTCCCCTTTGCCCCTCTCAGGACCCTTCAGCAAGTCGTACCCTATCCTCAGCCATAACCACTGTGTCCCCTCTCTTTATCTGCAACCGGGGAAAGCCTTGGTTTTTAACATGAGGTAAGGTATGAAGAGCAGAGGATTGTGTAGACCTAAAAAGATGAGAGTCTTGCTGGAGGCTGTGTGTATGTTTCATCTAGTTGCCGTCTACCCGTAAGCAGCTTTCTTCTGGCTACTTTAAGTAGTCCAGCAGGTTTTTTGTCTTTGAAAAATGTATGTCCTTTTCATTTATTTATGTGCATATAAACAAGAGGCCTCCCAGCACCATGGTACAGTGTCTCCAGCCCTGAGTTATATGTTGAATCCCTAACCCTTTAGGGATTTAGGGGGCAATTAAGGTTAAATGACATGTTCAAGAGGTACAGTAATGGGATCTGGGGGTACAGTGATGGGATGCAACACAGAACCCGGATCTGGGGGTACAGTGATGGGATGCAGCACAGAGGCTGTGATGTCCCCAAAGCCTGGCTTTCCCACTCCTTCCCCAGGGATGCAGTGTGCGATAGTTGAACCTATTTCACAGGTTTGTTAAAATGACCCAGTAGGAGAGACTGTGGAGCAGTGAGCAGGTACCTGATGTATAGTGAGCCCTAGATAAATGCTGGCCTTGGCAATGCTGTATTCAGTTTTCAGAAAGGATGGATGCTGATGATGAAAAGTCCTGCATGGATAGAAAACCAAAGGATACATGAACTGTTTCCCAATGGTAGGCGTCTCCACTCTCATCCTCTTGGTATCTGTTTGCTTTGTGTTTGAAACAGTGTCTCATTCTTTTGCTCTGGCAGGCCTCATACTTCCAATGTAGCCCAGGCTGGCTTCAGATTCACAATCCTCCTGCCTCAGACTCCTCTGATGGGATTACAGGCATGTACCACCATGCATGGCTGTTTTCCTTCTCATAGTTTCTATTCAAAAACAAGCTGTAAGGGTTTGTTATTCATTCAACATTGAGCTAGATGTTCAGAAAGTGTGGTTCCTACATGTGAGTCCCATTGCTCCTGTTTATAGACTAAGAGAGATTTCACTTACCAAGTGGGTCCTGAAATATTCCACTTAATTGTAAGATGCATTCTGTGGCACAGAAACCTCTCAGACCAACTAACTTGTGATAAGCATGCTTAAGATTAGGAGGGAGAGAATCAAATGATGTACATTAAACTAAAAATACCATTGGGATCTTCATTTTTCACTTTACATTTTGAGAGAATTTCAGTCATTTAAACATGTAACAAAAAGAAGGCAAAGAACCCCCAGCCTCTTACACAGATGTCTGCATCTTACGTAACCAACAATGCTTGCTTCAGGTGACATCGGCTTTCTCCATCGTGAAATTACTTTTCCCTTTGCTCTCGAGTGTCTGGAGAGATTCCTAGAATCACCTGTCATTATCCTGCTTTTCATCAGACATTTTCTTACCAATGTTAACACCTGCCGCTTATTCTTAACCTGAAATAGTTAATATCTGCACACCGCTGCATTTTCATATTTTTGTCGTTCCTCCGGCGTTTAGTGATTGAATTCCACTGTGAGAAAGATGGATTCCTTCTTCCCCTTTATCTGCTTACCTAAATTTATAAAAATAAGCATAAGCTGATGGATTCTCATTTTGCAGGTTACCATGCTAGCCAGCATGGGCTGCCATAACAAAAGACCATAGCTTAGGTGCCCCAGACAACAGATATTCTTCACAGCACAGGAGGCTGGAAGGCCCAGCATTGCTGGTAGGGTTGGTTTCTGGTGCGACACCCTGCTCAGGCCACTTTCTGGTTCTGCTTATGCAGCCCTTTAGCAGACCGTGTACGTAACACGAGGTATAAGGAGGTTCAGGGAAGGGGGAGCGAGTAAGCTTTCTAAATACCTCTTATTAGACACCAGCCCCATCAGATCCAGCCCCCGCCCCCACCTCTATGACCTCATTTAACCCTAATTGCCTCCTAAATGTTGGTATTCCATCTCCAAATGTTAGAACATTAAGAATTAGGGATTCGACACACAACTCGGGAGCTGGAGACTGCAGACAAATATTAAGCTTGAAATAGCTATAACCTATTACCATTATTATTTATAAGAAGCTATTTTTGAAAATTAGGAGCAAGGATTTCTGCTAAAGCAAACTTCCTTGCCTGTCAATACAAAGCCCGTGGAGCACCGAGCATCAGTTTGCTGTGGGGTAGCATTTTAAAGTTGTCATTTTCGTTCTCCCCACCTCCCACAGCCCCCACTGCCATATCCTTCGCCATTAGTGTTTATTCGTGTAGGGTGCTGTGGCTCAAACCCAGGGCCTCGCTCATGCTATACAAGCACTCACCCACCCCTCCAATCCGCATCTCCTTGCTGAGTCTTAGGGGCCATTGAAGTTCCAGAAACGAAGACTTAGAACATAAGGTTTTTGTTGTTGTTTGGGGGGCTTTTTCTTTATTCTCGGTGGCTCATTCTAGTGTTTTATTGATAATCTTTTATCTGCTAGTGTCTGAAAACTGGACGGTGGTGTCATTGATCTAAAGGGAGCAAGCACAGCAGTTGCAGAAGCTGCTGACTCAGTGGACTGTCACCCACAGGGGAAAGCAGTTTCCTTGCCAAATCTCCGTCACGTAGAAGAGTCATTCTGTCAGTCATGCTTTAACAGTTGTTTAGTGATTTTTCACTAAGTAGCTACTTCAGTATGGTCCAGATAGTGCATTTAACATGATGTTTATAACCTTGAAGTACATAATAAACACGGTCAGGACTCACGGTGTTCTGTGCCCTAGGGGTTAGAGGAAGCAGGCTTAACCACATAATGAATACTGTGATCAGTGGGGCAGAATAAGTCATCATTGAAATTAGAAGTTGGGAAGAGGAAATGGCACAGTGTCTCTGACAGTTTCACATCACACAGGGGGGCTGGGTTGCTGGAGACTCGCTCCTGTGGGCATGCGTTGGCAGTCACATCGAGCCCGCTGACCACACCAAGAGCATCGTGTAGGTGGTCCAGTCAGCTAAGGGGGTGATTGGAAAGCCATCCAGATACCTTTCTGTTCTCCATCATCTATATTACTGTAAGTAGCTGCACACCCCGGCTTGGTTTGTGTCAGTGTGTGCACCCCCTGTTGATTCAAATGGAAGAAAATTAGAGTGACCGAGTTCACCAGTCCACAGATTAGGATGGTGACACCTGACAAAGCTTTGCTGGAGGGTTCGTCTCCCGGCAGAAGTGGTACTCCACTGGAAATTTAAGTTGTAGGTTATGTTATTTGAATCTATAATTTATCTACGGCTCTTACTTACATGTTGTTTAAAGGTCCCTCTCAGCTGGGAAGATAGCTCAGCAAGTAAGAGGTTTGCTGTGCAAGCGTGAAGACCTGACTCTGAATCCCCCAAACCCATGTGAAGCTGGGTGCAGTCATGCCCAGCTGTAGCCCAGGGCTGCAGTGGCAAGATGGGAAGCAGGGACAGAGAGGTCCCGAACTTGAGGAGCAGCTGGCTTGTGTCCGGGAGCTGCAGACAACCAAGAGACCCCGTCTCAAACAGGGCAGAAGGGGAGGACGGACATCTGAGGTTGTCCTCTGACCTCCACGTGTGCACCATGACACATGTGCATATGCACATGCACACACACACATATATACAGAAATAAAATAAAAACTTAAAATTCACTCTCAGGTTTTAGAATATACAGAATTATGGCGTGTTTGAAAAAGGAGAGATTGTTTATAATGAGCTCGCTTGGTGGGTTGTTTTTCATAAAATCATTGCCTCACTTGAGCTATCTGCAGTTGGCAGAGAATACTCACAAGTCTAGACTGCCCTTTAAACATCCAGATTCGTGAAAAATGCACATAAGAACTAGTCATGAGTTGCTGGGCAGCGGTGGCACACACCTTTTGGTCTCAGCACTCTGGAGGCCCAGGCAGGTGGATCTCTGAGTTCAAGGCCAGCTTGGTCTACAGAGCAGGTTCCAGAATAGCCAGGCTACACAGAGAAACCCAGTCTCGGAAAAAACACAACAGAAAAGTAAAGAAAAGAAACCCCACTAGTTATGGGCAAGTAAGATACCAAGTTGAATGGGCTTTGGGCAGCTGTTGCCACTTTCATTTTCAAAGTTTTAATAGCTTAGAGATGGTGAATTTGTTTCTTCTATTATTATGATTAAAGGGGGTGTTTGTAATGCTTGGGAGTGAAGCTATGTTCTTACTCTGTGCTCCATCCCCAGACTTGAGATAATAGACCTAAAGGTGCTTATATATTAAAGTTGCATGCATCCTTAGGCATTGTTTGCTTGGCTGTCAATAGACTGTGTGGGAGTCAAAAGGAGAGTCATTTGTTGTTGTTTCGGGTTAGTAAGAAAAGCTACTATTGCCTTTCATAGCTTTACAGTATGTCGGGTGCCACTTCCATGTGATGTCCTGGGCCTGTGGAAGGTGATTAAGGCTCACAAACTTACATAAAAATTATAAAGATTATTTTAACACTTGGTGTGGACATTATTCTTTAATTTAAAATGTGATACAGACATACAGAGGGAAACACCTTTCTTAAGAATTCTTCAACCAATGGAATGAGTGCTTGGTGAATGTTTTTATTTCATTATAAGTTTTATTTAATTGAGGTAAATATGCTTGTATTTAGTCAGACCAAACTTTTTGCCTGGTAAGTGGGAATTGATCCTGTGGCTTTCTGAAAAATTTACAAGAATATTAAAATTCATTTTTCTAGATGGAATGGTCAAGTCATGTTTTCAATTTCTAAGTAAGGAAATCAGTTAAAACTGCCCCTCAACTCTTTCTTGTACTGTGTCCTCAGGGATGGACAGGAATGTAGAAAGACAAATATATGTAGTCTCCACCCTTAACACACTTGTAAAGCCATCTGCAGGCCAGCTTTGCTCTCATCCTGGAATGTTTCGTTTCCTCTGCAGCTTCAGCCAGTGTTGATGCTGTTCTGTTCTCCTCAGACTCCCTTTCGTGAGGAGTCATTAGAGTGTTCTCAGAGAATTGCCGTCATTGAATGCCGTGGGTCTTCTTCAGCTCACACAGGCAGAGCCCTTGCGTGGTGGCCTGCTGGTGGTGGTGAAAAGCTTGACTTGAAAGGCATCGTAACACATTTGCACACCGTCACCGCCACAGCAAGTGGCTTCCTTCTCATACTAGCTTTTGGCTTAACACGTGCACGAAGTTTCAAGGGATTTCTTAGATGTCCATCCCTGATGAGCAGGAGACAGTGCTGTGTCTTTAGGTTACCTGGAGGAGATGCAGATGCTGAAGACAAGACCTCGGGGAAAGCAGACGGGGCATTGTCCTCTGCGTAAACCCTGGAAGACCTTTCAGGACAAGTATAGCTTGTTCTAGGGGCATGCTTGCAATGCCAGGGCCAGAGGAAGGTTACATTAAAGGCCTGCAGTTGGTTTATTGTCTTAACAAAAGAGCTTAGCCCCGAATGCCTCAGAAAAGGTCCACAAGGGTGGTTGATCTGTCATGACAGGAGAAAGGTTTAGATATTTCATAATAGCTAAGAGTACAGTTTCTTGTTCAAACTTTCAGAGATTTCCAAGTTTAAAATCCAGGGAACAGCCTAGACTTCATCTGGATAGATTGCGCCCTAAATTCATGTTCGTAGCAGATGGAGAAAGAGGCATTACTGTCAGCTGATATTAGGAACTAGGATTCTCTGTCATCTGATTCCCTGGTGAATTGGCCCATCTATTTTTATAGTGATAGAATCTGTAGAATGATGTCTTTAGAAGAGGGGAGAGAAATATTTATGCTACACTCATGTGCAGGCAAGTACTCTTTTCCCTAAAGTAATTAATACAAACAGTAGCATTTTTGTTCTTTTGACAGTTTGCAAATGGGAGTATTTGTGACTAGAAGATATGTTAATTGCTGTGGCATGCTTTTTAAAAATTAATGAATCATTAAACTACGACAGTTGGGTTTTTTTTCATGTTTAAAAACAGTTTGTTGCTTGTTATTTGTAAAGCACTTCAGCTTTATGCATCTGAGAAAAAGTTCAAAAGTACCCAGTTTTAGACTGGGGTGTAGCTCAGTGGTAGAGCATTTGCTGAGTGTGCATAGAGTCTTGGTTTTGTTTGATCCCCATACCACATAACCACACCCACACAAACAAATTTTCTTCTCAACCACACATCTACACTTTGCATCAAAATATAAAATAGGGGCTTGGGATATAGTTCAGCTGCTAGAGTGCCTGCCTAGCGTGCGTGAAGCTTAGGTCCAGCCCCCAGCACCACATAAAACTATGTGTGGTGATGTGTCCCAGTTCACTTTCTACTGCTGTGATAAAACACCATGACCAAAAGCAACTTGGGGGATGGAGAGGGTTTATGTAGCGTACACTTCCATATCCCAGTCCACCATTAAGAGACGTCAAGGCAGGAACACAAGCAGGAACCTGGAGGCAGAAATGAGAACAGAGGCCATGGAGAAAGGACTTTCTGGAAGACTTTTACTGGCTTGCTCAGCTACCTTTCTTACATAACCACTCACTCAGAGGTGACAACCACCCACAGTGGACTGAGTCCTCCTACATCAATCATTAATCAAAAAAAAAAAAAAAAAAAAAGTGCCCCACAGACTTGCCTAGAGGCCAGTCCAGTGGAGGCATATTCTCAAGTGAGGTGCTGTCTTCCTAGACGACTGTAGCTTATGTCAAGTTGACAAAATTAACCAAACCAAACCAAACTAACAAGCACAATGGTGCAAGTCTCTAATCCCAGCTCTTAGGAGGTAGCAGCAGGAGAAGCAGAGGTTCAAGGTCATCTTTGGCTGCCTGGAAAGCTCAAGAGAGCCTATGGAGAATGTGAGACCCTGTTTCAAATAAATTAATTAAATTTTTATCTATAATAAGTTATTTTCTGTAGTCCACTATGACTTGTGTAGGTGTGGTAAAACCTAAGCTGAAAGATTTCTAGAATACCTCCTAAGAGTGGAATATCCTCAGTGTTCAGCAATGCTCTCCTTCACAAAGGAAAGCTGTGTGAAGCTCGTCCTCTGCATGCTTGCGTTAGCCACAGCATTGTCTCGCTCAAGTGCGGAAGCCGGGGAATGTGGTTTGCTAAACAGTTACTTCTTTTTTAGATAAAATTTGAGTTGCTTCTCAGTTTGCTTGCTTGCCTTTTCCTTGGTGCATTTACACATGACTGAAATAATTTTAGGGTAAAGAATGTGACCAACCAGAAAAACATGACGAGCTCAGCATATCAAATAGGAACGTTCATAGCTTAATTAATGTTTTTCAATAGAGTATGTTCTAGAAATTGAAGAAGAAACTATCATAGAATATAATGTGATTTATATACTAAAAGCTTACCTATATAGTCATTGGATATCTTTTTAAAATTAACTCTCTCTCTCTCTCTCTCTCTCTCTCTCTCTCTCTCTCTCTCTCTCTGTGTGTGTGTGTGTGTGTGTGTGTGTGTGTGTGTGTGTGTGTTTGTATATGTGTGTGTATTGCTAGAGATGGACACCCAGGACATCATACATGCCGAGTGTGTGCTACCACTGAGCTTCACCCCTTGAAATACATTTCTATCTCAGCCCTTAGGTTTTTAAAACTCCTTGAATTGCTGCTCACACAAGCCCACAGAAGGAGAGTGAACTAGACATTTGCTTCACTTTAAAATGTCGTGGGAATGGCTGGGCCGCAGTGGTGACGCCTCTGTCTAGGTGGCCCCAACTTCAGGACTCGAAGGTCGTGGTGGAAAGGATGTAGGCGGCCTTCTCAGAGTATGGAGTTGGGTACAGGACTGGTCAGAAGGAATCTGATTCTACCTTTTCTTCTCACTGCATGAGAAGCACTGTTTTCCTTCTGTGCAGTTTCTCAGCCATTACTGCTTGGTGAGAACCATCCTACTTCATGTTAACAGGGAAAAAACAGCCTTGGGGGAAAGGTTTTGACACTATTTTATTTTTTTATTTTTTTTTTATTTTATTTTTTTTTTGGTTTTTCGAGACAGGGTTTCTCTGTGTAGTTTTGGTGCCTGTTCTGGATCTTACTCTGTAGACCAGGCTGGCCTCGAACTCACAGAGATCCGCCTGGCTCTGCCTCCCGAGTGCTGGGATTAAAGGCGTGCACCACTGCCGCCCGGCTGACACTATTTTACAAGGTGATGTTGCCCTGACCACAAGCCGGTGTGAAAGGATGGGCTCTCTGTCTCCAGTGTGCTGACTCCATGCCCAGAAAAGACTGTATTATAAAGATCTGGGAACCCTTTATTCTCGAAGCCCATCACCAGATCTTCTGTTTTCTGCCCAGGGGTAAATGGGTAAAGAGATGTGAAAATTCTTAGAACAATGGATTGCAAGATTTTTTAATCCATGCAGCTCTGTGTGTGATCCGAGCACACTAAAATGTAGGCTGAGTTGTATTTTTATATAAATGCTAATATATAATCTATAGCCTACTTGCAAACTTGAGAAGTCCAATTAAATATTTAAATAATTTGAACACTACAAAAACCTGTAGCTTTTGTTAAAGATTTTTTTCTTCCTTTCTTTATAGAGCAAGTACTAATTGTTATATAGTGCAAGTACTATAAAACTGTGACCTAATCATGAGTTTCTTGAGGCTCAGCTCTGAGTTCTGTGCGCTTTGCTTCTTAGCTTTAATTGCTTTGTTATTGAAAATTACACCTCACAAAAACACATAAACCCAGATAATGACGGAACGCTACTACTGCCTGTATTTGGCAAATTATTACGTTCTCTCTTATCATCCCAGGCCAGCTGTACCGAGGCTTTATTTTGTTGTCTTTCAAATGGTAGAATTTTATTTTCCTGAAGACTTCAGAATTGGCCAGGAGGTTTGTGTGTCTTTGAAAGTCCAACCGATGTGTTCTAAACCAGTTAATAAATGGATCCACGCTCTCTGACCACATTTCTTGTGGACTAAATAGAATGTTCTGAAGGGAGTTTTTGAATGTGGATGTAAGAGTTTTCATAGGTGGCCCAAGTGAAATTATTTGTTTGTTGTTTTGGCAAGCTGGCAAAGTAGAAACTTAACAAATACCTGCTTCCTCTTGAAAAGGTGTTTTTTCCGACTTACTGTGGAGTCTCACCTTTCCCCAGAAAGGAAGTGTAAGGTGTGTTTATGGGGCTTTTGCTTGTAGGTAGCATTCTGCTGAGCAGCACCTTTGAGGATGGGCAAGTTTCCCCAGTGTCTACAGGAAGCGGGTGACTCATCCCCTAAATTCTACAGGGTTGAGGGCCTGTGCTCCGCTCTCCTGAACCACACAGTCATTCTTCAGATGTAGCCATCAGCAATGCCGGACCAGGGAATCGCTAGAGTCAGCTTTACTTTGGTGCAGGTAGGAGGCAAGCTTCTCCCATCTGTATAATTTATTCTATTTTTAAAATCTTGAAATATTGACCCTGCCCCGAGGGCGTCTGCCAACAGTAGGTATTAGCTGATAGAGGGATCCATGCCAATTTGGTCTCTGTAGCACGAATCCTAATTGGTCTTAATAATAAAAATCTGAAGCCAGATATCAGGGTAAATGCTGAAAAATCAGAAGGGCAGAGCTGCCAGCCGCTACCTCTACCGAATCCTCAGCCTGAAAGAGACTGAGTCTCCTCCCGCCTTATATTCCTTTCTCCACCCAGCCAGATGCTTCCTGTCTCAACCTCCCCAGTGCTGGGATTAAAGGTGTGTGTGCCTCCCAAGTACTGGATCAAAGGCATGAGATCCCAAGTGCTGGGATTAAAGATGTGTGTCACCACTGCCTGGCTTCTATGGCTAACTAGTGGCTTAGCTCCAGGCAAGCTTTGTTAGATCACAAAATATCACCCCAGGTCTCACATTGATTTTTGTGTACCTTTAGCTGATCCTACCCAAGTAGGAGGACAGAGCGTTTCTCTAGTATTATACAGGGATTGTAGTGTTTGTTTGTTTGGACTTTTGCTGTTAATGGCACCTTGCATGAAGCATATGTATATTGATCAAGAAATGTAGTAAAGTTTGGCAAAGCACTAAACTTGGAAGCTTAGTGCCACATGAAGTACATCATTTAAAGCCCTATAGTCACCGTCTTTAGTCCCTCAATGTCCATGCCTTCCACTAAGCCTCAAGATACAGTGGGCATTTAGGAGAGGGTTATCATTAGCAAATGTAGTTGAAAACCCAAGTCTTTCTATTCGTTCCAGTTGTTCTGAACAAGACTTCTTTTAGCACTTGGACTGACTGATGGGTGGAGCTCGTCTCCACATGTCCGTGCTTACTCAGGTTTTAGGAGTAGCTTGGGTCTGAGGTTTCTTTGCAGTCATCCTTTCAAACCCTTGCTTACTTTGTGGGTGTTTGTTTCACTCAGCTAGATGGGTACAAGTGTGAATCTGAGGATCTGGGCACTCAGAAACTCCGATGCAATGCATTTGATAAAAACAGTGCACAGAACACAGGCTTGCTACCTTATGCTACATACACTCATCAGAAAAAAAGTCAGCCTTCTGACAGCTTGTTCATAGTAGTTCATCTTCCAGACTGAGGCTCTGCAGGCCAGTGGGTGAGTTCTGGGTGTGTGAAAGGTAATGCCTATTGGTGGGTAGCAAGCAAGGCAACCTTTGTAATATTACCGATGGTGGAGGTTTTTGCCCCCCCCCCCCACACCTCTGGGACTTTTTTTTCTAGAGGGGAGTGCTCCAGTGTCCCCAGGGGAGTGGCCTGGACTGCAGGTGTGCCTGTAGCAAGGCTGAGGGTGGAGGCACAGTCCTGGGAATTGGAGTACAGGTTCTGTTTACTCCTGGGCCAGCTTGGTACCTGGCTCTTAAACCCAGAGCCTCCTGGGAACTGATCTCAATAAATCAGCCCTTGTCTCTGCTTCTGGGATCCCAGCTATGGAGACTTGGTAACAGCCCAGCCGTCCAAGTCCGTGTGTGTTTATATGGCAGTTGCCTGTCTTTGGTCAGCTAAAGATCCTTAGCTGACTTCCTGCCTTTAAAGACTCTCTGCAGATTTCTCTTCTGCTGTCGGTTTGTGCCATGTCTTTGTCTCGGGTCTGGGTTTGTTGTTGTTTTCTGTTTTGTTTTGTGTTTCATCCCTCACTTCCTCTTCTGTCATTCCAGTGGAGTTTCTGGAAGGGAAAAGAAAAATGCAGTCAATTAAACTCCACACAGTCCAGGAAAGCACCATTGCCAGCATAATGGTAGCCTTCCTCATATTGTTCTGTAGAGCAGATCTGGGGTGGTGAAGCTGGCTGCCCTTCTGCTCTGTGCTTGGAAAGGAAAACAGAAGTCTAGCCTAAGAGACCAGGAATCCAGCACTTCCTCTCTGGAATAATCTTAACTCAGGTCCAATAGGGAAATCTCTTAAAAATCCCTCTCTGAAAAAAACAAATCAAAATAAAACAAAACGCCAAACCGTGCAAACCGAATCCTTCCCTGTCACCCGCAGGTTTTTACTAATGATGTATGTGTGATTGGCATGCTAAAAATACATGGCTGTCTTGCATTGCTCACTTTTTCAGCAAATGTATTTGGTTAAGATGCTAACGGGACCAGTGTGTGACAGGCCACTTTATCTTCTGCATGGCCAGTTCTGTATGGCCATCTTCTGCATGGCACCCCATTCCCAGAGGACTGTGAGAGTTAGGAACCCCTGTCAGAATGACTGTCTGCACCCCATTGTCCAATCCCATCTTCACAGGGCACATGGTTTGAGAGTATCCTCATTACAAGATGAATTTACAGGAAATAGTACATTATGTGAGTATATTAGATACTGATTAAAAAGAAACATATGTTCCTTTGAAACTTTCCAGATTCATTTCTTAGAGTCTGGATAATTGCTGGCATTCATGTCACCCAGAGGAACGGAGTTTCTGTACATTGACACCCACCAAGGGTTTCACTGTTGTGTTTGAACATCTTCAGTTGCAAGCAGCAGAAACCTCCCTTTCACTTAAGGGATTATTAGTCTGTTAACCCCTTTTCTGGTCACTGTGGCTGTGATGTTGGTTCAGGTCTTCAGAAAGTTTGCTTTGTCTCTGCAATAGGATTGGGGACAGAAATGGCCACACCCTTCAAAGTCCCAACCTAGTGTCCTACATTCTACATCCCAGAGGGGTCCCACAGTCTCCCAACACAGTGCCACCAGCTGGGAACCGGACATTCAGACACCTGAGCCTGCAGAACACACGGCAAGATTTCACTTCTCTATCCAAAGCAGTGGTTCTCACCCTTCCTCGTGCTGCAGCCCTTTGATACTACTGTTCCTCATGTTGTGGTGACCCCCAGCCATAAAATCATTTCCTCAGAACTATAATTTTGTGACTGCTATGAATCGTAATGTAAATATCTGATATGCAGGATATCTGATAGGTGATCCCCAAAGGGGTCGAGACCCACAGTTTGAGAACTGCAGATCTAGTAGCATGGTGGAGGATTTAAATGATTTTTGAATCATTTTCACATGGTTCTTGTTCTTTTTGGGGGTTCCACCCAGTGCCCTTTGAGAGGCAGCTTGTTGAACAAGGCTGAAGATGTGGAATGCCACCTGCAGGTATGTGGTCCTCAGATGACCCCTACTGGACCAACCTGGAGCTCAAAGAGATCAAGCAATTAGGGGGAAGAATCTGTGAAAAACCATTTTTCTGATTCATTTGTATTTTGGGGACTGCTTCAGCAAGGTGAGGTACTGAAGTCCTGTGGTGCCTGAAAGGCTGAGCAGTAATCCAGTCAGAAGACAAGGGGTTAATGGGAACTGTGCCCAACAAGGGGTGCATCCCTGCAGCCAGCCACTCACATCAGGGACAGGAGGCCAGGCACATGCCATATTCCAAAAGAAGCCAGAAATCCAGATTTGTGTGTAAAATTTCTGAAGTCTGATAAAGATAGGTAATAAATTCAAGCACTTTCTAAATCACTGAGCCAAAAAGCACATCATTTGACATCTCTTCTCCAACTCATTTTTGAAAGCATCATGTGAGATCAAGGCATCTGCGCTGAACAAAGGGTTAGGACCAGTTCCCAGATCTCAGTCCTGGGTCTCCAGGCTCCAAGCTGGGAGCCTTCGAATGGTCCGCTTTGTAACACTTGCTCTCACTGGCAGCATCGGCCTTAGGTCCCGTGTCCCGTCCCCCCCCCCTCCCCCCCCCGTATGCCTCTGTAATAACTTATAGATTTCTGGCCTTCATACAGCAATTTAATGTGGGATTCTGTGTTTCATGGGTGGTAAATTTTAACACGAAATCATTCTTTGGGTGAAGTTGGTAGTGGGCCAGCCAGTGAGCCTGTCCATCAGAACTCTCTTCGGGATGGTCCTGGGGAGAAGGCTCAGTTGATCAGTGCTTGCCTCACGAACATGAAGACCTGAGTCCATTTCCCCAGAACTCACATTAAAAAAACGAGTTCACATTTCTAATCCCTGTCCTGGGGGAGGAGGGGGCAGGCAGAACCCTGGGGTTTACTGCGTCAGCCTAGCCTACTTGACAAGGTCCAGGTCATTGGAAGACCCTTTCCCAAAAAACAAAGGCTCCTAGGGACTGACATGTAAAGCTGACTTGACACGTGTGCACACACACACACACACACACACACACACACACACACACACGGACGTGGAGGGGGCAGGTAAGGAGAAGACTGTTGATGGTAGAGCTCTTGGGCATTATGTTGCTAGATGGTAGAATTTGTGTTTGCCGTATAAATTCAGGTTAGATTCTAAGCCAGAGTTTAAATACTGCTGCTGACATTTGTTTTCATTTTAATCAAGTAGCCACTGTTCAGAAGATTGACTTCGTCGTTCTTATTCAACAGAAAATTCCCCCTTAAGTGATTAATTTAGTTTTGGAGTTTGCAGGCGAAGGGGATAAACTCTTTGTGTCTTTGCTTATATTGCAGCTTTGCTATCAGAACAATTTCATTTGCCCTGTCAGAATGAAACATTCTTTGCTAGATATTGGAAGGTAGCTCACACTTGGATTCTGTCATCTGTCTGATCCACAAACACAGAAATGTTAGCTTTTCCAGAATGCCTGCAGAAAATGAATATTGATGGAGCAGCTGTAGAAAATTGACCTCTCGCCCTCTGACAAATAAAAATACAGTTCGCAAACATCTTCAGCAGCCTGTTTTCCTACCTCTGTAATTGACTCTAATTTGCTCTGCCTGCCCCATGGAAACCTCAGAACTTTCAAATTGCCGTTTAATTTGCAATGTCAGCTCTAATGAGAGCCACTCCAGCCCAAGTGTGGGCCACAGGCTTGTGCCGGGGACCTCAGAGTTGGAAAGTTCTTCATCGTTTCAGCCTACATCCGTGACAAGATTGTAAAACGTATTTACAAATGACAATGCAAATTATTGAAGGCCTGTTTTTCCCTTGCATGGAGCTTATCAATTACAAATGGGTATTAAATTGATACTGAAAGTCTGATTTTAAAAATTGAGGTAATTCTCCCCAAACTTAAGTTAGTAGGAAAAATAGAAGAGAAAAATATTGTTCTTCTTTTCTCTTCCTTTTCCTTTTGCTTTATTCTGCTATACTCTGTTGTCCCTTGTTTTTTGTTGTTGAGACAAGATCCGTCTGTGCTGCCCAAGTCCGTTTCAAACTGCTGGGTTCCGGCCATTGAAAATCATTGTAACCTTCGAAGCTGTACGTCTCTCTGGACTCTTCTCATCCAGCCCTCTCTCTGACACCCAGTCAAGTGTGTAGGTGGCTCAGAAGAGCTGGGGGTGGGGAATCTTGATGGTGTTTCTGATTCACATGGGGGAAAATATTTTCTTAGAAATGCAGCCAGGGTCTTTTTGGTGTCTTTTGGAGAGAATCAGTGAAAGTTCCCATTTGTGTGTGCGTGGGCCCCTCTGGTATGGGAATGAGTAGAAGAAGCCAGAACTTCCAATTCCTGCCATACCATGTAAATACTGTTTCATTCATTTCCTTCGTGGAATGAACCTCAAGGCAGCAAAAAAATGCTTAAAGTAAAGGATCTGGCAGGAAAATCTTGGTGAGCTTTATCAAACAGTCTCACAGGAGTTTCTTAGGATGCAAATGGTAAGGGGAAAGTGTTTATTTTCAAATAGTGCTAATAGAAGGGGGCATTTTTTTTATAGTAACAAGGAACTCATCGCATTGTTTATTGTGAAGTGAGACTCGTTCTGTGAAAGCCAGAAGCAATCGAAAACTCAGTGTAGAAAATCTGGTATGGCACACTTGTGATTAGATTTCCCTAAGAAATCAATTAGTGGTAACCCAGCATTCTAAATAACCATGCTGAGTTATGCCTGGTAGTTCTTTCTCCTGCTGGCTCCGTGTTGATCTTGAATCCTTGGTGCTTGTTCTGCCCCGGTGGTCCACCCCAGCTCTCTGCTTTCTATGATTGAACTGTGTTTTAAAGTGGACACTCAGTTTGCTTGTCTTGAGATTGGGAGGATGAAGAGATGGACATCTCTGGGTCCTTCCCGTTCTCCTGTTGGCACCCCACATCCTGCCCCAATCATAGGTAGACTTGGCTGCCCCCAGACAACTGCTTCCCCAGGAAGCTCTGACCGTAGTCCACAGCTGCTCACACTGGATTCCTGCCTTAATTCAGTGAGTCATGATTTCTAGAGAAATGTCTTTACTAAAAACATCAGATTAAATGTTTCAGTGTCTCCCCTACATGAGAGGGATTTTGAGGTATTGATCCTTTTTTCTTGGTTGAATTAAAACCATTCACTAGGCAGGCGAGGTGGTGCACCCCTTTAATCCCAGAGGCAGGTAGATCTCTGTGAGTTCAAGGACAGCCTGATCTATGTAGCGAGCTCTAGGCCATCGGGGCTACATAGTGAGACCCTGTCTAAAAACAAACAAGCAGAAACATTAATAAAAGCCAAAAACATTTGCCAATTGTCTATTATCTATTAGTCTGCAAACATGGTGTTTTGGGTGAATGTATCCAAATTAATTATCATAAATAATGCCTTACTATTTATGAATATATCCTTTGCTTGACTTAAAAAGTATATATTAAGTGTATTTTTTTTTCTTAATGCCTCTGTATAAAACAGCTTTGCTGTGGGATGTCCTGTATGTTGTACATAAATAAAACACTGATTTGCCAGTAGCCAGGCAGGAAGTATAGTATAGGAGGTACAAACAGAGGAGAGGCTGGAAGGTGGAAGTCTGGAGGAGATGCCAGCCTGCCGTCCAGGGAGCATCATGGAAAGGCAGCAGGTAAAGCCACGGAACACGTGGCGACATATAGATTAACAAAAATGGGCTGAGTATAAGAGTAAGAGCTAGACAATGGTAGGCCTGAGCTAATGGCCGAACAGTTTAATTAATATAAGTTTCTGAGTGATTATGTTATAAGTGGTTGTGGGGTCTGTGGTGCTGGGCAGGACTGGAGAAAACTCCAGCTACACAGCTTTGTAAGGACACCTTTATGTGCCTTAATTTTAGAACCATTACCAACTGAATTGAGACTTTGTCTATTTCTTGTCCAGAATCTGTTTACTGGTCCCAATTTTACAGCTTAATTGCTTGCTTGAAGTGTGGATTTACAGAGAGGAATGGGATCACTTCAGTCCTCTGACTCACAGAAAATAACAAGCCCTTGTGTTATGTGTTGATGCTAATTTGCACATAATAGAAATTGGGACATTTTGCTGACAAGAGAAGTCAAGATACCTTTTCTAAGTAGAACTGTCTGTTAGGAAAAGTCCACGAAATGCAACTGTGCTTCCTGTTAACCATGGTTTGTCCATGCAGGAAAACTCTGATAATTGTCTGTAATAAATAATTGCTATGGAAATAAATTTTGCATCCTTCAGTGGTAACTGTTTATGATTCATTCAGATTTGAATGCAGACTGAGTGACAAGCAGGGGGATGATAACTGCTTGTTGAGTAACAAATCCCAATTTAGATTGTGTAGTTAAAACTCGGCTGATCTAATTATAGACTATGGTACATATTCAATTAAACGTGCATTTTCTATTGATTTATTATTTTTTTAAAAAAGAATTCTTTAGAAGTTTTTAACACAACAGAGGCATAAATTTTAGATAAGCTTTTAATGGCTCCTTACTGTGAACTCTCAACCTCTAGGCTGGCAGGAATCAAAAAGATCCTGAGTTTAGGAAATCTAGCCAGACTGCTGGAGTCTTGACTACATGGGCTGGATTCCAGGTACAGCCTGCCCAGTTAATAGCTAGCGGCTAATCTCACTAAACCTGGATTTCCTTATCTGGGAAATGGGAATAATGATAGTACCTACACTCCTGAGTTATAAATATCAGATAAGACACTATGTCCAGAAACGTCACTGTGGTATTTGGCAGCTGCCTGGCATGAGCTGTGACATTGATGCCAGGTATTAAAGTGAGTTCAGACAGAGCTGAGCTGAGACAAGCCATCTCCCTGGTCCCTTCTCCATCATCGTGCTGTGCCAGCTCCTCTCTGCCCTCCCCCTTCCTTAACTCTTGAACTCTGATACGGTCAGGTCATTCGGGCACTGGTACTGATCAACATTTGTACCAGCCCTCCCCACCCTGCCGGAGCCACCGCCTTCTATTGATGCCAGCAACAGAGCCCCTTTCTTTCCTGTCAGATGTGAGGCCTGGCTGCCGTCCGTCTCTGTGCCCAGTGGCTCGGCAGAGGGGCCAGTGCTGAGCAGCACCTGTGGTTTGGGGGTGACTGGCACGGCATAAACAGAACCATGAAGTCCTTCACAGGGTACAGCGGGACCCAGGCAGTGGCCTCTCTGCATGGATGTGTGTCTGATACACTTAGAAGATTCTGAGCTGTGTAAGATGGTGAATAGAACTGTCTGACGGCCATTGAGCACTCACAAGTCTGAAAGTGGTACTGCCTGTCTGTTCTAAGAGGTCATTAAATATTTGCAACCCTATAAAATGTCCCTGAATAATATAACCGGTGCTCTCCGTTTGTTTGACTTCACTCTTATCTCCATAAATGAAAACTATTTGGATTTTATAACATGTGCATATTCCTAAGGGGTTGGGGGCTTTCAGTATAGCATTGGTTAACATAAGTATTTTTGTGGTTTTCTGTGAATATTATATGGCCTACATAAATATGTGTGTATTCTCAACTTAAATATCTATAAAGACAGAAATTCTTTTTTTAAATACTGATAAGGGCTGAGTGTGTAGTTCAGTGGTAGAGCAATTGCCTAACATGCATAAGGCCCTGGGCTCCATCCCAGCACCTAATAAATAAAAATAATAATAATAATACATAATACATAATAATTATAGTAATAATAGAACAACAACAAACCATTGTCAGTTTTATTTCCAATTTTGGGATAGGCCACATAGAATCACTGGACTAAAGCTAGATGCTAAATCAATACATTTGTTTGTTTGTTTGTTTGTTTTTCGAGACAGGGTTTCTCTGTGTAGCTTTGCGCCTTTCCTGAGACTCACTTGGTAGTCCAGGCTGGCCTCGAACTCACAGAGATCTGCCTGGCTCTGCCTCCTGAGTGCTGGGATTAAAGGCGTGCGCCACCACCGCCCAGCTCTAAATCAATACATTTTAAAACTTTAAAACCCACTGTTCAGAAATCTGCAAGCTCAGAGTCAGGAGCCCCACATGAGGTACAGAAGTAAGCAGCGAGGGTTGGTTGGACCTCGTTTGAGAAGGGAGCTTGTGTTGTCATTGCCCATTTTGTATTGCACTGTGATTTTGAACTAGAAGCAAACGTCTTTCAGAGAGTGTAATGGCAGGGTCATAGACTGGGGGGAGTAAAGTCCCCCAGGAAGTTGAATGAGCTTTCAATTTTAGTGCTGAAGTTAATACATTTCAGTAAAGCCAATGAGTGACAGCTTACCTTACCCACCAAAATGAAGCATTCCTACACAAAAATACAGACACTCAAGAGACGCCATTGGAAACACACTCCCTACTAATTAACAGCTGCTCCTGAGCGGCAGCTCCTCTGGTTCACTGTTTGTTCGTGGGTGGTTAATTCACTTCACCCAGGCGTTTGAAAGAGTAACTTGACAGGGGAAGGAGATAGGAAAGAGAAAGGTACTGTAAAGAAAGACAGTGTGGAAGAAAGATAAAGTGGCCCGGAAATACCTACTTTAACTCTGTATCAACCTGTTCCTCAGTTATGAAGGGAGCCGGTGAGCTAAGGAGACGGCTTGGTCTGTAAAGTGCCTGCTGTAACAAGCACCAGGACCGGAGCTCGGATCCCCAGGATCCCCAGGATCCCCAGCACCCATGTAAAAAGTCAAGGGTGTTATGTGCCCCTGAAAAACCACAGCAGTGGGGGTGGTGGATTCAGATGGGTTCCTGAAGTTCATTGCAGCCAGTCTACCCAAATGAGTGCTCTTCCTGTTCAGAGAGAGGCCCTATCTACACACACACACACACACACACACACACACACACACACACACACACACACACACAGCTACTTGAAGAAGGCGTTGAATGTCAACCTTGGGCCTCCATACCCATATACGTATGCACATACCTGCAGCAAACCCAGTGCATACCTAAATAAACACATATGCACCAAAAATTACATACTCATGGCTCCCTGTCCCTGCAGCGTGACCTCAGCTTCAGACCCTCCAAGAAGCCTTTTACCTCACCCCAGCTCTGAGTTCCCAGAACATTCATTGATTAGACTCAAGCATCTTTTAGCTGCCTTAGACTTGAGTCTTGGGTTCAAATGCCCTGCCCATCAACTCTAGTAGGAATTCCTACGTGAGGGATTGTGTGACATCGACTTCTCGTTTCTGAGTGGTGGTCCTCTCCATGTTCTGCCTTCTGCGCCGACACTTTCCAGCCCCTTCTTTTCTCTTTAAGCCCCTGAGCCACCAACTACCATCAGCTTTGCCTAAGAAAGTGTTGGAACCGGCATCAGCCTTCAGGCTCTCCTGCTGATCGCCTTCACCAAGTCCTCTGGGCTGGACATCCCTCAGGAAGGACGGTGTCCTGAAATCATATCACTTTCTTTTCTTTTCTTTTCTTTCTTTCTTTCTTTCTTTCTTTCTTTCTTTCTTTCTTTCTTTCTTTCTTTCTTTCTTTCTTTCTTTTTTTTTTTTTTTTGAGACAGGGTTTCTCTGTGTAGTTTTGGTTCCTGTCCTGGATCTCACTCTGTAGACCAGGCTGGCCTCAAACTCACAGAGATCCGTCTGGCTCTGCCTCCCGAGTGCTGGGATTCAAGGCATGCGCTGCTGCCACCACCTGGCCATTATCACTTTCTAAGAAACCAGCAGTGCATTAAAATCCCTGCCCTAGCAAGAAACTTGCTGCTTGTTTACTTGGTTTTGTTTTTGCTTTTGGGAACCAAGAACACTTCAGAGTGCCTTCCATTCTACAGGAAGTACAGACGTTTGAAGTGTTTTTATTGATATCAGCAAGGGAGAAGATAGCATGGGGATCAAGTGCAAAAACAACCAAGAAAAAAAAGTCAGGTTCGGCACAGTCACATGTCAGATCCACCCTGCCACTTCCTGTGGTGCAAAGGAAACAGGATTCTGTGTTCTTTGTTCTTCCCTTGAGAGAGTTAGACTGTGTAGCCCAGGCTAGCCATCCTCTTTTTCCAGACTCCCAAGTACTAAGACCAGAAATGTCTACATCTGACTCTGCCTTTGCTCCTAGCCCCTGGGTGACCTTGTCATTCTTGTGTGACCCCATGAAGCTGTCTGCTTCCTTCCTCAGTGAAGCTCTTACCTGTCATGACCAAGCCCCATCCCAACATTTAGGTTTACGCCCAATTCCTATAAGAAAAGAACGTATGGATGTCAGCGCCATTCTTTGGGTGCTCCAGTATATAAATGCTGTCTGTTAATTCAACAAATACTTACCTTACAGATTGAAAACCCCTCTTTCTCAGATAACACTTTGTTCACAGAGGAAGTGGTCCTAGAAATGGGGTCAGGGAAGTTCTGAGTTGAGTGTCTGGAAGGGGGGAGGGAGACAGATGAGGATGATGCATCCCTGAGGGACAAATAGCCTTTAGGTCTGGCCCCCATGTTCTTCCTGTGGGAGCTGGGGGGAGGGAGGACCAGTGAGGGAGCAGCGAGGACCAGTGAGGGAGGAGGGAGGACCAGTGAGGGAGTCAGGACGGCAGGAGGAAAGAGTTCATGATGGGAAGCAGAGGGTGGGCAGAATTCCTGTGTTCACTGAGTTTCTCTGCCAGCACACGGCAAAGTCAAGACGTCCTTACCAGCATGGTAATGACCAATGCTGTTTATTTTGTGTTTTTCTAGATCAATGAACTGAGCCATGTTCAAATCCCTGTCATGTTGATGCCTGATGACTTCAAAGCCTACTCAAAGATAAAGGTGGACAATCACCTTTTTAACAAGTAAGTACCAGTCAGCCTCTCCGGAGACTACCATGGCTGTGCAGAATAGGACTTTTTGCGACTTTCTGTAATCACATAATTTTTTCAATGGGTGGGAGGAAAGTTTTGCTGATGAAGTTAATCCTGTGATAAACATAGCCATCTGTCATATTCAGAGAAGTAACAGCAGGCCCTCTGGGATAATATCCCTTTGCCATATGGCATATTGTTCCCTGTGAGTATCTTATACATTAGAAGTGATATCCTCATTACTATTTAAATTTTTGGAGCTGTAAATTACTTGGATTGTTTGAGCAGTTATGGACTTCTGCTCTAGTACACAAAACTTAGAAAACAGTGGCTTTATGAATAGAAAGGACTACATTATAAAACAGTAAATAGTTGTGTTATCCTAAGATATAACTGGATGTCATGTTTGGTGTTGCTAATGTTCATCATGTAACTGGGGTACCTTTGATGTCATTATGGAAAGTTGATGACATATTAGGTAGTTCATCCAAAAGCTAAAGATGCAATATGGCCCTTCCCTCAAAGGTCTCACAGCCAGAACAGTAGCTGGAAACTGACACATACACAAATTGCTGTCATTTTTATACAAAGAATAGTAATAGCGAGGTGTACACAGTTTGTATGTGTTGTTCTGTGAGAGCATGAAGGAGAGGCAATTCTGTGTGAGTGAGGAGAGCCCAAGATTAGCCTCCCATATCAGGGTAGGTGTAAAATTTCTTTCCTCCTTTTCTCTTTGTTGTAGTATTAGGAATTGAACCCAGGGACTCTCACATGCTAGGTGAGTGCTCTACCACTGAGCTATACCCCAGCCCTTCACACAGGGTCTTAATCAGTCATTCTGTTGTGAGCATATGAGTTCCTTTCTCCCCATAATACTGTTTAGAGGTTGAGTGTTCATGAATGTATAAAGTGAGAACATGTCTGCTCAGAGGTATGGCTGAGGGGAAGGTTTTCATTGTAGCTGTGAGGGAGAAGACGGCCAGAGGCATCTGGAAGAGTCTAGAGCAGGGAGAGAACTGGGCCATTGAGGAGAGAGAGGGAGGAAAGAGAGAGAGAGAAGCAAAAGAGGACCAAGAGAGAGGGGTCAAGAGAGCGCATGGCCAAAATGGCGGGATTATGTGGAAATGGAAAACTGGGGAAGGAAAGTCCATGAGCTGAAGTTTAGGGTAGGGGTGGAGTAGAAGAGCTGAGAAGAGCCACCAGTACCATACTGAGTGAGCCTGGAGGCCAGTGTGCACTTTGGTATGCTAATAAGCAGCACAGTTAGCCATTTGTCCTGAGTTTCTTTGGGACCTGACTGTGAGGAAATATTCTCAGAGTGAATTTGGAATGTGGGTCTTGGGTGTGAGGCAAGCCTTGTGTACAGCTGCTTCCTCAGTAAGATGGGCACGGCCTACCCTTTCCCACTGCCATCTTGTCTACTCTTCTTTCACTACATCCTTCCATCCTGCCCACCCCATCCCCCTTCTCCTTAGAGAATGGTTGGTGTGTGCAGCCAGGATGACGGGGTCACACAGTCCCCGTGTGAGACAGACAGTGTTTTCCGTCTGTCCCCTCTGTCAGTCAGATTTCGTTGGCTTGTACCTGGTTCTGTAGAATCCATCTGTGCCTGCTGTGGGCAGTGAACTCTCGCCACCTCACCGCTACACACAGATCCAGATGGGGCAAAGCCTGCTAACCTCGGTCTGTCTGAGCCTCATTCCGCAATGTGACCCTTGCAGGGAAAACATGCCGAGCCATTTCAAATTTAAGGAATACTGCCCAATGGTCTTCCGGAATCTTCGGGAGAGGTTCGGAATCGACGACCAAGATTTCCAGGTGAGCTGCTTTTGTGATACGGGATTGCTGTGTCAGATAGGGGTCATGTTTCGTCCTTATACTATGCATGCGCAGTTTTAGTGTTCTTTCTGAAGTTAGGCATTCTCAAAGTTAAGGGCTTTGCATGGTTTGATTTCACTGAAATGTCTATAGGAAAAGGCATGGATTTTCTGTGGAAGGAGACAGAGCACTTGAGAGTTCTGTGAACACTGTCACTTCTAGATACTGTCACTTCTAGATACAAGTTTCTGTCAGCCACACTGCCGTCTGCTCTCTAGGGTCAGGTGTGTCGTGAGCCCCTGCAAGTGTGTGTGTGTGTGTGTTAAATTCATGTTTTTCTATTTTGGCAGAGGACACTTGGGAATCTCTGGGATTGTGTTCTTGCTAATTTGCTGGGTTGCGAGTTGGCAGATTCTGTCTCCTGCCACGGCATTCTCGTCAGGCTGTGCTTTGTGTCTCACAGCGCTGTGTTGTAGAGTGGCCACAGTCCTCTCACCACCTGCAGGAACCTCCCAGCCTGCCAACGCTCCATGTGCCCTCCTTTTCACTTACTACGAAGTAGCAGGCTCTCGCTTCTGTCCCTGCACCTGCATGGTCTCAATTTTGACTTTGAAATGTGATAGAACATTTTAAATATCTGCGGCTACCTGATCCGTTTCCTGAAAGAAGGCCTGCTGCTTTATACTTTTCTGTTGCTGTGATAAGATACCATGTCCAGGGTAATGATATATATGAAAAATATATATATATCATTATATATATATATATATATATATATATATGAATGAAAGAAAATGTTAAATGTTTATTTGGGGCTTACAGTTTCAAAAGGTGAGTCCATGACCATCATGGTGGGGAGCATGGCGGCTGGCAGGCATGTATGGTGCTGGAGCAGGGGCTGAGAGATCACATCTTGAGACTGAGAGATCACGTCTTGAGACACAAGCAGGAAGCCAAGGGAGCTAACTGGAAATGGAATGGGCTTTTGAAACCTCAAAGCCCAACGCTCTAGACACGCCTCCTCCTGGTCTTTCTCAAACAGTTCCACCAACTTCAACCAAATATTCAAATACATGAGCCTGTGGGGGCCATTCTCACTTCAAACCACTACATCTGCCATTGACTCCCCGGGCTTCACATGGACAGCAGAGCCACAAGGACTAAGGGTTTGTGTTTGTTTGTTTTAGGGCAGAAATCTAAGTTCTAACCTGTTTCAAGCCTTCTCAAATGAATAAACACTTTCTCTAACTTGCCCTAAATTTAAAACCTGCATCAAGTGCCACATTGTCACCCCAGGTGACCTTACGAGGGCAGCATTGGCACAGCTTGCTCTGTGGTTTCTCCTGAATACAGTTACTCAGGCAAGCTGGGCCTGCCTAGCCTACCTTCCTAAACATTAGGCTCTCACGCCCCACCCACCTTTGTTAAATGTTTCCAAGAATTTCTGCCAGGCTTCATTGTAGCAGGCTTTCTTTTACTACTACTACTACTACTTCTCCTCCTCCTCCTCCTCCTCCTCCTCCTCCTCCTCCTCCTCCTCCTCCTCCTCCTTTTTTTTCATCTGTTTATTTTACATTCCGGCCACAGCACCTCCCCCCCCCCATCCTCCCCTCCCAGTCCCTCTCCCTCATTCCTCCCCTCCCACCCCCCAGTCCCCTCCTCTTCTGTCTTCACCCAGGAAAGAGACAGGTATCCTATGAGTATCAGTAATACTTGGCATATCTAGTTGCAGTAAGACTAGTAAGCACCTCCCATGTATTAAGATTGGGCAAGGTGACCCAGTATGAGAGGTAGGGTTCCAAAAGCCAGTAAAAGAGTTGGAGACAATCCCTGTTCCCATTTTCAGAGTTGCATAAGACGTCCAAGCTACACAACTGTAACATACATGCCTAGGTCAGTCCCATGCAGGCTCCCTGGTTGTCCGTTCAGTCTCTGTGAGCCTCTATGAGCCCAGGTTGTTGATTGTGTGAGCCTTCCCGTGGTGTTCTTGACCCCTCTGGCTCCTACACTCCTTTCTCCTCCTCTGCAGGATTCTCAAACTCTGCCTAATGTTTGGCTGTGGGTCTCTGTAGCAGGGTTTCTTTTGGGCTTCCAACCAGCTCCCAAATCATGACACTGAGACTTGTTATTAGTTGTGAATGCCTGGCCTTGGCTTAGGCTCATTTCTTGCTAGCTTTTATGACTTAATTTAACCTGTTTCTCTTCATCTACATTTTACCTTGGGGCTTTTTACCTTTCTTTCATTCTGCATGTCCTGATCTATGTCTGGCTACTTGGCGACCCATGCCCTAGGCATCTCCCTCCCCTTTCCCCTTGTTCTCTCTTGTCTTGAGCCTGGATCCTGCTCCTACTTATTCTCTCTGCCCTCCAGCTCTGCCTATCTCTCTACTGCCTAGCTATTGGCTGTTCAGCTTTTTACTAGACCAATCAGGTGCCTTAGGAAGGCAAGGTGAAACAGATACAACACTTTACAGAGTTAAACAAATGTAACACTCCTTTACATAGTTAAAGTAATAGTCCTCAACATAAACAAAGGTAACACATCTTTACATAGTTAAAATAGTATTCCACAACACATCACTAGGCATGAGACCTTATTATGCTTTGAAAAAGCAGTACTGCCAGGTGACCATTGTTCAGTAGAGTCCTGGGCTCCACAAAGGCTCGGTTCTGAGCTGAAGCTCTGGGCACCAAAGGAAGACCCGCGGGTGGAGGATGCAACATGCAGAATCTAGGTATTCCTTTCCTTAAACAGCTCTGACGACAGCACTCATGTTTTGACTTCGTTCATAAAACAGAAACTTAGATTGCAATCATGGGCACAGTGTTTATGGTTTAAAGAGTGACTTTTACAGAATAAATACTAGAGTTTGTTTTTTTTTTAAAATGGTTTGCGTGGAATAAAAAGGGATAATTTCATATGGCTTGGAAACTGTTACTGCATTTAAACAGGCCACGGATTCTTTGGCATCTTAAAGAAATCCCTGCCTAATTCTGGAGCCAAACATGATTGTGTCCCTCCTGTATCCCAGCTGCCCTCATTTTAATTAGAAAATGGGTAGGGGCTGGGGAGGTTGCTCGTCACCAGAGTACCCGCTACACAAGTATGAGGACCTGAGTTTGGATCCTCATGTAAAAGCCTGACTAGCGGGTGGAGACAGTCAGATCTCTGGAGCTCACTGGCCAGCCAGTCTAGTTAATCGGTGGGCTGTGGGTTCAGTGAGAGACCTGTCACAAAACATACCGTGGAAAGCAGTAGAGGAAGATCCCTAGGTCACCTCCAAACACATGCATCTACACGTGCATGTTCCCGTATGCACATACTGCATGCATACAGCACACACAGTGAACAGCAATGATAATTATAAGAATAGTTGCATTGGCATTTTACAGAAGCTGAGTTTTGAGGGCTCCACTACAGAATCTTCAGCTGTTCCTTGATTCATTGCAGAGTTGAAATTTTGACATTTTTCCTCATCAGTTCTGTTGAAGAGACTGAAAATGATCCCATTATATTCTGAGTTCTGTGTTGTGGGAGAGAAAAGTAGTTTTTAAAATTTCCTAAAACGACAGTTTTGTTGCCGAAATACTAAAGGCACCACTCTGTCCCCCTAAAAACACCACCATATAAGTTGATTTTTAAACATGTGCAAATCGCTGAATTTAGACTTTGAAAGGAAATGAGGCAGGTGGAGAGTGATTCAAGAGTAACTAATTGGCAAATCTGCTGGACAGTGAGCGTGAGAGACCAGAGTGGGGGGAGTTGCTGTGAGTGTAATTAATCGTCATAACACCTCTCCTCTCTGCCTGCTGCTTCAGGCACAGAAATTGACGCTTTCTCCTTGACAACTGTATTTCTATTTAAAACGTTTTCCAGTGAGGGTTCCAAGTGCCTTCAGTAAACCACGGGTGGACTTTTCTCTCCTCTCCAAGCCTTCCTTCTTTTCCCAGAGCCCTTATTTTCCAAAGACTCTTCAGCAGACTGGGGTGTAGCTTAGTGGTAGAGCACTTGCCTAGCATGCACAGATCTGTGGACTCCATCCCCAACACTGGAGAAGAATTTTTCGGCAGGACAGTACCCCAAGTCTGAGCTGAAGACGAGATAATAAAATGAGGCTGAGTCCAGTTTGTTGGCTGAATGGTCTGCCGTACAGGACAGCAGTTGTAATGCTCAGGCGCTCTAGTTTCGCTTGGTGGGCTCCCATGCAAAGCTCAAAGTGGGCAGGATCCAGGGAAGTCCATCAGCTCAGCTACCCTCCAGCCTGCAAAGCAGGAGACACCGGTTGGCACGTGAGCACCACATAGTCATGCATTTGCTGGGCAGCCTCCTGCCCCTCCTGAGTGCAGCCTGGTTATAGATGAGTTTCTAAACAGTCTTATTAAATAAGAAACACAGAGCCAAATACAGGGGTGCAAGCCGTAGAGATCAGAGCAATAGCCGCCAGCTAACCTTAGCTCATCACGGCGCCGTAGCTTCCCAAGAGAGCTTCTTCCTGTCTAACCTGCGCCTTTATTGCCTTGCTGTTCTGCCTTCTCATTGGCTCTTAACCCAGCCACATCACTTACTTGTCACTGTGGTTCTATACAGTCCTCATCATTGCCTGTCTATACAGACTTCCAGGTTGTGGTTGGTACTGGCATTAAAGGCGTGTGTCACCACACTTGGCTGTGTCCTTGAATACACAGAGACTCTGCCATGTGATAGGATTAAGGGCGTGGGCTACCACTGCCTGACTTCTGTTTATGGCTGGCTATGACCTCTGATCTCCAGGCAAACTTTATTTATAAACATACAAATAAAATATCACATTTCAGCACAAATAAACTATCACTACACCTGGTGAACACTGTGTTGAAAGGTGACATCTAAACTGTAGAGTTTGTGCTTAGCATCTATGACACCTTGCTCCCATTCCTTGTACCAAAAACAGAGGGAAAAAAAAGATGGAATCTTTTTTATCTTAACCCATTCATGAGAGCCTAGAGTTACCCTTCCAGTGTGACGGCGAAAGTTAGGCCAGCAAACTAGGCTCCTGTCACCCTTCAGAGGCTCTGGCCTGCTAATGGGAAGCAGCTGTTGTCCCACTGTGTGTTTTCCGAAGTGCTTATATTGTAGACAGGTGGCCTTTAATCCATGTGGCGATAAGGACCAGGATCGTCTGATTCATCTTGTATTGAGGCCTTTCGGCTAACTCAAATGGATACCTGTCTCACCCTGATTCCTCAGCGTTGTTTACTGGAGGCCACTTTGATAGAGTGGAAAAGGGCCATTGGCCAGCCTTACTGAGCTCTATCTGTGAACTTGAACATCCTAAATGAGGCTGAAATCTCTCCACACAGCCAGGGAACACTTGGGTCTTTGCTCTGGTTTTGAGTGCTTGGGCCTCTTTAAGTTTGGGGTTTTTTTGATGCTGTGTTGTTTTTCTTCCTTGCTGTTAAAGACAAAACAACAGTTCCATTGTGGGATATTTATCACTAATTAACAATACCGTCCATGATGGTCACTATGACAGAATACCTGAGAGAAATTAAAATTAAAAGGAGGAGGTCTTACCTGGGCTTGTGGTTTCAGAAGTTATAAACCCATGGTGCTTCGGGCCTGGGGGAAGGCAGAGCCTTAAAGTTACAGAAGCCTCTGATAGAGAAAACGGCTGGCCTCGTGACAGCCAGGAAGCGGAGAGAGGAGGAGGAGAGACTGGAGGAGGAAGAGAGAGCAGAGGAGGGAGGGAGAAGGAAGGAGCCCTTCAAAGGCATACCACTAATGGCCTTTCATGAACTAGGTCCAGCCTCCTAGCTTCTATCCCTACCCAATAATGTCATCGGATTATGAGTCCATCAATGGATTAATCCACCCATTAGCTTAGAACTCACACAGTGCCGTCAGCCTCCAGGAGCTCCACCAGCTGGGGGCCAAGCCTTCAACACATGAGCCTTCCTGGGCTATTTCACAGCCAAAGCCCACAACCACCTAACGTTCATAGGCAAACTGTGTGTGTGTGTGTGTGTGTGTGTGTGTGTGTGTGTGTGTGTGTGTGTATACATGTACGTGTACAAGTGCCTGGTGATTTTAGATTAATCTGACTGCAGTACCTTAGTATGCTTTAATTATATGATCTGTTTGTGATATGCTCAGACTGAGTCACAGTTTTCTGATTATCATAGGTTCATGCTGTCTCTGCTTTCTTTCTAGATGCTTTTTAAAGATGACAACTACCTTTTCTATATTTCTAATACCTCAAGCCCTGGCCTCTTTCTTTCTGATTTCACTCAAGCTAATTGACTCTTCATGTATCTGTGCTGCTGTATTTCAGATTCTGTGCTAAACCTTCCAGACATCTTCCCTACATCTTAAGTGCTGGGAATATAATCACGTGCCATCATGCACAGTTTTATGTGCTCAGGATGGAACCCAGAGCTTCATGCATGTTAGGCAAGCACTCTACCAGCTGAACTACAGCCTCATATTTGATGCCCAAGCCTGGACATACTTGGAAAAGAGTAAACAGTCAAAAGATGTTCAGTTAGCTCTGGGAAAATCTGCAGCCTTCTTGCTAGCCTTGCGGGATATCGGGACCTCTCAGACAGTCGTAGGAAGTCCGGTGGAGGCTTCAGTTTGCTTGTGCGCTTTCAGAGAGGATTGTCCACCAAAACCAAGAGTTGCACAGGATGGCGCCTGCACTGTTCATCCTAAACACAGGGCGCAGTGGAAGCCGAGCCCTCCTGTTCACCGTGTTGGATAATACCGGGTTTTGTTTCCCCACTGCACCTCCTGATTTAGAATCCCTCATTATTCACGTTTGATGCCCTTTCTTCTTTGTATCTCTAACAGAGAATTCTAATTTTAAAAATAATTCATTTTAAAGGCTAACATTGTAAACTTCTGATGTTCTTGTTTTAAGTTTCAAGCTCTAAGTTGAACTCCCCCGTTCACTAAACTTAGGGAGTGAGGGATTCCACCAGTCCATCTGGGATGTCAACTCTGTCGAAAGAAGATGATGTTTTCAGTATAGATTTCTCAAGCTGATGTAAAGCTATAGGAAGGAAATACAGTCTTGATTACTGCCTACCTTTCCAGGGTTCACTGGAGAGCTCTGGAAGAAAGGGAGAGAGGCAGGGGTATTCATACAGTTCAAAACAGCTGGGTAGAGAGGGAACTGTGGGAGACACAGAGGGGAAAATGACCAGACACACAAGGAGAGTGTAGCAACAGTTCTGAATACCTCACCCTTATTCTGCATCTAGCAAACAGTCCTGTGGAGTTTGTGCAGGGAGAAGAAATGTTACAAAGTCTGTTTTTGGGTTTTTGTGGTTTTTTTTGTTTGTTTGTTTGTTTGTTTTTGTGTGTGTGTGTGTGTGTATGTGGTTTAAATGTATATATTCATGTTTGCATGTGTGCATACATACCGATGTCTGGTATCTTTCTTAATTGATACCAACTTTATGCAGGGTCTCTCACTGAATCTCAAGCTCACTGGTTGCCCTGGGAACCTTATCTCTACCTTTTGAGTGCTGAGACCAGAGTGGGCTACCATACCCATCTGTTGGACCATAACTTAGATGGCAAGTACTTTATCCACCAAGCCACCTCCCAGCCTCTGAAACCTGAGGGTGGGGTGGTAAATAGTTTTTCAAAGATTTGTTTTTGTTTATGTGTAGTTACATATGCCACATGAGTGTAGGTATCCATGAAGGCCAAAAGAGGGCATCAGATGCCTTAAAGCTGTAGTTGCAGCACTTGTGACCCTACATGAGTAGGAAGAGCAACCAAGAGCACTTTGAACCATGGAGCCATCTCTCCAGGCCTCCCCTCATCCCATACACACCTTTTTAAGATAGTATAATGGTTATATAGAGAAGGTCTATGAGAGAGATAAGAATATAGGAGGGTAGGAGCTATCCCAGTGTTGATAGAGGAAAAGAGAACCAAGTCATTTTCGCTGACAGAGAACAGCTTCACACAACTTTGAATAGAGTCAAACAGAAAAGTCAGGGCCAATGGCCAGGGAGAGCAAAGGAAGGGCACTGAAGAGGAGCTGGTGCCCGAGCAGCTCAGAGAGCAGGTCACGTGAGTCCCAGAGGGACATTTGGAGCTTCACGCAAGAGAAGGGAGGATAAAATGGAGTTTCTGACCTGTGGCTTTGGAGAAGACCAGGAAGTGTCAACAAGAGACTGTTGACCACTCAGTTGAGTGCCCTAGGTGATACTCAGGAGGAGTCAGGAGAAGAGGCCCAGCTCCAGGAAGCACGGGCACCGGAGTCCTTGTAGGACTCTCCAGGATTCTGTCTCTTGACAGACATACTGACAGGGCCCCCACCTGAAGGTGCTTATGGTGCAGTTTCAACTCTTGCCTCTTCCTTACTGGGTGGTTGGGTTTGTCCAGCTTCCTCTTGTAGTTGGTTCTCACAAGATAATCACATTGTACATCACAAGGGGCCCTGGATGGTGACTCCATCCTGTGCAGGAGGCACTTGGGCTAAAAGACACAGGCGTTCTGTCTCAGGTCCTTAGCACCCCACCGCCAATCCGCATCCAATTTCTGGGATGGTTTTCTCTCCTCTTGACTGAGAAAGTGAGCCTCCCTGTCACAGCCCACCCCACCCTCAGTCCCACCATCTAGCCCAGACTTCCTGCTGGCCTGTGTTTCCTTCTTTGAACCTGTTTGGGCTGCACCTCACTGTGTGTAGTCCAGGCTAACTATTAGTCAGAAGTCCTGAGCCCTGGGTGCGAGGTAAACACAGTGTTTGCTTTTCATAAGCCTTGGGGACTGGTGTCTGGTGTTTCTGTCTCCAAAGTCAAGTGCCACCCTGAGAGTTTAAATGCTGTTCTCATAATGCTCTGTGAAGCTCCTGCACTTCCGCTCTCCGGTTCGTTAGATTGCTGTCTTTCTCTATTCTGATAGTTGTTTTATTATTGATAAGCTTTAAATGTGTTTTGCTCTCTTTTAAAGTGAAAGCCAATCTGTGTTTAGGATCCCAGCTCAGACTTTCTTTGAAACTCCCTAAGAGCTTAACCCAGGGCTTTGAACACAGTACGCCTTTAATGACTCCTTGATGGTGTTCAAGCTAGCATGTTGGTCTTCAACTGTCTGACGATGTCAGAAGGCCACTTCACCTGTACTTGCTCTCATATGTCCAAGGTGAGCCCAGAGTATCACCTTTCTGGGCCATGATCACACTTCCCTCCTGGGCTATGTGATTGGAGGCATGTAGTCATAATCCTGAGCTGTCAGCAGGATTGAGATTGGTTTTCAGGCTTCAGGTCAGTGAAACAGGTAGCCTGCATTGGGGAAAGAACATTTCCTGGGAATTGGTAGATCTGGATGAGCCTTGGGTCTTCAGTGACTGATATCATGACTCGCCATGGTGGGTCTCGGCTTTTAATCTGTGAAATGAGGGAGGATAAGACACTTTCCAGATTCTCTCAGCAGAGCTCAAGAGTCTCAGAATCCTTTACTAAGTCATCAGAGTATGGACTTTGCTTAAGTCCTGGTGGGGTTTGAAGCTGGAATGCCCCCCATCCCCCCCTCCCACCCTGGCTCATGTTTTGAGTGCTTGTCCCAGCCAGGCGGTGCTGCTGTCTGGGAGGCTGTGAACCTGCATGAGGTGGGGACTCTGGCAGAAGTAGATCACTGGAGTAGAGCTTGTCCCAGCTTCACTCTGCTTCCTGTCTGTCACATCCCCCACCACACTCTCCCGCTGCCACCATGTCCTGCATGATGTCCCAAGTGACCCAGCCACCATAGACCCAGCACTCCTAAGCCACGAACCCAAACAAACCCTTCCTGCTTAAGTTGTTTCTGTCAGGTGTTTTGGTCACAGTGACCTAAAATGTAACTAATACAGGTTCTTGTACATCATATTGATAGATTCTCCTAGGCTTTTCCACATTTGAGCTTGGCAGGATTGATTTTTAAAGTGTTCTTCCTTTTGAGTAACATTAAAAAACGTTTCATGTGTGACATTGGACATTTATTGTGTGTGTGTGTGGGCGGGGGCTGAGGTGCCACAGCACACAAATGGAAGTCAGAGGACAACTTACAGTTCTTTATTCCACCATGTGGATCCTGGGGATCCAGCTCAGGTCATCCATCGGTCAGGCTTGGTGGTGGCAAGCACCTTTACCAGAGTCACCTTGCTTCACATGTGACTTTTACTAAAATCTATACGCGACAGGTAATGAGGAAAACTACAAAAATATATGCAAATATGATGTTAGGTCAAGAGAATTAAGTGTCAAAATGCTTGGGATTTTTTAAAAAGGTGCTGGGGGAAGTAGCAGTTACTAAAGCAGGGTGTTTTATGAGAACTGTAAAGGATTGGTGATTGGAATGAGCTAATGAAATTGACCTTTATGATTTCTCTTCCTTCTGGAGGCTCCACTAATCCTGGACCTCCCACTGTGGAAGTAAACATCTTCAGTGCCCCCTGTTAGAAGAGGAGGGTGGGAAGGCCAGCACCTTTTAATCCTTTCCTGAAGGGAAGGGATAGTAAATTTCCAATTATAAATGCAAGCAAGCCATGGAAGAGGGAACTTCGCTCATTATCTTGCTTTATTTCCTGTTGAGGGCTGCTGGAGAACCAGAGCTTCAAACACAGCTGTTGAGGTTGAGACAGGATATCAGATATCACAAGATCAGAAACGTATCTATGGAAAAATGAGCTTATATACCAAATTGTATGATTGGTTTTAAAAGGGACAAGATCATTAAGGAGTCTTACCTACACAGCACAATCAGCCTTGTCTTAGAACTTCAATTTGAGTCCAAGTGTCCATTTTACCTTTAGCTCCCCAGCAAGCCCAGGAGCAGCCTTAGAAGCAGCATCTGGCGCCTGTGATGTGTCCCCTGCAATCATGGCTAGGCACTGAAATGAGCAGCGGTCACCTGTAGTATCCCCTTGCTCCGCCTGAGTCAGCATGGGTCTGCAGCTTACAGAACTGTGCAGTCAGTGGCCTCATGCAGTGATACCTGCATTTCTGAGCATTGGAAAAAAAATGTGTGGGACAATTGCAACACCTTTGTACTGTGTGAAATGTCCAGAACAGGCAAATCTACCACGACAAGAAGTTCTCAGATGAGAGACAGAAAAGAAAGCGGGAATGGGTACAGACCGCTAAAAATCCTCTAAAAAGGACGTGACTGGAGCCGCATGGCTGTGTAAACACCGAACCTTCTGAGTCGTGTGCTTTAGGTTAATGGTCTGATCTGTGAGTTGTATCTAAGTAAAACTACTGAAAAGGAATATTTAGGGGCTGGCAGGAGGGCTCAGTGGATAAAGGCACCTGGTGCCAAGCCTGGTGATCTAAGTTCAATTGCCAAAACCCACATGATGGAAGAGAACAATTACAAGTGATCCTCAGACTCTTACACAGGATCACACACATACATGCACGAGGAAATTATATGTTTACATAAAAACCAAAAAGGTTTAGGGGCACAGGAGGTGTGGCTCGGCAGGTGCAGTGTTTGCCGTGAAGACACGAGGACCAGAGTTCTGATCCCGAGCACCCACATAACATACTCCAGCCGGGCGGTGGTGGCGCACGCCTTTAATCCCAGCACTCGGGAGGCAGAGCCAGGCGAATCTCTGTGAGTTCAAGGCCAGCCTGGTCTACAAAGCGAGTTCCAGGAAAGGCACAAAGCTACACAGAGAAACCCTGTCTCGAAAAAAAAAAAAAAAAAAAAAAAAAAAAACCATACTCCAGTAATCCAAGGGCTGGAGAGGAAGACATAGGGTTCTGGGGGCCAGCTGGCCAGCCAGCCAGCCTAGCTGAATTGGTGAGCTCCAGGTTCAATGAAAGACTGTCTCTCAAGAAAAAAAAAAAAAAAGACCCAGACATCCAGTATTAACTTCTGGCCTACATACATGCATATACACATTCACATGCAGGCATACACATACACACAAATAAAATTGATTTCTTTTTTAAAATAAACTCAGTTTGAAATTAGCTTATATTTAATATGAGACTTTTTCTCAATATTGATTTTTGTCTACCCTTTTCTTGGGACAAGTTAGAACATTTTATCTACTTAGGACAACTTTTAAAGAATGATACAGTTTATAAGAAATTGTCAAACGTATAGAAGAAAAGCTGTAGCCAATGAACATAGCATATTTTGTAGTTGGTTTACATTTGTTTTTATTTCATAAACTAATAGTAAATCATTGGCCATTTCCCAAATCTCTGGGAATTAACAGTACTAGTTAATCCTGATTAATAATTATAAAAGGAAGTAGGAAGCGTGGAGACCATTTAATCCAGCTGTGTTTCTCTGCAGATAAATGGGTCTGTCACAGGGGTGGGGGCCATTGCTGTTGGGCTGTGATTGTTATTGCATTGGTTTTTATTGCAGACTCCTTTTGTCCTGCCCCATCTTTAGCCATTAGTTGGAGAAGATGCTGAGCTGTAAGCAGAGGCCAAGGACAGAAGGAGAAGCATGTGGGGGAGTGTTGTGTCAGCGTTCCTGGAGAGGTGGGAGTAAATGATTTTCCCACAACAAACCGAAGAAGCAGTTCCCAAGCCCGAGGCCAGCCTGGCCAAGCACCGGGTTTACTAGATCCACTCCGGGAGCATGGGTTCCCCTGAAAAGCCCCACCCCAGCTGGGTAACAGCTGCCCAGAGCCGCAGGAATGGAGTCCCCTTGTAGTCCCCTTCCCAAGTACAGCAGGACTACAGCTGGGAGAGGGGTGCCGGAGGGAACAAGTGCTTGGGGTCTCTGCTCAGGGTCTGTGATCCCCCACACACACACTGCTTTCCAGGCAGGAGCATCCACAGCCCATCTTGTCAACATCTTGTTTGGAAGTCACAGCTGCTCTGATTAAAATAGTGATGGCCATGCTGTGCCCAGAAGTGTCTCCCAACAGCTGGGGATTTTCAGCTTGAAGCTGCTCCCTGAAGTGGTTTGGATTCTCTGATAGAAACTTGGTGTAGGAAGGGCTGTAGCAGATCGTTCCCTGTTACTTCTGAACTGGTCTGTGCAGAACCCTGGATTTAGAATTCAAATAATGTCAACTGTATTTCAGAACGAATAACTGTCCAAACTTGTCCAAAGCAAGGAATTTGGGTTTTTAAAGGAGCAGATCTCTCCAAACCTGGGGTGGGTTTCTGTGGGTAATTTTGTCTGACCTTTCCCTAAGGACAGATGAGTGGATACGATTCCTGAGAAGTGTTTTACTTTGGAAAAGGAGAAAATGAAGATTAAACCAACCCCTAAAGTGGCACTTTTCAGCCTTGATTAGATCTGATCTGAAAAAAGAAATCTGGTCTTTTTTCATCAGCTAATTAAAATAAGATTTTTTTTTTTTAAATAACACTTCTGTTGGCCTTCCTTATTTACTCCATCCTCTTCCTCCATGTCTCTTCTGAACTTAGTATTGTGGAGCGTAAGCTACAAGTCCTGGATGTATTCCCAGTGCAAAAAAAGATTCCTCTCTTGGTATTTTCTACCAGGGAAGCCTATGTGCTTTTCAGCAAAGACAGAGTGCGACAGATAGAAGCCAGTGATGGAAGGAGAATTAAATTTCCCAACAGTCCTCCGTCTATGTGAATTAAGATAGACATGATAGAGTGGGCCACAGGACCAGAAACACGTGAAGTCAGTCAGTCCTAGGGTTGGATCGACACTACAGCCCACAGCACTCATAGGAAACACTAAAACCTGTGAGTCCTCCAGCCCCAGCCTCACCCTGCATAAGTTAGCTCCCAGGTGCAGGAAAGTTTGTTCCCCAGTCACAGGAGTGCATCCGCTCTGGTCTGGAGAGAAGACAGCTCCTGCTCCTGCCCCCTGCAGGTCAGTTCAGCAAAGACCTCTCTGAATGAAGCAAGACTTTGTCCACAGGTTAATAAAAACATGGCTAAAGTAGTCTGGATGGCTTCAGCACTCCGGCTGTTACTGATATTTTCCACATACTTGACTTGGCAACATTGAAAACATGGGGGGGACAAGCTTGACTTTTGTGCCAGCTGGCTCACACTCTAAATTGGTATTAGAAGGTGTTTGTCACCATGGAAAAATCAATAGGAACTATCCCATTGAAATGCCTGCCACACTCTGGAGCCTGAGGCCTCGTGCATGCTGTACCATCTGGGTGTGTTCCTGAGAACTCAGACGAGCCTTTGCTGGCATCCTCTGGGTCTTCTCTTATCTCTAAGTTGAGGGTGTTGGAACAGTCTTGAAAGCTGCTTCTGACTCTGATGCTTTTTACTGTGAGGAGGAGCCCTCAGAGCACCTATAGGCCAGCCCTAGGCTCTTTCCCACAAGCCTTCCCGGCCTCCCTCCTGTCCAAGCATCCTGTACAGTGCTGGCATTCATTTTTCCTTTGCAAGAGAACAAGGAGTCCGAGATGGTCCATATTCCATTTCATTAGATCACCAGCTTTGAACAGAGTCCTTCCCTTAGGTGCTGATGCTTGCTCTTGCTGATACTGTCCTGAACACAGCTGGTACCTGGGAAGTGTAGTTTTTGTGGCCTTATGAATTCTTGTCTTAAGTCTTGGCCTAGATGTCCTAAACCATCATCACTCCGAGACTATGGTGGCCTCATGGTCTCCTGACTAGAATCTCCTTGGGAAACGTGCTTTGAGTTCTTCTAAGGTCTGGACCCCCAGCCTTTGCTTAAGAAAAGCCTATCTTAGAGGAAAATGTATTTTGGTTTGGGTTGGGTTTTTGTTTTGGTGTGCATGCCTGTGTGTAGGCGTGTTTACAGGTGTGTGGGTGTATGTGTGTTGGGGTTCGTGTATGGTGGAAACTAGAGCTTGCTGTCTGTCTTCCTCAGTCACTTTCCACTTTAATTACTGAGGCAGGGTCTCTGGCTGAAACTAGTTAGTCAGCTAGTCTCGCTAGCCAGCTTGTAGAAACCTCGTGGCTCTGCCTCTGAGCAGCTGGATTATTACGGGCACGTCAGTTCCCATACTCAGGCTTGTGCAGCAAGTGTTTGATCCACTGAGCCATCTCAGCCCAGGAAATGTAGAGGTTTGCTTGTTGAGTTACAGAAGATCTGAGGTAGAGATTTAGCTAACTGAGCTCTGTCTTCTGTCCTGTTGCCCTTCACTTTACAGACCAGAAAGACTCAGAGGTTAGATGACCTAGGCAAAGGCTGAGGAGTGGCCAGGTGTATGAATGAGAGAACATTCTAGGCACCTGACCCTCACCTTCAACATTACACTGCATTGCCCAGAAACTCAAACTTGCATTATTTTTTAACCTTTATTTTTATTTGTGGAGGTGTTTTGTCTGAATGTATGTCTGTGCACCACATGTGGGTAATGCCTGTGGATCCAGAAGAGAGCATTGGGTCCCTTGGGACTGGAGTTAGACGTAGTCTTGAGCCACCGTTAGGTCCTCTGGAAGAGCAGCCAGTGACCATTAAGGTTATTTAATGCAGAACCATCTCTCCAGGTCATGTCTACCTCAAACAAAGGCTGTAAAAAAATCTAGTTATGTTTTGTAAGGGCCATAGTTTAGCCTTGGCTGTCAGGTACTCTGTTGAGTTTCCCCAAGGGAAGTTTTAGGCAGGAACCTGAGACACGTTGCTTGACTCCATTGTGTACCAGTTTTTTATCTTCAAGTGGGAAAACGTACCTCATGGGAATGTTGTGAGAAAATTTGAAATCCTGACCTGGACTTCTCCAGGGCTTGCAGCCGTCCCCAAGAGCAGGCGCTGGGTGTACAGTCACGTTAACTTTCCTGAGTTTCCAGTTGTCTGTTAGATGAGACTTTCACTCAATTTGATTAATACATTTTATGTTAATGTGACAGGCACATTCCAAATTTTGGCAAAGGGTCCCTAGCTTCAGCGATTGTTTGGAAACTGAGAGCCTTAAGGAACTGTTTTCATAGTCTCAGAGTTGGAAACATTCATGGCACTACTAACGAAGTGAGTTGAGGCAGAATCAAGATTAGAATTTATAAGATTAGTATATGCCAAGATGAAAACATGGTCAGTATCCTAATGCAAAGTATGAAGTAAAGGGTTTTTATAATAATGTCTTTGAAACTGAAGGGAAGAGATTCCAGCATGCGGCACAGTCAGACCTAAGTTCTTACACTATTTTATTACTGCAGTTTTAACACTTATAAACACATGCAGCCTGGTCTATGCTCGATGTCATTAACTTAATTAACTACTGTGGTGAATGAATATAGCTTCCCATTTTAACTGAGCTTATGGTTGGAGGGAATAGAATGAACAGGGGGTTAGTGCAAATATGTGTTACTGCATCCTAAATATGCTCTTCACATACTGCACGGATTAAACAACCATCACTCAGGAGCCCCTCAGTTATCACAGGTGGCCTGTAAACCACCTCCATCAGCATAGGATGTCCTGACACCAGCCTGGGGAGTCAAGAGTCTACAGTTCCACATAGTCTCTAAGTTTGCTGCTCAAGCCTGTTGAACAGCCTTTACTGATCAGCTTTTGACTGTGTTTTCCTCCTCTGGTTCCTGAGAGGATGGGTTACTTTCCTAGAGCTATGGAACTTGAGATGGCTTATTTTGTCAATGTAATGGATTGAAAGATGCCTAGGGCTAGTGGATGGCACTCCTGGGTGAGTATGAAGGGATATTTTCAAGAAATAATTGATATGTGAGGCAGTAACTAAAGGGAAAGACACATCTTGAGATTGAACAGCACCATTGAATGACCTGGTAGCCCAGGTAGAATAAAATTTGGACAGAGCCAGAAGCATGCCCACACTCTGATATGATACAATAGGAACAGCCAATCTCCCCATATTCCTGCCACGGTGGTCTGTAAAGTTCATGGGAGCAGGTAGCTATGAGCTGAGCCTCCTGAAATCATGAGCCAAAATGCATGCTTTCTTCACCAAGTTGTGTCTGTTAGGTGGTAACCCTTCCTGGCTGAGAACAAGTGTTCGTCACTGTTCCCACTCCCAGAGTTCTCCCGTTTCCTCTTCCTCCTGTCTAGGTCGATTGTTCTTGCTTTGATTTTATGTCTGAAGGCAATTTTAGCAGTATCTACAGTCCTTATTTGCAGTAAATGCCCTTTTGCATATTAATGTTTGGGAGGGGAAAAAATAAGACCATTAGCAATACATAATAACTTTTTTGCTAGCATTTACCCACAAAAGGGACACTCACTTTGATTTTCTTCCTTTTTATTCTAAGCAGGAAGTAGTATAAAGGAGGTTTGTTGTTGTTATTTTAACAACAAAAAATTAACTGAGAGTTAAACTATTGCTAATGTTCCATTTTCATCCTGAAAAATCCTTCCATTATGTTCTACCTACCTGATGAATTCCAGTTGTCTTAAGAATAATTTAACACTGCCGAATCTTGATACTTAAAGTCCTGCTGGAATTAAATTGACATATTTTTTCTGATAAGCTAAGAAAAGCAGATTTAATTAATTGGCAGTCTTGCCTCTGCACTTGGCAGGTGTGTGTGCTTGCTTACATCAGAGCTGAGATGCGTTCTCTCAGGATGTAGTGGTCCACTGCATGATGCCAGGTGCATCCTGGGAAATCAAGATAAGCTGATGGGCCATTTCCCTCCTCCAGCTTCTGTCCTGCTGTGGATGGCTCAGTCCTGCTGTATTTCACCTGGAAGTGAGAAAATTATAGTGTCCTGAATAGACAAGGGGAAGAGAGTCCCTTTGACTGAAAATCCATGGTATCCTGATGCTGCCTGCCTCTCCAAAGTCACCTGTATTCCCTGGAATTGTGTTTAGTCTGCCGATTCCTATGGATGTCTTGTTTAGGGAGGAAACTGAAGGAGGAAGGCAGCTTTGCCTTTGAATCCCTGTGCACACAGCCAGCAAGCAAGGCCTGGAAGGGAATGATGTCATTTCTCAGGCGTACAATTAGCAGTGATGAAGCCCAGACTTCCTCAGATGCAGGAGTTCACTAACGCCATTAGTCTCATGACCAGTGGGGGAGGGGAAGAGGCAAGCAGGGGGACTTTCTTGGCAACTCAAAGAAAGAGAGACACTGATGGAAGTCTATGAGAGAAGAGTTGTAGGCCCTAGCTGTCGGGTGGACATCCTGAACCCCATTCTGGGGTACATTGCTTTGCAAAGAGTATCTGCAGAGAGCCCTTCCCTACACACCCTCAAGAATGCTCAGCACTTACTGCAGAGGGTGGAGGCTGTGCTAAGCCAGAGTCTTCTGATGAGTTGTAGAACACACTTATCCACACTCCAGTTTCTTCCACAGGCCGCAGTTGATTAGTTAAATACTTCGCTAGCTTACTAGTTGAGAACCTAGGTTCTGGGCCAGCCACACAAGCTGAAATTCTGGTTCTTCATTCCTGGCTGTATGATCTTGACTCTTGACTCTGTTACTAAACCTCTCACAGCCTTGTCATCTATGAAATGATGTCATTGCATAGGATCTTACCTGAATGTGTGGAATCCTGGTGGCCTGCACTGTAAAGGGATGCTCTATGTCTGTGCAATTTCCTTTTGTGACTGAAACCTTATTCTAGTCAGAAGAAAATTTTGAGCTCTTGTCCAACTCTGAAAAGAAGAACAAGGCAAATAATGCTGCAGTTCTAGATATGACTTGCTTTTTTATTTTTTGTTTGTTTTGAGACAAGGTGTTATCATGTAGCCATGGATAGCCTGTAACTTGCTATGTAGACCAGGCTGACCTATGTAGGTCTGATCTACATAGAGAGTTCTAGGCTAGCCTCAAACCAGGCATGGTTGTACATGCCTTTAATCCCAGCTGAGGCTGAGGCAGATGGATCCCTGTGGATTCAAGGCCAGGCTGGTCTACCTAGAGAGTTCCGGGACATCTATATAGAGCCTTTCTAAAAAACAAAATAATAGCAAAAACTCAGGATAGCCTAGAACTTGTTGCCACCCTTCTGATTGCTCTGTACTACCATGCCCAGCACCTTTTCCTGTAAGAACAATCGAATCATAGTGCTTACCTAGCTGTCTCCATTGCATTTAAGAGACTTGCAATTGAGTTACTAGAATTGTAAAATAATGCCAGCGACTTACCAGTTTATTCCAGACGCAAATGTTCTTGCTATGACGACAAATGATTCAGACTCAAAGAGCCACACTTTAACCAGTTCTCTTCCCTCCTCTTCTCTCATCTGACCGGGAAGAATTCCTTGACCAGAAGTGCACCCCTTCCCAATGACTCCCAGGCACGAAGTGGGGCTCGGTTTCACACATCCTATGACAAAAGATACGTCATCAAGACCATTACCAGCGAGGACGTGGCAGAGATGCACAACATTCTCAAGAAGTACCATCAGGTAACTTCCTCTTGTCTTTATCGAATCTTGGAGCAGGTTTACATTCACGCCGAAAGTGTCACCAAAGCCGAACTTCTAAAGTATACTTGGGCAAATGTAAATGAGACCGTTTGACATAAAAGTCTCTTCTAGCCTGGTGTTCCAGAGTGACTGGCCTGGTTTCTGACCTTGATTTCTGATTTCATGAGAATGCTTATCCTCACTATTTACATAATAGTAATCTAAATTATTTAAAATAAATTTAATCTAATGATGCTCTCAGTGATCACCATGGTAAAAATGGCTTCTCCAAAGATCTAGCAGCATTTCCGAAGATTCCCTTTGTGGCAGAGGTTAGGTGTTACCCTCTGAGTCTGTGTCTGTTTACACTGAGTCCTGTGCTGCTCTTCCTCTGCCTCTTCCTGTCCAGGACCCACCCTTTGCCCAGTTGGACTATGTAGAAAATTCTCCCTCTTAGCAGTAAAAACTGGCTGTCACAGAGAGCGTTCAAAGGAAAGTTCTGTGAGCCCCAGCTGCATTAGATTAGGATTTACAAAGAGTTTAGGCACAATTGTCAAGTGTCAGCCTCTCTTTCCAAGGCAGCCCTCAGATTTGTGAGCTTTGAAATGACTTGTTTAAAGTGTTATTTTGGGTCATGCTCTGTGCCCTAATGTGGTGGATTGTATCTTAGCAATTGCTGTTCTTCCAGTCCTTGCAAATGTGATCGATCACATTTCACTTGCAGTGAAGCCTATAAAACCTTTGCGCTGCATTCTGTTTCTGGAACCCTGTGACTGCTTCTAACGTGTTTTCTGAGGTCATTAGTCTGCCTTTAAGTTCATTTAACATCTAATACATCTTTGATAACAACAATCGACTGTGAAGTTTGTTCTGCCATGCTTACACTGTTGCCCATTATTAAAGAAATTTTGAAGTACCCAGCTAATCCCTGTGAGGGCAAAGACACTGGCTTTGAACCACCTGAATTCCAGCTCATTACAGTTTCATATGCTTCCCCTTTCTGGAATTGGATGTCACATGCGTGCATTCTCTTTATGCTTCTCTTGTCTTGGAACCACTCAAAGCAGAATGGTGTCTTATGACTGGTGAGAATATATTCTTCTAATAGCAAATAGACCTTCTTGACAAGCCTGGACTCAGAGTGAATCCCTCAGTGTTACAGAATCTCAGGTTGAGGTGTGTTCTAGTTCCATGTAGGTGCTATGATAAAATACCCTAACCAGCAGCAACATGGAGGAGGAAAGAGTTTGTCTGTCTTCTAGTTCCTGGGAATGGACTGGTACTAGAAGTAGTTAAGGCAGGGACTCAAAGCAGCTGGTCATATAATAGCCACAGTCAAGACTAGAGAGAACTAAAGGCATGCTTGCCACTTGCTCACTCACCCAGCCCCTTTCATTCTTCGGTAGTTCAGGTCCTCCTGCCTAGGGAATGGTCCTGCCCACAGTGAGCTAGGTCAATTAACAATCAAGACAATCCCCCATAGAGATGCTCACAGACCAATCTCCTTCCTTATTGAAATTCTCTCTTCCCAGTGACTTTAAGTTATGTTGAGTTGATAATAGAACTAACCAACACAAGGTGTTTTCCTGGGAGTACTTGATGGGACCTAACACACAAGTTGAATAGATCCCCAGTGTTATGTAATCACATTGGGCATCAAGACAGTTGCTGACATACTTCAGATCACTCACAGTACTAAGATTTCTTTTTGTTCCACTACTGCAAAACTAATTTTTCAGTATGCCCTTTATTCAGGAAAGTTACATTTAGCCAACATCTGTGTTTTCTTCCCATCTTAGACACTGTATGCTTTAGATAAAATTGAAAGCACCTCATCACTGAGAACCACCATTATTAATACAGTTCATTTAAAGAACACTAAATTGGAGTCAGATGGCGTAGACCTTCGCTGGTTATGAACTGGCTGCTTATGCAGTCTGTGAGCTCAGATCTCTCATCTATGTTCCATTTCATAAACTCATTCAGTTGGGCACTTACCCATGACCATGTTCCAGAAAAGATTGGAAGTCGCCTTCAGAGAAATAAAGACTTTAAATTTAAAAAGCAAAGAAAGTAGAAAGGATGGATAAAAAGAAAAGAATCTATTTGCAGCCTAGCCTAAAACTTACTGATCAGTTCCTCAGAGCATTTTAGGAGAACACTTGCTACCTTGAGGGCCACCACTTTGAGCTGAGCTACCTGGGAGCCAGAGGGCATTGTATTCACTGGCTTGGGTGTCAACTTGACAGAAGCTAAAGTCAGAGAGGAAGGAGCCTCAGTTGAAGAAATGCCTCTAGGAGATCCAGCTGTAAGGTGTTTTCTTAATCAGTGATTGATGGGGGAGGGCTCCTGGGTTCTGTCAGAAAGCAGGCTGAGCAAAGCCATGTGTAGCAAGCCAGTAAGCAACACTCCTCCATGGCCCCTGCATCAGCTCCTACCTCCAGGTTCCTTCTCTTCTTGAGTTCCTGCCCTTGACTTCCTTCAGTGATGGACTATGATCTAGAAGTATAAGCCAAATAAATCCTGTCCTCTCTAACTTGCTTTTTGGTCATGGTGTTTTCTTCAAAGCAATAGAAACCCTAACTAAGACAAGCATCCTGAGTGAGTCATCTGTGCAGCTGTCTGAACATACTTAAATCCATTGCTAAGAAGTAGAGCTGACCTTGATATAGGATATGACATGGTTGTTTTGTAAGGAGTTATCCACAGTATGGACACAAGACCCTAAACATGGCATCTTTACAGCAGCAGCAGTACACACAAGAATGTCACGAACTTTCTATAAAAGAATCACCAAGGTAGCTATTGGAAGCACACCAACATATACATTACACTCAGTGAGCATGCTTGTGCATACTGGCCACCTTGCCCTCTACCAGTCTGGCTTCAAAAAAATATCCTGCTGCCCTTCATGTCTACCACAAAGCTTTGGTGAAGATAATATGGTGGGTACCAGACCTTGATGTCATTGTATGAAACCTTGTGGCCAGCATCCTGTTTGTAGTTCTAGGGGTGTCTTTGCAAAGTGTCTTAGTTGGGTTTCTATTGCAATGATGAACCAGGACCACCAGCCCAGAGAGAGCACCACCCACAGTGGGCTGGGGCCTCTCCCACCAATTACTAATTAAGAAAATGCCTGCCAGCTGCATTTTATGGAGACATGTGGTAGTTTGTAATTGGCCCCCATAATCTTCATAGGGAGTAGCACTATCAGGAGGTATGGCTTTGTTGAAGTGAGTATGGCTTTCTTGGAGGAGGTGTGTCACCGTGCAGCAGGTTTTAAGGTTTCCTATGCTCAGGATACCACCCAATGTCTCAGTTGACTTCCTGTTGCCTGCAAGATGTAGGACTCTCAGCTCCAGCACCACATCTGCCTGCATGCTGCCATGCTTCCCATCATGATAATGGACTGAACCTCTGAACTGTAAGCGAGCCATCCTAATGAAATGTTTTCTTTATGAGAGTTGCCATGGCCATGGTGTCTCTTCACAGCAATAAAAACCCTAAGACAAGGCATTTTCTCAATTGAGGTTCTCTCCTTTTAGATGACTCCAGCTTGTGTCAACTTGACATAAAACTAGCCAGGACAGTTGACCCCTTGTCAACTTGACACACAAACACAGCACTGTTAAGATACAGCCTTTCCTTTCTTGTTCTTCCCCAAGATGATACATTAATAAACATCACAACGTAACATTTTACAAACTGTACAAGTCCCACAGTTTTCACAAATTCAAACACTTTAAAATTCGGTCTCTTTGAAATTCTGAAGTCTCCTTTAAGACTTAAAGATCTCTTTGAAAATTCTTTGTCTCAATTGTGAACTCCTGTATAATAAAAAATAAATTGAATACTTTCTTACTTCAAGAGGGAAGAACCAGTACACAGTCACAATCAAATTAGAGCAAAACCAAAACCAAACTCCAGAAGTGTGGATAACTCAGCATCCAGTGTCTGGGATTCACTCATTATCTGTGGATAACTCAGCATCCGGTGTCTGGGATTCACTCATGATCTGTGGATAACTCCGCATCCAGTGTCTGAGATTCACTCATGATCTGTGGGTAACTCAGCATCCAGTGTCTGGGATTCACTCATGATCTGTGGATAACTCAGCATCCAATGCCTGGGATTCACTCGTGATCTGTGGATAACTCAGCATCCAGTGTCTGGGATTCACTCGTGATCTGTGGATAACTCAGCATCCAGTGTCTGGGATTCACTCGTGATCCGTGGATAACTCAGCATCCAGTGTCTGGGATTCACTCATGATCCGTGGATAACTCAGCATCCAGTGTCTGGGATTCACTCATGATCTGGGCTCCTCCATGGCTTGGGTCACTTCTCTGGCTCCATCTTCTGCAGCACACACAGTTTGTCTTTCTCCAACTGGCTCCACTCCACTGCTACTGTTCTTGGTGGTCATCCCATGGCGTCTCCAAAATTCTGGGGTCTTTTGCAGCAGCTGGGCTGCACTTTCACCAATAGCCTCTCATAGATTCTCTTCATGGTGCCAAGTCTCAACTTCTTTGCATGAGCCCTTCAGTCCTGGGCCTTCAACTGCTACTGAGGCTGCACCTCCACCAGTGGCCTATCCTGGCCTCTCACAGTGCCACGCCTCAGCTGCTTTCTATAACCCTTTCATGCCTTCAAAACCAGTACCACCTGGGTGACTCTTACACTACCAAGGTTCAGCTGCCAGCTTGAGATACAACCTCAGCTAGTTCTAGAACAGAGCTTCTGTATGCTGACCCTAAGGAAACACTTTCCAGAAGATTTCACCTCACTGATGCTGGTCAATTCTCAGTCACCACTAATTTCTCAGCTCCAGCTAGCCAGTATCAATTGTCCCAGTTATGCCAAGATTTCACTTCACGGTTGCCAGTCTCTTGTTAACCACAGCTAATTCTTCAGCACTAGTTGAGCAGACCTCAGCATCTTAATTCACAATAACCAATGGCCCCATTAGAGTCTTTAAACATCCCTCTGAACTTCACAAGCTGGGCCTCCATTGTTTGAACTGCTCTCAAAGTTCTTACCTTCCAAGCTCCTACAGACCAGCTCACTGAGCTCCCAACATTCAATTTTTTTTAAGCCCAAAGTTCCAAAGTCCTACAATGTTTCCCAAAACAACATGATCAGGTCCGTCACAGCAAAACCCCACTGTCCTCATACCAACTTCTCTTAGTTAGGATTTCTGTTGCTGTGATGAAACACCATAACCAAAGAAACCTGAGGAAGAAAGGGTTATTTGGCTTACAAGTCCACAGCACTGTTCATCACTGAAGGAAGTCAGGACAGGAACTCAAACAAGGCAGGATCCTGGAGGCAGGAGCTGATGCAGAGGCCGTGGAGGGGTGCTGCTTACTGACTTGCTCCTCATGGCTTGCTCAGCCTGCTTTCTTACAGAACCCAGGACCACCAGCCCAGGGATGGTATGACTCACAATGGGCTGGGCCCTCCCACATCAATCACTAATTAAGAAAATGCCCTACAGCTGGGTCTCATGGAGGCATTTTCTCGATGAGGTTCCCTCCTTTTAGATGACTCTAGCTTGTGTCAAGTTGACCTAAAACCAGCCAGGACACAGGGGGTGCCATTTTCATTCTGTTCTGGTATGCTCAGAACTCATATGCTTTTATCTCTGCTTAATGAACATTTTTAAGCTAGCATACAAAACAATGGGTTTGGCTGAGGCATTCCCGTGGATGTCATTTTACTTTGTTCTTATCCTGTCCCTGCGTAAAGTGGGTCTACAATAATGAGGGGTTGAGTGGGATCATCGTGTTTTCTGGGCTTGAAACTACCAAGAGGCCGGCCTCGGGAGACACTGCTTCCTAACTAAACTCTTCCTGGTGGTGTTTTCTGACCAGCCACCCCTCAGCAGTGTGAGGTGGGGGAGGGCGTGCAGGATGGAAATTTGACTCAGCCAGCCACCTCCACACACTGCCTTTGTCCTAACCAGTGATGAGACCTTGGGTGACTTACTTACCTCGGCACCTAATCGTTAGTCTATTAAATTGCAATAGCAGTACCTTTCTTTCAATATTTGTCAGGGCTAGTAAGATGGCTCAGCAGGGAAAGGCATTGGCTCCCAGTCCTGCCAACCTGAGTTCGATTCCTGGGAGCCACATGATGGAAGGAGAAGACTGGCTCCCCCAAGATGCCTTCTAACCTACACAAACGTATACACCCACCTAAATACACAAGTAAATTAATAAAACAATGTTACGAGTTGTGCTAATTAGGTAAATTCGTAATTGTAACATGCTCAGGACTGTGTCTGGTGAATAAGTACTATATAAGTGATTGATTAAGATAGTTAAGTACCATTCTTATCCTTAACTTCTTACATCCCACCCTTGAAATCATGTGCTATTTGGTCATTGACTCTTTTAGTCCACTAGGAGGCGTGGTTCCGGTAGCAGGTGGTGCTGATGCAGATTGATGGAGGTTTAAACCACCAGGCCCGAGGAGGTCCAGTTCCAGTGCTGACCTTGTCTTCCTTAGGCCACTCTGCTAAGGACAGCGTCCTCTCTCAGACCAGCGGGGAAGTCGTATTATACAGAGCAAACCTGAGTCTTCTGTTTGATTTTCTCTTTTGTATATTTGGGGAAATAATGCTTTTGTAAATATACTTTTCTTCAACTCTCTGTCGGCTCTAACACTCTCGGGTCTTACAAATGTTGGTTACTTATCAGCTCTTTTGCTAAGCAGTGTAGGAAAGGCATGCAGAAATGAGGCTGGGGATGTAGCTCAGTGGTGGGACACATCAGCTTTTTGTTACATGCTTATTCTTTTTGTCTTGGATTTTGGAGACATAGTCTCACTGTGTAACTCAGGCTGGCTTTAAGCATATGGCAGTCCTGTGTTGGCCACTCCCAACCACCTGAATTGCTGGGATTGGGGGTGTGAGCTACTACTCCAGGCCTCTTTGTTTCTTTAAAACATCTGATGTTTAAGATGTTTGTGGTGCACACTGTTGGTAAGCCAACCCTTGCAGTCCCTGAGACCTGAGTTTCCTGACCCTCCAGTCTGCTGGCTTATGCAGTCAGTGACTAACCAAAACCGATGCAGACCTGGAATTGGGAGTCAGAGTGTTGACTGGGGATCAGTGTCATGTGGGACAGAGGAGAGAGGCAAGATTGTCCGGACAGAGAGAAAAATCGCACCACCATCCAGCCCTGTGTTTCAGCAACCTAGTGGGGCACCATTGAGATGACCCCTGAAGCCCCCACACAGCTGGATGCCCTGTTGGGTGATGTAGACCCAGAGGGAGCTTGTTGGGTGATGTAGACCCAGAGGGAGCTGTGGTGGAAAAACATGACCAGAGCAGAGTGGCAGGGCCATCCCTGAGGGCACCTGTACATTGCTTCTCCCTCTGCGCCACCACACTAACTTTCCTGTGTGTCTGATGGTCTCTTGGAGCTTGCTTCTGCTTACTCTCTAGAAAGCCTTGGGACTTGATTTAGGGAAACTGCTTCCAAAGTTTGTCACTGGTGGAGGAGGAGACAGGGACTCCCCTACCAGGGCTTTGTTAGCTCCTTTCAAAGGTTGCAGCTGAGAATAGGGGTCCTGAGGCCCCTTCTCCATTATTGAATTCTCTGTGTGGGGTTCTGTCCAATGCCCTCTCCCTACCTTACCCCCTCTTCGGGGGTACCAGTGCTGCAACTGCTTCTGGGTACGTCTGCTGCAGGTTTTTTTTGCCCCCTGTCCTTAGTTGTAGTCACTCAAGGCCCAGAGGACCAAGCATCAGCCAAGCTTCCCATTATGGCAGTCAGTTCCACTTGTCATTGTCAATAAACACCACTGATTATAGAAAGCACTTCATGGGATCTTTCACAAACTCCCTACTTCCTCCTCTTGCTCCTTCTCTTCCTTTTCTCTTCTTTCTTGCCGTTCTGGAGGTGGAAACTAGGGCATCAGGCAAGTGCCCCGCCACGCACTGTACCCCGAGCCAGAGTTCTTCCATTTTTAATGGGGATGGTCTATGTGGGTTCTTCTTGTTTTAGTATTGCACAGAGAATGAGGAGCCTCAGCATTTGATGTGCACATCCTGTGTATCACCACAGCTCTAAGACCTGCTGTAAACCAGGGGTCCAGCCTTTTTGTCCTCAGCTACACTGCATGGGGAAGAACTGCCTTGAGCCACACCTAACACTACAGAGGAATATTGATTCCTTTTAAGCCTGACTTTCCTGAGCTTAAGAAAAGCTAGAATGTTTTGGGCCTGCAGCCTAGTGGTGGAGCACTTGCCTAGCATGCACAAGGCTCTAGGCTGTAGCCCAGCACCATGGGGGGGGGGGGGGGGGGAAGGCGGGGGGCGGGGCGGGAAAGAGCTTCCTTTTTTTATATAATTAAATGTAGTTGTCCTTTTGTTCTGTTTCTATACTCCAAAAGCATTTAAAGCCAAAATAAATTGTATTGATGGATAGGCAGTTTGTTATCCCAAGCCAGGAACTCAAGGAAACTTTTATTTAATTGTTTATTCTAAAAGTCTCTCTCTCTCCCTCCCTCCCCTCGTCCTCCTGCTACTCCTTCTCCACTCTCTGGTGGGTGTGGGTGTGGGTGTGGGTGTGGGTGTGGGTGTGGGTGGGGTGTGTGGTGGCTCAGTGATTAAGAGGGCTTTCTGCTCTTCCTGAGGACCAGAGTTTGGTTCTCAGAACCCATGTCTGGCAGCTCACCACTGCCAATAACTCCAGTTCCCGGATATCCGACACCCTCTTCTGTCTTCTGAAGGCACACACACACACACAAGCGACTGATGCTAAAACAGACAAATCCACATACACCTAAATAAAAATAAATCCTTTACCAGCGCAGTAAGGATTACAGATAATCTTCAAAAACATTAAGTGAAACAAGACTTTACAATGCAGTGTTAATTTGATGTCACGTGAAACTCTCAGCTCAAGCCTCTTTTTTTTAAGTGAAAGGATGGTAGCAGCAGTTTTGAAAGCCAGTTCACACATCACTTAGAGCCCTCTCTGCTGGAGCCTTGGATCTTTGAATGGTATTCACTTTGCATGAGACAAGCTGCAGATAAGGAATTCATAATCCTTGTTATTCACCCCGAGAGCGAGGGGAGCTGTGATCTTGAGGCTGTGACATCCATATATTTTACAAGTCTCCTTCCAGCACGTCATTTCTTCAATGCATTGAAGTTCTAATAAGCCCATAGTTAATTCTGAGAAACAAAAGAAGCGTTGATGACGCTGTGACTTCATGTATACATAAACTTTTGAGCAGAAGGACGTAGCAACAGGTGCTGTGGGAGCCACAAAGATTCCAACTTGTGGTTTGACTCAAGGTCAGAACGTAAGAGTTTACATTGCTCTCCAAGGCTGCATAATAGGGTGCAAAGGCATGGTTATCAGGTGTCTTATACTTCAAGGCCTAATCACAAGATGCTTTGCTGTGGGGTGTGGGGTGTGGTTACCAGGTGTTTTGAAGGGTCTACACTTGGTTGTACGTTGTGCTTTGATATTGAAAGGGGGAGGTCTTTCGCCACTCCCCTTGCTAGTGTATAAAAAGCCCATTAGAAATAAACTCGAAAGCCGGGCGTTGGTGGTGCATACCTTTAATCCCAGCACTCCGGGAGGCAGAGCCAGGCGGAATCTCTGTGTGTTCGAGACAAGCCTGGTCTACTGAGCAAGATCCAGGACAGGCACCAAAGCTACACAAAGAAACCTTGTCTCAAAAAACCAAAATAAATAATAAATAAATAAAAATAAACTCGAGGCTGCTGGATATTGACCCAGGGCCCTCCTGAAGCTATCCTGGTCTCCATCTTTTTTCTTAGTCTACTTCCATATTTCCCTGTCTAGCATTTCTCATTTCTCAGTGCCTCACTCCCCACTTCAAGAGGCCCTTCAATAGGTCAGGGCTAGACCCCAACACTGGGCCTGGACAAGTTGCTTATATTAGAAACACCAGTTATAGCCAGGCATACTGCTGCATGTAAAAAAATAAAAAAAAAAAATAAAGAAAAAATTTCTAAGGACACTCTAAGAAAGAAACAGAAGCCATGACATAATGTATAATGCAGGCAGGTAAGTAACATGGAGTAAACAATGCTTAATAAAAGTGATTTTAATGCAAGCACAGCTAATGCAGTGATTTCCTATTGAGAATATGGAATCAGACCCCAAGAATAACAGTGACTGAATTAGTCATCAAGAATAGATAACGAGTTCACTTGTTAAAATTTGGGAACCATTATTCAGCATCTGTACAGATGAAAGCCCAGGTCATGGTTTCATTCAGGGGCCAGACAGGGCTTCTTTGATGTCCCAAAAGAGCTTGGTGACGCTGGGAGCCCAGAAGTGTGAAAATAATGGTTAGCATTGGGTTCCGAAAGGAGTGCCTCCAGGAGAATGCTAGCTTGGAGAAGCAGCTGGGAGCAGCCTCAGCCTCTGTGTAGACGGCCCCTGTCCTGCCTGAGAGAGTAAACTGTGGTCTGCCACCTGCTGTGAACAGCTCAGTCGTGATCACTTTGCAGCTGACTCTACCTTGGGAACTCAGGGTCCCAGGGCAGGAGTCATGAGACTTTGGCCCTCTAGAAAGACATCTACCAGGCTATGTGAGGTCTCTGAACACGTTGATTTGGTAAACTGATACATCCGTACAACACGTAGGAACACCCAGGTTAATTGTGCCCTTTGGCCAGTTGGGGAGGCTTGCTCATCCATAATACAGTGACTGAAAATTAGATAAATATTTGTACCAGCAACTTAAAGACTAGCTCTGAGGAGTAAACAGTTACTGTTCCTATTTTTTTTTTTTTTCCTAAGGCAGAATCTCAGGATATAGCTCATGCTAACCTCAAACTCAAGGTCACCATGGTTCCACCTCCCCAGGGTTGGAATTACAGGTATGCACCACCACATGCCTGATTACTTTTCTATTCTTGTAGTCTGGAAATTAAGCATGGAGAAGGGAGAAAGCAAAGGTTCCTCCGATTGCCTTGGGCCTGTCAGCAGTGCTAAGAAATGATTGGATGCTAAAGATGTTTGGGCTCTTTTTTTTTTTTTTTAATGGCACCAGACAATAAATATTAAAGAAAAATCATAATGTTGTGGTACCCTGGTACACTTGCTTCTTGTTCTTGAAGTATTTGAACAAATTATATTCCTAATTCACCTGTGATCTTTATGATCTTAAAAGGGAAGCTCTTGGAGTTGTGACTTAAAAGTAGGAGAATGTAGCAGTAAATTTTAAATATTTTATATCTGTTAAAAAAAATTGCCTTACCTTGCACACATATGCAGCATGATTCATTTTTGGAAACGATTTTACAGAGATTCCTTGAAACAGGGATCTCCCATCATGTGTTTAAAATGTAACCATTCCTGAACTAGGAAAATGTCTCAGTGGGCAAAGTGCTTGCTGTGAAAGCTTGTGGACCCAAGCTGGGATCCCTGGAGCCCATGAAAACCAGATGGGAAAGCAGTTCTCTGTCTGTAATCCTGGCGAGATGGAAGGTGGAGATGGGAGAGCCCTCAGGAGCTCCAGGGCCAGCTAGCCTGGTGCCCAGGGGCGAACAAGAGATCCTGTCCCAAGGTGGGAGATGGGGTCTACCCCCAGGGTGGTTCTCTTCACATACATGCCATGGCATGCATACTCCCATAACGGGCACACACTCAGGCGCACATGCACACATATGATAAAATACTATGTCTGTGCATAACAGTTTCACTGAGAGCATTTTAGGGAGCCCCCCTGGTTCTTTTGGAGGTCCTCCCTCCTTGAATTTCCTCCCTTTTCCTTCCCTCCTAAGTCTTCTCACCCTCTGCGTTTTGTTTCTCAGTTATGAGGCCCTCTTTCCTTACATTCACATTCTTGAGCAGAGAGCATTGTTTTTTGTGAGGAATGGTCTCACTGTGTAGCCCAAACTGACTTTGAATCTTCCTTCTCACCTCAGCCTCCCTGGTCCTGAGATTAAACATGTGTATCACCACACCCAGCTTGCACAGGGCAGCTCAAAAGCACCAGGTTTCTCCCTAGTTCCTGTGGAGGACCAAAGTTTCCTTTCCTAGTCAGTGTGAAAATAGCAAGGATGGAGAGGGGAAGGAGGCACCTGTGGATTTCCCCTGTTGTCCTGTGGCTTGAAAGGTCACCATTTACCATCTTTGTAAGTTCATAGATACTTGGGGAAGTTGGGAGACTTTCCAGTGTGAATTCTGTATAAGTCATCAAATATCATTACTGACTCATTTAGTGACACATTCGTGTCTGTGGAGCTGTGACTCAGCTGCCTTTCCTTGTTCTTGTATCCTTCGTGTGATACCTAGTATGCACAGAATGAGAGGATGCTGGGAGGTTTTCCTCAGCAACAATAGCCCTGTAGCAAGTGAACTGTAGCCCTTACCGGAGTCCCCCCAGGTTAACCATGTGATAACTCGGTGGTGGTAAGTTTCCGATGTCAGCTTGACACAGTCTGGGATCACCTCGGAAGGCAGTCTCAATGAAGTACCTAATTGTGGGAAGAATCACCCAGTGTGGGTGACACCATTCCCTGGGCAAGGGATCCTGAATTGTGGAGAAAGTGATCTGAGGGCTGGTGTGTGTGTGCGTGTGTGCATGCATGCGCATTCGTACACCCAGTGCTCTCTGCTTTAGTTTGAGTGTGATGTGAGTAGTCGCTTCCCGCCCCTGCTGCGCTGACTTCCTGCAGTGATGGTCTTTACCTGGAATTGTGAGCCGACTCAACTCTTTCTCCCTTAAGTTGCTCCTGTCACAGCAAGAGGAGGTGAAATCGAGACCCTTTTATCTTTTTATGGCTGACACATGTGGCAGGCTTTCTCGGACATCCAGCCCCTAAATTATGACACAGAGACTTATTATTAATTATGAACGCTCAGCCTTAGTTTAGGTGTCCCACTAGCTCTTACGACTTAAATTAACATTTCTCTCTCTTCATCTAAGTTTTGCCTCCGGCCTTTTTACCTTCCTTTCATTCTGTGTGTCCTGCTTTCACTACTTCCGCATCTGGCTGGCAGCTGCCTGCCTGCACCACCCCTGCGCCAGGCCGGCCCCCCACCCCACCCCACCCCGGACCCCGGTGTCTCCTCTTCTTTCTCCCTCATTCTCTCCTCCTCCCTCTGGAGCCTAGATTCCTGTTCCTACTTATTCTCTCTCCCTGCCAGCCCCGCCTGTCCCTCTACTACCTAGCTGTTGGATGTTCAGCTTTTTATTAGACCAATCAGATACCTAAGGCAGGCACAGCAACACATCTTCACATCATTAAACAAATACAGCACAAATGAATGTAACACATCTTTACATTGTTAAATCAATGCAGCACACCTTTACATCGTTACAGTAATATTTCGCAACATAAACAAAAGTCACACACCTTTACATTGTTAAAAATATTCCACAGCAGACACATACCTGCCTTTTCTTTGTGTGATATGTTTATTTATGATGACATCATGAGAACTCCTGGGCCCTTCCCCCCATTGTAAATCAAATTGTACTTTTTATTTCTGCTTTCAAACTCCGGAACATTCAGACTTCTAATTCCAAGAACTCAGAGTCCTAATATGATTGTGAACAAAGCAGTGGGAGTGTCTACACTGCAGAGTCTTTGTAAGATCTACCTCAGGTCATTTCCTTCCTTCCTTCCTTCCTTCCTTCCTTCCTTCCTTCCTTCCTGCCTTCCTTCTTTCCTTCCTTTTTTTTTTTTTTTTTTTTTCCCAGAGCTGAGGACCGAACTCAGGGCCTTGTGCTTGCTAGGCAAGCGTTCTACCACTGAGCTAAATCCCCAACCCCCCTCTTTTCTTTCTTTGTTCATAAGGGTATGGATGTTTTGTCTGCGTGTCTGTCTTTGCACCCTGTGTGTGCATGGTACCCACAGAGCCAAAAGTGGGTGTCTGAGCCCTGAAACTGCAGTTACAGATAATTATGAAATGGTATGTGGGTGCTGGGAATCAAACTCGCGTCCTCTGGAAGAGCAGCAAACACTCTTAACCACTGAGCTACCTCTCCAGCTTCTTGTGGTGTTTTCTGAGTTTGCTCAGTGTATTTATTTATTTATTAAGTGCTCTTTACATGCTAAGGACAAGTGTTGGGGATTTGGTAGTAAACACAGTAGAAACAATGGTCCCTTCATGGAACCTACATTGTGCAAAGATGCTACACTGACTGAGTTGAATCCTATGTGAGTAAAACTTGAAAGATGATTGTTGACTGAAAATGCTAAGCTGGGGACCTGTTAGGATGCAGAGAGTGAAATCAGGGGGAGACGGGGTGCCTACAGTGTAGAATGAGAAGATGAGAAGGATGATTTTGGTCAAGGCTCCGCACAAACCCCACATGTACAAGGCACATGGTGGAGGAAGAATTGGCCAGCAAGTTAAAAAAGGAGAGAACCAAGGGAGAAACCAGATAGGTACCTGCCAAGTTGAAATCAGTCAGCAGAGACCTTGAAGGTCACATGCCCCGTGGGAAAGACTGAGAAGCATCTGTCACGTTTACCGACCCACGAGCCATTGATGGTCTTAGTGAGAGCAGATGCCCTCAAGAGGTAGAGGGCAAACTTCAGCAGGGAAGAAGTTCGGAATGAATGGAAGACGAGGAAAGCCATAAAACAAATACAGACTGTCAGGAAGTTGGTCAAGAGGTCAGAGGTGAAGAAGGGTGAGTCAAATACAGGCTTGGGTTCAGTTCACTTCCTTTGAGCACGAGAGAGAGAACTGAGCATGCCCACACGTGTGACTGTAGATATGCGTAACCACAGAGCACACGTGGAGGACCGAGGACAGCCTCTCATCCTTGCCTTCCTCAGCGTTGGAGGCAGCATCTCTGTGGTTTCTTCGCAGCCTGTACAAGGCTGTCTGGCCCTTATACCTCCAAGGATTCTCCTATCTGCCGCTCCTTACAGACTCTTGCACTGGGGCACCCCGTTCTTACATGGATTCTCAGGATTCAAATCTGCTCTTCATTCGTGAACAGCAAGGGCTTTTACCCACGAAGCCGTCTCCTCAGACCCCTGTTTTTACTTTCTGTTTATAAAATTTTTCAAACGTGAAGCAAATGTGTAACATACCCATTTTTCCATGGTTACATCATTTTGAGATTTTGTGGAATTATTTGAAAGTAAATGTCACATGCATAATGTTTCTCTCTAAATACTTCACTTTGCTTCTCTGAAACGTAGGTCTTTTCACTCTAACAAAAATAATGGACAATTAATCAGTCCCTCAGGACCACTAAATGCCTAGTGAGGGCACACACAGAGGTCCCCAGTTAGCCTCAGCTGGTGCCTGTGGCGGAGGGAATGCTTGGGTCTTCGTTCAGTTTCCTGAAGGATTCTGTAGTACATTTAAACAGTGTCTAGTTACTACCAGGGACCATGAAATCCTGAACTGAGGGGAGACAGTGGTACCTGAGAACTCCAGGGAGACGCTGGGATAAATGGAGGGAGGTGCGGAAGGAGCCTTACCCTCACCCCTGCACTGTAGTCTGAAGTAGGAGTGGAACCAGCCGGAGGCGACCTGAAGAGTGACAACAGGAAGCGGAAAGAGGTCATTCCCTTCCAGTGGCATCTTTCGTAGGCTAACTTGTGTAAGGATCGAGTCCAGATCTCTCCATTACATGTTATACTGACACACAGAGTGCTTGGCATATGACAGATGCCCAGTAAACATGTTTTGTAAATGAATATTGAGAGTAAAGATGGGGGTTAAGATTTGAGGGAAATAGAAAATGTCCAGATTAGAAACACTGCTGCTGCACTCCTTCATTCTCATAAAAACCCTGTCGTCAGGTCATTTGTTTCCCCCGAGAATGTTTTTGTTTTCCAAACGCAGGGCGTCAGAGAAGTTGAGCGTTTCATCCAAGATCACGAAGCTATTGGATGGAGCCAGACCAAGAGGGTCTTGGCAGCATGTGATTGGTCCATGGAGTAGTCCAGTGGGGACTGTGGGCATTGATTTAGAATCTCTGGTCAGCAGGTTGCCTCTAGAACAGCTGTTCTCAACCCAACCTGAGGGTCGCGACCCCCTTGGAATTGAACGACCTATTCACAGGGTCACATACCAGATATTTACATTACAGTTCATAACAGTGGGAAAATTACAGATAAAAAGTCACAACAAAATAATTTTATGGAAAGGATTGCAGCATTAGGAAGGTTGAGAACCATTGCTCTGTAAGTTTCTGTTCTTGCAAAGAGGCTTTGTAGACTGGTGTTAGGAGTTTGTGAGCAGAAGATGGAAAGATGTCTGAGCAGTTAAGAGCACTTGTTCTTGGAGGACCTACCTTCTATTCCCAGCACCCACAGTGTGGCCCACAACCATTATTAACTCCAGTTCCAGGCGATCCAGCACCCTCTTCTGACTCCTGGGAACACCAGGCATAAAATAAAATAAATCCATAAATAAAAACTTAAAAAGAGAGTTTATGTGCAGAGTTGCCTGGGTCTGCAGGTGAAGGGTCTAAGGAATGCCTTGCTTCCACACCTCACTCAACACCTGGAACACTTTCCCAGGTCACCGTTCAGAACTCCAGCCAACAGGTAGAATTTTCTCTCCTGCAAAATCCCTGATCCATAAGTTCTTTCTAGACGCTTAGTATCAGTTGCAGTTTGGCGGCACTAACATGGAAAAGATGGGCTTTGATGTGATTTGTGGCTTTGCCTGTTTATACACTCAGAAGTTTGAAGTTCATTTCACCTGTGTTTTTCCAAGTGTTCATCAAAAAGCCCCATGGGGGAACCGAACCTTTGAGAAAAAGTACACGTGACACTTGTTGACAGAATGCTTCAGGGTTGGTTGTTTTCTGCCATGCTGTCTAGTCTCAGAGAGGGAAGTTGTAGTGTGTCACCTGTGGGCACACTTTTGAAAACAAGAGCTTGTTGATTTCCTGTGTAACAGTTTCTTCAGCACGGGTCAGAGTGGTAATGGCTAGTGTCTCCTCTGTGAGCCAGGCTTTCTGTGGCTCTGTGAAGAGTTCCATCTTGGCAAGCCTTGTTTTCTGTAGCACTGGGGATTGAACCTTTGTCCTTACGCATGTGTGGTAAGTGCTCTATCACTGAGCTACAGCCCCGTCCTGGACACAGCCTTTTTAAGGAGAAGAATGTGAGTAGAGGAGTTGATGAGCCAATGTCCGTGCCTTGGGGGCCTCTAATAACCTTCGTGTGTGCAGAATATTACCTGCCATAGAGTGACCCCCCAGAAGAGACCCTAGAACGTGGCTGTGAGAAGTTTGGACCATGAGGCAGATAAATGTGATATTACAATTTCTTACTAAGGTTTTGAGTGACAGCTCGCATCACCATCCCTGATACTTGAGAAAGAGTGGGGTTCAGTACAGACTGTGGCATGGGGTCTTTTGACATGCCTTCACTTGGCCGTCCTCACAACTTCATTCTAGGTGGGCATTTGGGAATTTCATTCTGGAAAATGAAACTAAAAAATAAAGTGGTTTAGTTAACCTACCCTAAATCGCACAGCGTGTAAATGGCTACCCAAGGGTCTATGCCTCATCTTCCTGGCTCACAAGTCTGTTCCCTTCCTCCCTCCCTCCCTCACACAGTACAGATGCCCCCAGACTGTGTTAAGACCCACTCATCCACCGTCCACCACTGGCAAACACCACACTTTTAATCCCTTCAGTCACTGTGGGACATTTCCTTTGCAACCAAGAACTATTAACCACCTGTTGTGCATTAGCAGACCTCAAGTCAATTTATTGGCTTCAAATTATGCTCCACTCATCTGATTTCAAGTAACAAGCGGAGATGAAACTGTGGGAAAAAATTAGACTGAGTTCAAGTATTCAGCTCAGTTGTTGTCTGTAAGGAAAGTGGGGGGGTCAGAAGCATCTTTGAAAATTGTCAGAATTCTGCATAGCAAAACCCAGACAGAAATTGTTCAGTTCTAATGAGAAGATCTGAGAACTTTTTATCCTTTAGCTAGTTAAATATCCCCAGACTTGATTATTATTAATGTTTACCACTAAAAGGTCCAATTAGAATGTTTTTGTAGCTGGGCGGTGGTGGCACACACCTTTAATCCCAGCACTTGGGAGGCAGAGGCAGGTGGATCTCTGTGAGTTCGAGGCCAGCCTGGGCTACAGAGTGAGTTCCAGCAAAGGCACAAAGCTACACAGAGAAACTCTGTCTCGAAAAAACAAAAAAACAAAAAAACAAAAAAAAGAGAGAGAGAATATTTTTGTTAAAGTTTCAAAAACTCAAAATGGGGGTGGGGAGATGGCTCCGTGGGTCCTTGTTTGACTAATGTGAAGACCTAGGTTTTGTCATGTAAAAAGCCAAGCAAGGCTGCATGTTTCTGTAACCACAGCCCTGAGGGCAATGGAGACAGGCAGATCTTGAGAGCTCCCTGTCCAGAAAGCTTAGTGGAGAGGATGAGTCTCTAGACGGTCAGTAAGAAACCCTGTCTCAAGACAGTGACACCCGAAGCCCTGTGTGGTCTCCGTGTACCAACACACAAGCAGGTGCATACGTGTACGCAACACACACACATACCAAAATAATCCAGAATATAACCCTTAACTGTTGGTGAGCATCCTTCCAGGCCCCTGGCATAGGTACAATGGCTGGAGCACTCACATTGGAATTGTGGGGTTGATGCTACCCTGGAGGTTTCATCTCTGTATCACAGACCTTAAAAGGATCATTTAGAGTCTTCCCCCATTGCAAAGGCCCCTGTGATGGGTACCCATAGTTTATCAAGAACTGCTTCCAAGAGGAAGTAGCGCCCTCTTGTGGCTCGTTGGCATATGACCCGAGTCGTGTTGTGTTTTGGCAACCCTGAGACTTGATGGCGGCCAGCACCCGGCTCAAGAACTCCAGCTTGTTTTGTAGCTCCGGCCCCTTCATGCCCATTGAAGTCTAGATGAAAAACAGAATACCTAGGCTTCTAGCCCCAGACTTCCAGCAGCCTCTTCTTCACCCTCCACTACACCACCTTCAAGATCAAGAGGTGAGGTCATCCGTAGGACTTCTAGGGAAAAAGAAAGAGGACCTAGGTAGAGTGTCCGTCCCTTCAGTTAAAAGGAATTTCCTTTCTTGCTTGTGCTTCTGTATCCAATTTTGACGTTATGGATTAGTTGGGCTACTGAAAAAAAAATCTCTTTAGTGGTAAGATGGAATGTTCTACCACAACTTCCAAGGCAAGATTTTTTTTTTTTCATTTTTTTATTTTGATTTTCTTTCGTGGCGGAGGTTGCAAGGGCAGAGGGCAGATGTGGAGGGATGGGGAGGGGATGAATAGGATCGGGGGCATGATGTGAAATTCACAAAGAATCAATAAAAAGTATTTTTAAGATTGAATGTTCTCATGTTTATATATGGAGAACACAGATCTAAGGGTGAACGGCACACAGTGATTGTTTTCTGAAAATAAAGCCTCAAGAACTGGAAATTTCTACTCTAAATAAGCACCACAGTAGAAAGGTTATGTTTCACAGTGATCCGCCATGTTTTGACGGCTCTTTTTCCATTTTCCCTCTCTCTCTCCTGTCTAGTACATAGTGGAATGCCACGGGGTCACCCTTCTTCCTCAGTTCTTGGGAATGTACCGGCTTAATGTTGACGGAGTGGAAATATACGTGATTGTTACAAGGAATGTGTTCAGCCACCGTTTATCTGTATATAGGAAATACGACTTAAAGGTGAGGTTGACTTTGATCATTTTCATTCAGTGACTCAAGCTTACCCATCCACATTGTATATGTTATAATTAATCGTGTGAATGAAATGATTCAGATGCTCCTAGAGCTTGTAGCTAGCAGGCAGCTGCCAGTGCCATGGGATTAAGCAGTCCTTGCTACTACAAACATGTCAGCCACATACCCTATAGTGGTCTAAGTGCTGGGAAGAGTTGATGAGTGGAACAGACCAAGGCCAGCAAGATAGCCCAGCAGGTAAAAGCACTGGCCCCATGAGTCTGATGATCTGAGTTTGCTTCTCAGAGTCCATGGTAGAAAGAAAGAACTGGTTCCCACAAGTTGGCCTCTGACCTCTACCTGCACGTGCAACACACACACACACACACACACACACACACACACACACACACCAGTAAATAATTAAACAGAAAAACAGCAGAACAAATCTTTAAGGATTTTATGTATTATATATACATATATACATATATAATTATCATTATTACTATTGTTGTTATTTTAGAAAAATGGTAAGTGCTGTGGGTAGAAATGAACAGGGAAGGCCACACTATTTGTTCACAGTAAACAAGTAGCTTATTGCTGAGCTACAGCCTCAGCCTTTTTTCTTCTTATTTTGAGACAGGTCTCACTCAGTTGCCCAAGCTAGTATTAAACTCACTCTGTAGCCACAACAGACCTTGAATTGTAATCCCCGGCTCGGCTTGCCTGAGCTCACAGGCCTGTTCCACCAGGCCTAGCCGGTCACACGTTTCTAAGCAGGGTGTGCGGAAAGGTGCACCTGAGAAGGTACCATTGGAGTCACCGTGAAAAGTGAGGGGAGATAAAGGAGACAGTAAAATCTCCTAGACTGGACATTTCAAAGACTTGGAGTGAGATGGACCACCGGCAAATTCTGAGTGCGGTGATGTGATCTGACTTTCAGAAGTTCAAACTCAGCCATCTATGACATGGTTGCACGTCAAAACCAAGAGGGCGTTGCGTTTTCATAAGTAAAGTTTTATTGATGTATCATCATGTGGATAGTTGGTGTTATCTGCGCATTTGCAGTATAGTGAGCAAGCTGAGCAGTAACCACAGAGACTTGAGGGACCACAGAGCTAAAAATATCTACCCTCTGACCCCTGAAAAAGGTTTTCTTCCTTGATCTGTGGTATTGGTTATCAGGATTTTCTTTTTAATCTCAGAACTCATTCACGTGCACAAAAGAGGACCCTAAAAAGGTTTGCCATGTAGAGTTATGTCTATGGGATCTACAGTATTAGAAATGGTCACAGGGGCTGGAGAGATGGCTCTGTGGTTAAGAGTGCTTACTGCTCTTCCAGAGGACCTGGTTAGTTCCCAGCCTCAGACAATTGCCATCTGTACTTCACCTCCAGGGGAAGCTAACACCCTCTTCTGGTTTCTGCAGGCTCCCCCATATACCCTTACACATAAATTAAAAAAAAAAATCCTTGCTTAAAAGAAATGTATGAGAATATTAAACTTATTAAATTATTAAATGTTGAAATTGATGTTAACATTTATTAATAGCTACTTTAAATAATGAAAAATATTATGTACCAATGAATTTTTATGAAAATAGCTATTTTTTAAAAGTAAAATATTAGTGAGACAAACATCATGGTTTTACTTTTTTTTCATTCTTTTGGGGGGCGGGTTTCAAGACAGGGTTCCTCTGTGTAGCCCTGACTGTCCTGGAAGTCACTCTGTAAACTAGGCTGGCCTCCAACTCGGAGATCCACCTGCCTCTGTCTCTGGAATGCTAGGATTAAAGGCATGCACCACCACTGCCCGGCACATTTTATTTTACTTAAATTTATCCTTTGAGTTTCATGTGTATATATGGTGCATTCCGTTCACATTTATCCTTCCCTCTCGCCCCCTTATTTCAGATGTCTGTAATGTCTGAATTAATATGAGACTGTTGGAATGGCCTATCTGGTCATGCTCTCAATGTGTTGTGCTATTATTCGGTTGGGTAGGTGGGAGAAAAATCTGAACTCACACAAATACATAGTTGGAAAAGAGAGCTCAGGAGTTTTAGGGATAATTGTAAACATTCTTTGATAATACACCAAAACTTAACAGTTAGTAATATCTCCAGTCTTAGTTACACTGAGAAATTTGTTCCCTGTTCATTAAAATCTATTGTCAGTTGCGTGCACTGTTCTAAGTGTGTGATTTTTGTAGTCTGACATGTCTCACTGGAGACCTATTTGTTCCTATTTATTTATTTATTTTATGTGCATTGGTATGAAGGTGTCAGATCCCCTGGAGCTAGAGTTACAGACAGTTGTGAGCTGCCCTGTGGGTGCTGGGAATTGAACCTGGGTCCTCTGGAAGCGCAGCTGCTGCTCTTAACTGCTGAGCCACCTCTACAGCCCCAACATACTTGTTTCTTAATTATCATAGTATCCCAGTGTCAGCATATTGAATTATACAGTATCAAAAGTCGTGTGACCATTTCCACGAGTCACATTGAAAGCCTTTCTTGTACGAGAAACAGAGGACAAACAGTTTTCCAAAAGTCTGGTTTTCATTTGATGGCATTTTGTCACTGACCTCAAATCCTGTCAGTCATGTTGAGAAATGAGGGAACACAGCTCATCGAGAGCCTTGCAGTTTCGTTCATTATCGAGCAAGTGTTTTTCAGTTTCTCAGATCAGGACAAACACAGTTCATTTGTAGTTTTCAAATAAAGATGTTGTTTTCTGGAAAAGAAGGTAGCGGGTTCCTCACTGCACCTGTCAGGAGAATGGCTCTGAGCAGCATTCATTAAACAGACGTGCTGTCTGCATGCCCCCTCTTCAGTACTGAAAGGTGTGTGCTTCAGGATCAAGGTCCTTCATTGCATCATCAAGGACCTACCTAAAGGATGCTAAGGATCTGAGGGTATCTCCATGACAGATATCTTAACTGCTTGTGAGGACAAAGCCCACTGTTGGATTTGCAGTGTCCTTGTGAACAGCGAGAGTGAAGAGGCAATCAGTGTCTCAGTTATAAAGACAATTCTGCCAGATGTGGTGTCATACACCTGTAGCCTCAGCAGTCAGAACACCGAGGCAGTGGGATCAAAGTTCAAAGCCAGCCTGAGCTACATAACAAGTTTCAAGCCAGCCTTTAAATACAGATGAGGTCCTGTCTCAAAAGGCAAAACAAGCAAGCACCCGTTTTGACCTTGCAGGCCCCCGAGAGCACCCCAGGATGTGAGCCACACTTTGAGAATGCTAGTGTAAGTAAAAAGAAAGGATGGAGCCTCTGCTTCCACCCTCTGAATTCCAGACAGACTGGACTTCCTGCACACGGCCTTGCCCTGGCTTGCATCCAGCTCTCAACTCAAGCCATTTTATTGCCCTGGAATTGCCTCTAGGGAATCCCATCCACACCCAGGTCTCTCCTTTGACACCCGCTCTTTCCTAAAGGAATGGAGCAGCCGTGCTCACACTATGCTGAGAATTTCAGGGCTCTAGGTGGTGCTCTGACCATCTCACTTCAGAAAACCAGTGTGGCCTCAGAAACCTCATGAAGTTGGCCGCTATGTGCAAGTTGCTGAACCTTTGAGCCTCCGTTTCCTGGTTTATTGCAGCAGGGATAGCTTTATCTGCACTTGGAGGATGCACTGTGCATACATAGCCTTATACACAGCATAAGGCACAGCATATAGGAACTGGGGGTCTCACCTGTTCTGCTAGTGTATGAGTTCCTTAAGGGCAAGCCTTTTGTCCTACTTATGTTTATCCCCTTGAAAGGCTAAGATAGCCCCACCCCCAAGTCAGCATGCCCAGGCGTCCATTACCTTTATAGATTGGATACTGTGCTTGTAATGTGCCTTAGCATTTCACAATGTCATCTCTCTCTTTTTCTTACAAAACAGAAACACTTTTCTTGCCCGAGCCCTCGAGTACATAGAAACCATAACCTTGGTGTCATTTCATGATTCCAATTCAAGGCCCTAACTACTGTCTCAGAGTTTCTGTTCCTGTGACAAAACACCATGACCAGAAAGCAAGTTGGGAAGGAAAGGGTTTGTTTGGCTAACACTTCCAGATCATGGTCCATATTTGAAGGAAGTCAGGACAGGAACTCAAACAGGTTAGGATCCCGGAGGCAGGAGTTGATATAAAAGCCATGGAGGGGTGCTGCCTAGGGAATAGGGCCACCCATGGTAGGAACATAATCAAGATAATCTCCCACCAGACATCCCCACAGGCCAACTTAATCTAAACAGTCCCTCATTAAGACTCCATTCCCAGGTGAGTCTAGATTGTGACAAATTGACAATTAAGAATAACTATCAGGGGGCTAGAGAGATGGCTCAGCAGTTAAGAGCACTGGCTGTCTTCCAGAGGTCCCGAGTTCAATTCTCGGCAACCACATGGTGGCTCTCAACCATCTATAGTGGGGTCTGATGCCCTTTTCTGGCACGCATGCAGATAGAGCAGCCATACACACATATAAATAAACCTTTTTTAAAAAAAAAAAAAAAAAGAATAACCATCACTGGTACAAACAGGACCCAGTCAGTGGCAAATGCTGGGCATAGGTCTGAGCACACCTGTGCTCCTGGAATGGCCCCTCTGCCTGGTGCTCCTCTGACTTGTCCTCAAGAAACTTCGAGTGTTTTCCCTAGTCCGCTCACCACAGGCTTGATGCCCACCAGTGCTGAGCATGCCAAGTACCAGGGAGTGGAGGATTGGCATAGGGGGGCTCAAGCCTGCTCTGGGTCTCTCTCTCCAATAAAGGGACCCCTTCTGCCAGTTCCTGCATCTGCGGAGTCGAGTGTGCATGCATCAGTGAACAGGTGGTGATGGGGAGACTTTTTCTTTTTTCTTCCTGAAGCTAACCAGTTCCTTTGCTCCGGTCAAATACGGCTTCCCTTCATGAACGGCCACTTCAATGATTCAGGACCCGACTGTAGCAGTTCAGGCGTCTAGTGCTGGGGGGAAAGAAATTCATAACTCTGTGATTCTTCTCCAGCCCCTTGTCAGTAAACACAGACTCTGTCATGAGTGAGACACAGAGAATTTAAGTCATGATTGCTGAATTCACGTATTTAGGAAGCTAAAGTAAGAGTCAACTTATCTATGTGTTCCTCGGCTTTTCCTTTGAATTAAAGTCGTACTCCCAGAGGAAAGTTCCCCTGCTTGAACACTGACTGCCCCCAAAGCCTCCTGTGGCCCTCAGAGGGGACTTCCCATCTCCCATCAGACATTTCGGCTAACACAGTTTTGACAGACGGCTTTTGAAGACTGGTGCAGCGGACTAGGTGCCGCGGAGATGAAGGGCCGTGTTTTCCTCCACCTTCTACCCCTGTGCTCAGCATAGGGCCTAGAACAAAAGAGGTGTGGGGAGGCCTGTGGCTTTGAAGGGATCTCCAAAGGAAAGCGAGTGAGAAAGTGCTCAGTGGAACTGTCCCTTAGTAACTAACCCTGGGGAGAGGGACACATGACACAGAGAAGGCTGTCAGAGGCAAGGATGGTCCACATCCGGAGGTCACGATACGGGAAAGGGGCATCCGGTGCTTTTCTTGCCCCCACCAGCTGATGGCCCAACTCCCTTTTGAAAATAGTGAAACCAGCCGTTTCCAGCACCTGATGCAGCTCTGATCGGTGCTTAGCAAGTTATTGCTCAAGTGATGCCAGGTTTTCTGATTTCCAAGCAGGTGGGTAAAGAACCAGAGATAAGTCTGACAGAAATGGCAGGAATGGGGTTGGAGGAGAGTGGACGGTAGACAAGAATACTTGTAGGGGGAGCCACAGACCAGGCGAGGGCTGCTGTTGGGACCAGGGGAACACGCTGAGGGCGGACCTAGAACAGAGCTGGGTTTGTTTCTTCTCTGCTCTGCCCAGGACCACTTACATTACTGTGTCTGTTTCATACAAGTCCATTCTGACCATTTCTTTGTGTTTCAGGGCTCTACGGTGGCCAGAGAAGCTAGTGACAAAGAAAAGGTAAGCACCATGACTGTCCAGGAAGCGTGGCACCATGACTGTCCAGGGAGCATGGCACCATGACTGTCCAGGGAGCATGGCACCATGACTGTCCAGGGAGCATGGCACCATGACTGTCCAGGAAGCGTGGCACCATGACTGTCCAGGAAGCGTGGCACCATGACTGTCCAGGGAGCATGGCACCATGACTGTCCAGGGAGCATGGCACCATGACTGTCCAGGGAGCATGGCACCATGACTGTCCAGGGAGCATGGCTGGCTGGCACAATGCTTCTGCTCCTTCTTCTCGTACCCACTGTGGTTCTTCCCATTCCCCTGCAACCTGGGGACGCATGCCTTCATCTCCTCGCTCGGTGGCTGGATGATGCTGTAGTTACTGGTCGTGTGCGCACTTGCCAGGCATGGGTCACAGGCAACCTGCTGTGCACAGAGCTTCCTGTACCGTAAACTTAGCTGAGATAGAACCTCTCAACTGAGAATGTGGGTCCTAGGGGTTGAGGAACCGGGGTCCCAAGGCCTCCTTACCCTAGTTAGTCACATGTGACTCTTTTCTTTGCCTCTGTTCATTTACTCGACCATTACATATTGACTTGGGTGAGCTTCAGATTCCTTTTTGAGTATACAGAGGCAATATGGGATCGGAGTTGATTTTGCTTTTTAAAATGAAGGATGAAAAAAACTACCATCTTTGTATGTCTTGATTGATTGTAAATCAAGTAATATATGACTCTCATTTGCTTTCTTTTACAAAATTACAGATTTGAAGGGTCAGTCTGTAGGGGACATTATAAAGAGGCCTTTCAATTTTAAAAGTTAAAAATACAGTATTTCAGTATTGGTAAATAAGATATGGGCTGAGGTAGGATTGATAAAGCAGAAAGAGAAATTTGTTAGATGTTAGTAAAAATTCCAAGTGACAACTGTGAACTGAACATGTGTATGTATTTATGCTTTATAAAATACATTGGACGTTAACAGGAAACAATTCTTCATGAACAACTAAGTTTATAGTTGGAAATCTTTGCAGAAGTCTTCCTGAGATCCACGTTTTAAGTCAGTTTGAAGACTGTAATTAGTTCGGATTGGTAGATGGAGACAGGAAGAATTGGATCCAATTTTGTTAAAAGTGAATTACTTGGAAAGGACATAGAAAATTAGGATTAAGTGATTACATGTTGGAAAGACTTGAACAGCGATAACAGGTCTGCGCACTAGTGAACAGAGAGGTGATTCACACCTGTTGGCTTGTGACAGAAGAACAGGAGAAGAGTAAGTAACAGGTCAGCGCACTGGTGAACAGAGAGGTGATTCACAAATGTTGGGTTGTGACAGAAGAACAGGAGAATGATCAGACATTTGAGATATTGATTTAATGAAAGACTGGGAATAAGATTTGGGCTGATTAAAAAAAAAAAAAAACAACCTGCCATTCTAGGTGAGATAAGAAAAAAATGATTTCGTGTGTGATTTCTTTTCAAAATTAAAATACATTAAAAAAAATAATAATTTGGAAACCGCCTTCCTGCCTGTACCTCTAAACTAGCTCAGACTGACGCGTTGGTCAGATTGATGGATGGGGAAAGGCTTACCTGGACTCTCGCGTATTTCCACACACCAGCCTCAGAAGGTCTTTCTTTACCACCCCATTTAAAGTTAGACTCAAGAATTCAAATTTTTTTATTAAGTTCTTTTAGAATATTACTTTGTTTCAATTTGAATTTTATGAATTTGCACACATCTACTCTGCTGTGTTCGTTCAGAAGTGTGTGCATGTGTGTGTGTGTGTGTGTGTGTGAGAGAGAGAGAGAGAGACAGAGAGACAGAGAGAGACAGAGAGAGAGACACAGAGAGAGAGAGAGAGAGAGAGAGAGAGAGAGAGAGAGAGAGAGAGAGAGAGATTGATTGGGGGTTTTGTGTGTGTGTGTGTGTGTGTGTGTGTGTGTGTGTGTGTGTGTGTGTGTGTTTTCATGGTGACTGTCCCAGCTTTAGGGACTGAAATAATGGGTCACTGAGCCACATCCTGTAGAATAGGATGCTGTTCAGTAGGAAATGGTATTATCATGTGAGGAACCTCACAGGCTGCCAGGGAGCCAGCCCTCAGATGCTTGAATATGTAGCCAAGGAGCCTAACTCAGGCTGGAAGGGACCAGACAAGAAAAGGCTTCCTGGAGGAGGTGATTTGGAGAAAAGTGAAAGATGAAGGAAGGACTGATTGAGAGGGAGAGCAGCAAGCTGCAGAGCGGGCGCTTAGTGGGTCAGCTGCAGGGAGAGAGCAAGCTGCAGAGCGGGCGCTTAGTGGGTCAGCTGCAGGGAGAGAGCAGGCCTCAGAGTGGGCGCTTAGTGGGTCAGCTGCAGGGAGAGAGCAAGCTACAGGGAAACCTGGGCCAGTTGGGAGACCAGTGCAGTAACCCCAAGGTGAGGCCTTGGCTTGGCTGGTGATGGCTAGCCACACCACAGAGATTTGACAAGAAAAATAGAGCGAATTTGTTGACTTGGGTGAAATGTGGGAGGTGACCAGGACAGGGAGTGTCTAGAGGGAGGCTGTAAATTCCCCTCACTTCCGATTTGGCCAGAGGATCATTGCAGTCCCCGAAATAGGAAACAGCAGGCAAAGACTTTGAAGTGCAAGTGTAGCATCAGAACAGAGACGCCCACAGGCGTATGAGGGCTCAACAGGGGTCACGTGGGCAAGGAAGATGGTCAGCACAGACAGGAGTGCATGGAGTCACCCAAGAAAAGTGTTGGGTAGAAAAGACATATGTCAGTCCCCAGGGAAGAGCGTCCTACCACAGTCAGCCACAGCCAGATGAGCAAGAGTATGGACCATTCACTCAAATACCTGTTGGGCATCTGTGGTAAGCAGGCATCTTGCCAAGCTGCAGAGGCTGCCCCAAGAGAAGGTGGGTAGGAGCAGAAGCCATACTGCAGTGGTAAAGGGGTGTGGAAGAAGGAAGTGGTGGCTGTCCTTGATGATTTGACCGTGCACGAGTGAGTGTGTGTTTTTACACTTCGCCCATGCTACCTTGAAGATGCTAAGAGCCAGCAACAATGACTTGATTTACAGGTTGCTGAGCAAGCATTTCTGTCCAGCACAGCAAGTATCTAGCTTTTAGTACATGAGACGCTTTCAGAGCCTGAACATTGTAGAGACTTTGAATATTATTGAGAGAAAATATGTAATTATTTAAAGGGCCACACATACATTCCTGCATCCTAGCCACAGAGTGGCCCAGGCAAGAACACATAGACAAGGTAACATCTGTACTCCATGGCAGTTGCTGGGTTACATACACACACACACACACACACACACACACACACCTTTGGTTGCCAAGTCCCTAGAGTCCCAGTCTGGCAACACTGGGTTTGGTATCTTCAGGCTCAATCTACAAGGGCTGCTCCAGCAATAACCAAGGCCACGACAGATGTTTGTAGCCAATGGTTACTGGAGCCCATCTTCCAACAGGTGTATACAAGGGAAAGTCACTAGCCTCTGACACTTTATAACTGTGACACTTCCTTAGATACGTAGAACATCTGTCCCTGGTCTCCTCTGATGTGCTCTAGGACCAGATGCTTTCCAGAAACCAGCAATAGCCACAGTTCTCCTGCCCTTCTCCTTAAAGCTCTTCAGCCCCTTTACTGTAAGTAGAAACCCGAATACAGAATGTGGTTAAACACAAAATCATCTTCCTTAACCCCCAGCTAGAATGTCCTTTTACCTCTGCTGTGGGTGAAGGGTCAATGTTCCTTTCACCGTTGCTCCTGGTGGTGGATTTCGGGATCCCACAGGGCTTGTGGTGAAAGACGTCAGAGCCCAACTATGTGCAGAGCTGAGACCCAGAAGCTGCGGTCCCTGAGCACTGTCACACAGCTCTGGGCTGCGTCATGCTCTTCCTCCCAACCCCCCTTACAGGGCCAGCCCGCTTCAGGCCCCCTCTCCCCAGCCCCACCTCCCGAAAGGGGTTAGAGGATGGCCTAGTCCTCAGGGTCTGCGGCTGTCTGTCTGTCCCCTCTTAACTAGCCCCACACCTAGGCTTCTGGTTGTCAGCACAGGCAGAGACCTTCTCTTCCCCCTGGGATTTTTTTTTCTATACTAATATCAATGTATTGGCATGCAGGAGACTATCTCATGTTGAACACGCATCTGGCCATATTATCTTGACATTAAGACAGTTCAATGATTATTTCAATTCAAAACCTTACCTAAGGCCATACAGTTTGGAAGTGAAGGAGTCAGAGGTGGAGCCCCAGGGGCCCTAGCACCGGAGTTCACGTGTCTGACTACCGTGTATAACCAACCGCCTTCTCAGTGTCTGGTCTCATTCTGTCTTCTGCCCCTTTCTTAAAGGACATAAAAATTTAATCCCTGAAGTCATGAAAATGAAGGAGAAAATAAACTACATAATCAAACCATGGCATGAAGGCTAAATATGGGGCTAAAACAGTTCGCCCAGGGTCTTAACTTTTTTTTTTAAGTAATCAAGTAAATGATCTGGCTTCGGACTATTTTAGCCAAACATCCCATTTATATCTTCTCCACCTAAGGAGTCTGGGCATTTTTCATGCATGATTTCGAGTGTTTGATGTGGTACACGGTCAGTCCTTGGTTCTGTGACTCCAGCCCTGCCAACAGTTCAGTGGCTGACACTCGCCTTGAGGAAGAACCCAGGGCTGGCACTGTGTTGGAGGTCTGGCATCTGACAGCTCTTCTCACAAAGGTCAGATGCTTTCTAGGGTACTTCATCCATCCATGTACGGCTCAGATTCTGACTGAGAAGGGGGAGAAATAGCGTGCACGTATGGGATGCAAAGGCAGTCAGAATTGACAGTCACCCAGGAGAGTGTGGCTGCAGAGAGGTAGGATGGCTCCGCTGTCGGGAGTTTACCGATCATCCAGAAGTACCCAGCTGCATTCGGTTAATGGAATGTATTGCTATAGTTTTACTCCGACGCATTGGGCTTTTAGGGTATTTTTAACTGCTTTCCTTTCCTTCCCCGCCCCCCACCGCCCCCCAGCTGCTGGTTTCCCCTCCTTCCATGATCAGTGAATAGTTTTAACTCTTCTTTAAAAGCATAGCATTTGGGGGGTTACTGAGTAAAACCTTAAACACCTTCAGGATCATCACTGGTACCTGTAGTTTGAAATACTTGGGGAAGGCTCAAAATGCTTTTTTCCCTATATTTTAGCCTCTTAGAAAGGAAAGCTAGTAAGTAACTGGGGCTGCAGTTGCCGTGTGTCACTGTCCTGTTCAGAACGATTGCTGGGATGCAGAGCGCCCTTTCCACACCCTCCGCTGGCACAGCTTAATTAGTGATCTCAACTCTTCCCCTGCTCCAGCCTTCCTTCACTGGAGTCATTATTTAATTTCCCATACTTTTAACTTGTTGATGACAAGTTTTGAAACTGTCATTTTCAATGTTTAGTGATATAGGTGCAGACAAGTCCCATCTCTTGGATTTCATCTTGACACATAATTAGTGTGATTTGCATTAGCATAATAATGGAGCTAGAACTGGAGGAGATAAAGTCCCTGCATCCTAACAATAATGGAATTACTTTTATGGCAACAAGTATCAGAACATGCATATACAGATGTCTAGAATTTTTTTTTTTTATGGGAACAGTCCTTTTAAAAAAAAATTGTCAGATTCTGACAGCTGCTGTGACTTGTTTTATTCCCTAATTCTTTTCTTTTTAGTGGAAGGGCATCTTCCATTCATGACTCCAGCAGTTTCACCCCCTCTAAATGAGACAGAGAAATGCGAATCTCCCTGGTGGTCGATCTTTTCACAGCTGCGCTCCAATTCCAGTGTGACATCAAATTACTAATTATAGCTGAGCGGACTGCTTTTTACAAATGACAGTCTTAGCATGCTGCCTGCTAGCCAGCTCCACAGCGGGGACTCTAGGGGAGTAAAAGAAAACGGAGGTGGACTCACTTGATCTCCAGGGGATTGGACCTGACTCTTTAAAAAGCCAGTGTTCTTGAGAGAGAGAGTCCCGGGGATTTATACAAATACCCATTTTGCTCATCAGTCGACACCATTCTCCAAACTTGGGTCCGATTTTCTTGGGTGAAGTGAATCCTGTGGGATGGGAGTCAGAGGGTCAGAATAAGAAGATTCCTTTAACACACCACCTTTGCCCTGGACCCACTGGAAAGAAAGCAGCTGCCCCGCAGTTGGCATTTACAGAGCTACGTTGGCAGTGATCATTGTTGACAATGGGCCACAGAGATCCTCCTTGTTGATTCCTATGTGTCATGAGTCGCACTGGTGATTAGGAGGCCCGCTGCTGGCTCTTCTCTGACATTTTACCTATTGCTGGCTGAAGGTTTCGTGGAATTAATCAGTAATGCCCCCTTCCCACCTAAAGTTGTTTTCCCAAACCAGTTTTCAGCATTTCTTTTGAGGTCTTTCAGTGGTCCCCCATTATAATCAATACCTATCCCTATCTAGTCCTCGAAGTTATAGGCAAGATAAGGAGGTTGCCAGGTCACTGAGCGAGGTACAAAAAGCACAGCCATGTACCCTTTAGGAAATCTGTCTCCAACATGGCTTTCCACTCTGGGTGCGCTGTCAGCTTAGGGGAGAATACTGGGGACTTTCAGCTCTCCAGACAGCTAATACTTTAAACATACTCTGTGTCTCCCCTCTTCTCCCCAAGTGGAAGCTCAGTTTCCTTCTTTAGCAGTATAAAGAACACCCAAAGGGCAGGGCAGTTTCCCTTCAGAGCAGAAGCATCCATTATTTCACAGGCCTTATTTTTTTTTTTTCTGCAATACTGGCAATCAAAAGCAAGGCCTAATGTATGCAAAACAAGCACTCTATCATTGAGTTCTTCCCGACAGAAGAACTTGAAGACAGTAGCAGGAACGTCAGTCCTGTGGACTGAATAAATAAAATAGAGTTGGGGACCAAAGGCATCAGAGAGTCAAGGATCAGAGTCCAGCTTTAAGACCAAGCAAGAAAATGCTTGTGATGGAATTGGGAGGCTTAGCGATAGGTCATATATATATTTTAATTGATTGGACCATTGGTTCTCTTGCTTCAGGGTTTTGTGGAAGTCTCTGGTTTTAAATGAAACCTTTCTGGAGCTTTCTCTAGAAATATTGGTCACCAGTAGACCACACCTAAAGTCCTACACTTAATACTCACCAAAATTATACTTGTTCTACGAAAAGCTTAAAGTGATTAATGCTGTTGATGGACACGGATTCTGAGACATCATATCAGCACATGTCTAAGCACGCCCCTTGGGAGACTGTGAGGAAACCCCAAGGGTATTCTGGGAAGTGGAGTTGTTTTGTTTATGTTATGTGTGATGCTGGAGATGAAACCCAGGGGTCTTTTGCATGCTAGGCAAGTGCTCTGTGCCTGAGTTGGATCCCCTGCTTACAAGTAGGGATTTCCAACTTTTTAATTTACTTGTAGTTTTCCCTGACTGGTAAGCCTGGCGTATGAAAAACAGAGGACCTCATGCAGTGAGCCTTCATGAGCATCTTCCAGATTTGGCACACATGGCAGCATTGAAATCGCCCAGCCTTTCTGACATGGAGTGCATGGTTGCCGTAGGCTAGCTTGCATTCCACTGGAGAGAACTCAGCCGCACACCAGAAGCACGCGCAGAGCTCTGCTATTAGATGTGGGAAGTCCTGGGAGCCAGCTTGCTCCTAGCTGAAGTTAGGGTAGAGAGAAGAGATTTCACATGTAGTGTGTGGCCTGGTGAAGACAGCCTGCTGCAGATGTGCAGTTCTTACAATAGTAAGTAAAGATCGTTTCTAAGTTCATGTTAAATAGAATTAAGAGATCTTAAGAAACTTCTTGAGTTTTTGGTCTGTAACCTTTCTTTTTTTTTTTTTTTAAATTATTTTATTTATTATGTATACAGTGTTCTGCCTGCATGTGTCTCTGCAGGCCAGAAGAGGGCACCAGATCTAATTGCAGGTGGTTGTGAGCCACCATGTGGTTGCTGGGAATTGAACTCAGGACCTCTGGAAGAGCAGTCAGTGCTCTTAACCACTGAGCCATCTCTCCAGCCCCCTGTAACCTTTCTTACATTATCTCCAACAGTAGATATTCATGTCATAGAATCTTTCAACCAAATTGGAACAAACCTATTTTGTTAATAAACACTATTTTCATTTTAATTTTTATTATTTTTAATTATATGTATATATAGATGTGTCTGTGTGTGTGTGTGTGGTTCTGTGCACATGGATGTGGGTACCTGCAGAGGTACCTTCAAAGGTGTTAGGCCCCCCTAGAACTGGACTTGCAGGCAGTAGTGAGCCACCTGAGTAGATGCTGGGAGTTGAACTCAAGTCCTCTGGAAGAGCAATGTGTGATCTTTACCACCGAGCCAACTCTCCAGGTCCTGGAACAAACCTGTTTTGAGGTCCTATTTTGTAGACCTTGGAGACTGTTTAACGGCCACCTTGTTACTATCACCTTTTACAGGGTTACTTAATCGTCATTAAAACTTGAAAGGTTTTTTTGTTGGTTGATTGTTTTTGTTGTTTTGGTTTTGGTGGGGTTTTTGTTTGGTTTGTTTTGGTTTGGGTTTGGGTTTTTTGTTTGTTTGTTTGTTTTTGGGTTTTGGTTTTTTGAGACAGAGTTTCTCTATGTAGCCCTGGCTGTCCTGGAACTTGCTTTGTAGACCAGGCTGACCTCGGACTCACAGAGATCCACCTGCCTCTGCCTCCCAACTGCTGGCATTAAATGTGTGCACCACCACCACCACCTGGCTGGGAAAGTATTTTTAAGTAATAAAATTTTCTTTTTTACATGTTATCTTAAGCTACTTAGAGAAAATAGCCCATAGCTAAAACTTAACAGTTCTAAGTAGCAGTATGACAGTTAAAAAATTTACCCAGTTTTTTGCTTCTAATTACAGCACAATGTCATGGGTATGCTGAGGTATATTTTCTTTCCATATTTTACATACAAACAGATTCCAAAGTGAAATGATGAAACTGCCCTGTCCAGATGCTGGTGACAGATGTGTACATTCTCCTTGTTTTCAGTGTGGAAGTTAGAGCTAGTAAGGGTCTACGAGGCCACTTCCCAAGCTAGGTACTTATGTCAACATCTGCTTCTGTGGGTGAGGAAGGTCATTACGTGTAATCTCGTGGGAAAGCACCTGTTCTCTCTGCCTCTTCTCGGTGAACTTCACCCACATTCACTAATTTGCCTTTTCATGTATCAAATTTGTGGCTTAGCTGTTTGGGGAAGCGGAACTGATTTTATTATAAATCTCTAGCATCTCTTGTTACCCAAAATTGATACCATACATGTGATGTTATTTCATCAAACTGCTTTTATCCTGCCTCCAGGACAAGGTCACCTACATTCTCTCCCTTACAGGAATAGTTCTGGGGAATTTCCTACTTTGTAGACTGATTTTTTTTTTTTTTTAATGATGAGCACAGAATTTTATTCTGCTTCACAATTTTATTTTCATTTAGGTGAGCTTGGAATAACAAGTAAATTAGGAACATAAGCAGTCCCGGTCATGGTACAATAATGACTACATGTTTTTTAAGTTGTGTGTTCGGCTTGAAGTGTCCCGGTAACGGCCATCAAAGACACACCAAGTAGCCATCTTTGACATTGAGGCTTACAGTGAAAAACACATTTAAGTAGATTACTAAGTGAGCACATCGAACAAAAATTCATTTCATTCTAAAATACAAGTCCTTTAATTGCACCGTACAGTGATACATATAATCCTCTGCATTAAAATCTTCTGGTACCAAATCCTGTTGGCATTAGACACTGAAGTGACCAAGGCACTTGTCTTCCAGGTAGTGTTTTTATGCGGACTGAAACAAAAGCGTGGCTCATGTTATGTAATTGTGGGCTCTGGGCATTTTCATTTTAAGAAACGTGTTTCTCACTTTCCTATTGCTAATAGCCATTTATAATACAGTTGCTTGTTTTTGTATAAAATATAGAATGAAAATAAAACCCAGTGTTGTTTTAGTTTGAATTCTGTATGTTTTAAAGTTATAGTTGTGACTGTAGAGACAAATTTAATGTTTTATGGTAATTTTTAACTTGTCATCTGAAAGAAAACTCGATTTTTTTAATTGAATACAAAAGCCCATATAATTTCTCATCTTATAAGCCTTAAAATGGACTGCTCATCAAACTGTACAAATGACAGTAGTTGTCCATACACATGCATGTGTAATTGAAAATATTACTTTCATTAAATTATGTTGGTTAAAAAAAACATTGAAAAAATACGTTGGTTAAAAAAGGATTTTTCTTACATTTTTGGTTTTATATTCTGAGATTCTGTTAAAAAGTTAAGCTAATTTTCTATTTTAAGTATAAAGGGGTAAGTACTATGAAACAAATTTTCAAGGCCTTGCTTTTTACCTGGTGTATGCCCCGTTCCCCTGGGAAGCATGTGGCGGCTCTCGTCTCCTTCCCCTGAGGCTGTCACCTTTCCCAGCCGTGTGCGGCTCACTCTACCTTGTCTCCTAAGCCATCCACGGAGGCTTGTGGTCACAGCTAAAATTGAGAGTGCTGTTCTGAACATTGTAAAGTCTCAAGCGTCTGACTAAATCTCCCCCGAAAGGATCCTTTGTCCCCCTTATTGAGCCACAGGGAATACGAATTAATTAAAAGCTTACCTCTACCCTGATGTGGTACAGCCCCTCACTTCGTTTGTCTCTTATGTATCCCGTCCTGACCTTGATCAATATTGCTACCTAGTCTGCTCCTGCCTGGAGGAGAGCACCGACCTGCTGAGGGAGTTTAACGCTGGGCTTTCAGAGGAGCTGGACACGGTCACTGTTTGTACAAACGTTCATTGTCCTGCCATGGCTCCTAGCAAGGTCAGTGTTCCCAGTGAGTTCACTACCTCCTATGAATCAATTTATAGCTCCCTTATACTTCAGTTATATTTTCTGGCCACTAAGCATGGACACTAAGCCTTAGGTCAGCAAAATAGCAATCACTAAGTCAGACACTACCATGAGACACTCACCAAGAACACCCAAACCTCGGAAAAGTAACAGGAGAGGAAAAAAAAAAATCAGCAAATTCCTGTCTTTGGCTGCATGTATAAAAGCATTACATTTCATTCTGTAGATTTAATAAATATTACATAAATTTAAATAATTACTCCAAGTAGGTAACTTAGCTAATTTTTATTATAGGCCACATTCTGTTCTTACTTGAGTTTCTGGGTTTTGTTTTGTTTTTTAAGATTATTAGTCGGGATTTTCTGCTGGGTAACCTGGGCTGCAGATCTCAGGTTTTCTAGCCAGGGAGGCAGAGTTGAGGTGGACAAGTGTGTGTGGAACTGAGGAAGGGCAGTAAGAGCAACCGGGCAGTGTGGCCATGGCTGCTGCTGTCCAGTGTGTGCCCTGTGCCACCATGTTCTCTGGACGATGACACTTGCAATGCACAGAATTTGTCAGCCCTACCAACAGATCCTTCATGATAAAGGGCTTCATTGTAAGTCCATGTGCAACATGTGACTAGTGACAAAAACTGAAAACAAAGGAAACCTGAAACGTGGTTTATATTATGGATGGCCTGAGGTAAAAGAGCCTACAAAACCTCAGGCAGGAAAAAAGAGGGGCGTGGAGAGAAGACAAACTGTGAGCTCTCGTGGGGAAGCACTGTGTGTTGCCTTTAGTTCACACACTAACCCTATTACATAGCTGTGGTTATTTTCCCATTACTCGGCTTAAGAAGCGGTTTGGGGTTGACCGAGCAGCTGGACCAAGTCATGGCTGGCGAGGCAATGCTTAATGTGACGTCTTTTAGAAAAGAAGATGACTTTGCTCAGAATTTCTCAGGGACAGCTTTGCTGAAGAAGCCATGCCTGCAAACCCGGCAAGCCAGTCACAGGACCCCCACGTGGCATGCACTGCTCCGCCCCTGCCACGTGTGCGACTCGTGAAATCCTCACACCGGCCCTCCACTTGCTGCTAATCCTACTTAAAAAGAAACCACGTCACAGGAAAAGTGACTTGCCCCAAGACACACAGCTAATATTTAGATGAGCTGAGATCAGCCTAGCAGCAAGCCCGGTCCAGCTGTGTCCAGATCCATGTGCTTTGATCTGTATCCCCTGGATGGAGGTGGAGGTGCAGAGCGTCAACCCGTGGCCGGGCATCTTCCAGCATGCAAGGAAAGACTGACCACATGCTCACTCATTTTATCCAGATGCCAGATACAGACACAAGAGTGTTGGATGCTGGGAGAGGAGGGTCCCTCTGTGGATGCCTTTAGCCATGCTTATGTGTTTGCCACATCTTGAACCCAACCCTTGTCTTGCCTGTACCCAGAAGGTCTGGATGTGGGTGTATTCCTAGGCATTGTTCTAGGGAGAGCATCTAGGAGGGGGGCGTTTGCCCACCAGTATTGGACTCCTCTCCCCCAGCTGCCCTGCCGAGGACATGCCTTTGTCTCTTGATCCTTCCAATAAGCCCTTAAGTCCTTTAACCAATCTGGTTGCCCTTTTTTGAACTCGATCCAATCTAAATACATCCTTAGTGCCTGTGAAATTCACAAGCGAGCTTAGTAATACGGTACAGGGTATCCAGAGTTTTATGAGGTAGGATTAGACATTTCCCTGTCACATGAGGGAATTCTGCTGGGGTGAGCTTGAAGTGGCATTCATCTTCATTAATGTGACTTGTGATACAAACACACCTCCAGTGTGTAATTTACTGCGTCGTCTGTGGCATATCATCTCAATCCTCAAATGTCTTGAATTCCCACAAAAACAAAACAAAAACATCTTTCCCCAGTAATTTCTTACATATAGAAATGAGTTACAGAATCAAAGTGGATATCTTAATCCCTCTAACACTCTCCAGATCACACTCCTAACCCCAAAGCATAACTACACACAAACATTCAAACTGTCCACCTGGAGAGTCTCAGTCCTGGACTCCTGAACTTCATGGGGGCGGGGGGGGGGGGGGGGGGCGGGGGCGGGTCTGGCTGCTCTCAGGGGCCCCAATTTTTTTTTTTTTTTTTGCATCGGAGTGGGTGTTTCCTCTTACTACTCTCGAGGGAAGCTTGCTAGACTTCAGGGTTTGTGTTTCATTCACTATTTGGGGAGCTGAGATGATACCCCAGTGGGTGAAGTACCAGCAAGCATGTGAACCCGAGTTCAGATCCCTCATACCCATGTAAAAGCCAGGCACAGTGGTGTGCTTCTGTAACCTCTGCGCTCTAGGGGAGGTTGGGGGGAGACAGGAGGGCCCCCACACACAAGTATGTGCACATGCAAACACCGCACACATTCATATTCTCTCTCTCTCTCTCTCTCTCTCTCTCTCTCTCTCACAGACGCCATATGTTTACAGTTCTAAGTCCAGTACAAGTGATGCTAACTATTAATATTAATGTGCTGTCTTCTGAAGGAAGATGTTCAGGGTTTTTATTACATTATTTTTAATTTATTTACATTTATTACATTATTTTTAATGTGCATCTGAAACTCCTCTTTGAGAGACCCACACTTTTACTCTTGGGTGTGTTCTACTTCTGAGTGCCTCTATTTTTCATAACCCTTCTGCTTGAGCTTATATTAAAGTATCTTTATTAATACCTCCTTCTCCCCCAAAAAAGTGGACTCTAACTCAGCATGAAAGTATATGAAAGCACATCTAACTCTAATCTTTTTTGTTTGTTGGTTTGTTTTTTTCTAGACACAGTTTCTCTGTGTAGTCCTGGCTGTCCTAGAACTTGCTCTGTAGACCAGGCTGGCCTCGAACTCACAGAGATCCACCTGCCTCTGCCTCCCAAGTGCTGGGATTAAAGGCATGCGCCACCACTGCCACCCGGGTCTCACTCTGATCCAGTCATCTGCATCCATCCCAGGTCTATGTTGTCTTACTTCCCATACAAGATGACAAACTCCTTTCCAGCAGGAGCTTTTACCCATTCACACAGCATCCCTGTCTGTGACAGTAATTCAGGAACTGGCTATTGATTAGAGCCCTTGAATTTCTGAGACTTGCCAAACCTTCTTTATTATGGAGAACTATGTTGATGGCGATGTCAGTCACAAAATGGCCAAAATGTTCTCTCCTCAAAGGGAAGCAAAATCGGCAAAGCAAGTAATGTAGTAATTTAGAAATGCATGATACACCTGTAGACGTATGCATCTGTATTGGTCGATGTAGGCCTGCATACATTTATACTCTTTATAAAGTGAGAGGGAGACATGTACCATTCAGACATTTGAAGGGTAAGAAATATCTGAAAAAGGACCATTCAGGGCTCAGCCTTAGGCCAAAAAGGGCAGTGTATTATATTGGATTCCTTGCAGCTGAAAGAAATAAGCTATGGTTAGCAGAAAGGAATTGGAGTGGAGGAGGTGTTTCGACCTTTGAACTTTCCCAGAGTGCAGATTGCATGAAGTACAATCCATATCATCTTAAAACTGGATGCCTGTGTTCTGTATGCCTCAGCACAGGGTACCGCTTTTTCTCTGCTGTAACCCACACTTGGAGTTTCTCCAGCCCTCTTGCATTGGTGAACAGAAGTGCATTACCCACCTGCTCATTCTCCTGGTTACTTGTAAAGGGTAAAATTTCTCAGCTTACTCCACTGCCTGTTACATGATTATTTCTTTGGAGTTACCTAGTGGGAAGTTGCCTCCCGGTGCAGTGGAGAATACCAAGGCTTTGAGGAACAACTACCAAGCCTCAGGTTGCATGCACAGAGCTCATGGATGGGCATTTGTGAGACAAGAGAACATGCTGTTTGTAACCAGCGTTCAGTTCAGGCTACCCAAGAGTGTCAGAGGATGGTATTGGATCGTACAGTAGAGGGTTCCCGGTAGGGTACTCCAAGAATATATGTTCAATACTTGGAGAATTTCTTGTAAGAAGGTGAACCAAAGAAAGCCATTAGGTTCTTTCCTATGAAAATCATGAAGTATCACAGATGGGGAGTGTACCAGACCCTGACTCCAGTAAGAATGCGTCCAGTGGTCACAGCCCACTGGTTCCCCTGATGATATCAAGCCACTGTACACTTCGTTGCCCCTGCCTAGGTGTCCAGGTTGGAGAGGACATGTCGCTTTTAGGCTTTATTCAAGCTCTTCCTCCTTGTTCTCATTTGTTCCAGGCCAAAGAGCTGCCAACTTTAAAGGATAATGACTTCATTAATGAGGGCCAAAAGATTTATATTGATGACAACAGCAAAAAGATATTCCTGGAAAAACTGAAGAAGGACGTTGAGGTAAGAAAAAACGAAGAGGAAGGGTACGCCACTGTATCCCCATCAACTCTGCTGCCTTTGGGGGCTTTGAAGCCATCTTTTCAAACCTATACTGAAGGCAGAAATGTATGTATTCTGCATTAGCCATGGCTCACATGTATTCTATCTGTTCTATAAATAGATAGACCCGGTCTTGCAGGGTCTGGTTTTAAGATGAAGTGTGTCACGTCAAAATGACAAAAAACCAGAAACCCTGCTGTCCCCTGCCTTTGGCAGTGAAGATGGCCTCCCCACAGCAGCCAGCATGGGAAGGGCAGGGATACTGGTGTCGCTCCAACACCAGAGCACGTCAAACGGCGACACTGGTGACTCGGAGTCGGACCCTCTTCCCTCTGAATCATGGCTCCGTGTTGGTATCCACAACCTCACCTCAGTTCACTACTTCCCCCAGCTGTGCTGACACCATGAGGCCCAAGAGCCAGCCTTGCCGTGCCAAGGGACCAGCATGGAGCAGTTTGGGTACATGGCCCTCGGTGAGGGTGGCAAGAAGTAGGACCTATTGTTCCAGTGAGCTTTTAGCTTATTATGAAAGAGGTTTGTTCTTAATACTGTTTTAAGAAAAAAAAATAATAACCCTCTTTTTACCATTTTTATCATTTTGTTTAGCTTTCCTGTTTGGCTTCCTATTTCATTCTTCTAGAAGTAAATAGGGGAGCGGCTTATTTTAATGTAGACAGTTGCTCACTAGGTTTCTTTTGGCTGTTACTTTTATTCATGCATGTGCCCTTTTCTTCTTTTTACTCTGAAATACTGCTCCCTACATACTAAGATCTGCTACTTGGAGAAAGGCTTTGAGGAAAGATTTTTCTTTCTCGTCTCATTAAAACAAAACAGTTTGAATGACTGCAGCCAAGATGCACTAGTGCCATGCATTTGATCCCTCATGGAGGTCCGAGCAGTGGCTGAGTGTGAGCCTTAATCTTCTAACAGCGTTTTTCACTGAAAGACCCTCAGGCTGACCAGGGTTATTCTTAGTTACCTGTAGGTCATTGCACTACATTTTTTTTCTGTTATTTGAACCTCCATAGTATACGTGTGGAGATTAGTTACTTGCAGAGTGAGTGTTTGGTTTGTTTAAGTAAGGTAAGTGTTTGCTTTTCTCACATAACATTTTTTCTGCCATCTTTTATAATAAACAATTCATTTTTCTTGGCTGTCGGCACTTGCTTTAAAAATATATGTTAGTTAAGTATTTTCTCTTTACTTGAGAATCAACTTGATCTACCTGAGAATTAAGAACTGTAGCATAGAGGAAACACTTTTCTTTTGGACTTTTACTTCCTAATCAAGAAATCTCTGATCCTGAGAATAATACTGTTTTAGTAATTACAGTAAGTAGCCCTTAGGGTGATCTATGACCTGCCCCAAAATCTTGTTTTCTGTTTTCTTTCTCTTGGCTGCACACCACTGAGGTAGTAAGCCTGTAGGAAGAATGTAAACTGGGCAGTTCAGGCTTCAGGTCAGATTCTGTGAGGATGCTCAATGCTTTTGTTGTCTCTAATAATGCCGTAGATTGAAGGATTAGACAGTTTAATCCTGTGTACGTGGCTCTCACACACAAACAGCTGTTTGGAGCCAGACCATAAAGTGTCCATTCATTGGAAATGTTTCTCAATGGCTGGTAACAGTGTCTGCTTCGGAAACCATGCAGAAGTGTTATTAAATTTTCAGGCAGGTAATTATAGTGAAGCAACTTGACATCTGCCCTTGATAACAAGACTGGCATTTAATCTAGTTTATTTTTTCATGAGTTCCATGTTTTCTAATTTTGACAACTGGCCTGACTGCTGAAATTTCAAGTAGGCATGCGTGCGTGTGTGTTTGCGTGTTCATGTGTACATGGGTGCCTGTGTGTGTGTGTGTGTGTGTGTGTGTGTGTGTGTTTCATTTTCTAATTTTCTTTCCATAAACTCTTTATGAGTTGAAGCCAGGCATGGTGTCTCCCTCCTTTGACTGCAGCACTGGAACACAGAGGCAGGTAGGTTGTGTGAGTTCAGGGCCAGCCTGGTCTACAGAGGGAGTTCTAGGTCAGCTAAGTCCATACAACAAGACCTTGCCTCAAAGCAGGAAAAATTAGATCAGAGTTTATTTTAACTCAGTAAGTCAATTGTTTTTCTTTGAAAAAAGAAATAATTCATTTGAAAATCTGTTGTAATTTTTTTTTTATTCCCTGCAAAAGAAATCCTCTTTTGTCCATATATGCCAGGCAGGATCTAGATAGCTTTCATGTATACATTTAGAACACATTTGTAAAAAACGAATCTTGGCCAGAATGAAGCTCCCTATAGTTTTCTTCTTGCTTCTTGTCGACTCTGATTCTGACAGGAAATCAGTGGCACTGTGGCCCACTACATCACACAGCTTAAATCTGTGTCTGGAGTACACCTCTCCGCTTCTCCTGTCATGGACCCACATGAACAGCAGCTTCGGAGCGTGTAGTCCTTCCCATAAAGTTACCTTTTTTTAGCCATAAACACCTTCGTCTGCTCCGGTGCTGTTACTATCCTCCCGTGAGCCTCTGTTCCAGTGATGTTACTGTCCTCCCGTGAGCCTCTGCTCCGGTGCTGTTACTGTCCTCCCGTGAGCCTCTGCTCCGGTGCTGTTACTGTCCTCCCGTGAGCCTCTGCTCGGGTGCTGTTACTGTCCTCCCGTGAGCCTCTGCTCGGATGCTGTTACTATCCTCCCGTGAGCCTCTGCTCCGGTGCTGTTACTGTCCTCCCGTGAGCCTCTGCTCGGGTGCTGTTACTGTCCTCCCGTGAGCCTCTGCTCGGGTGCTGTTACTGTCCTCCTTTGACCAATGGGGAAGTTGAGTCCAGGGATGCTGACAGACAGCTGCTGCATCGGACCATGATTTAGTTACTCGGAGTCCACACTCCTAACGACACGGACGTGAAATGTGAACTGGAAATAGCAGAGCACAGCCGCGACTCGGTGTTCTGAAAGGACTCTAAAGGAGGATGACTACAGTTTTATTATCATTTTTTATTAATTTTTTTGAGAATTTTATGAGGATTGCAGTTTTTAACAATGTGGTCAGATGTTGGACAGTCTGATTGCAACTGCAGTTCACATCTCATAGAGCCGGGAGGGGGTCTGAGAAAGTAAGGAAGGTCATGGAAGACGGCTGAGCGTAGTTTAGCCTGTTTCCTGACCGCGGGGCCTGTAGAAGAGTTGGTCTCAGTCCTCCTAAAAATCATGAGGAAGGTACACAGGCTGGGGGTGAGTCCATGATGGACTGTGTGCTTGGCATGTACAAGGCCCTGGGTTCAAAACCCAGCACCAAAAAGAAAATTAAAATACATGTATTTGACATAATGAGAAAATTATTCTAAAGGAATCAGATTAGATTGGATCTTGTGAGAGGAAAAAAGAAAGAAACCAAAGGCCTAGCAGCACAAGGCTTGTAAAGAAAGGCAGGCAGGGGCCTAAGGAGTTGTGAATCTGTGCACTTTGAAATATATTTTTAAAAGAAATATGTGAGTTAAGCCAGGCATGGTGGGTGATACACGCCTTAATCCCCACACTCAAGAGGCAGAGGCCGGTAGATGGCTGTGAATTTGAGGCTGACCTGGTCTACATACTGAGCTCCAGGCCAGCCAAGACTATAGAATGAGACCCCACCTCATAAACAAACAAATAAGAAGCTTAAAGGGATGTGTGGGGGAAAGAGTAGGTATATCTTTCTGCGTTCACAGGCACCATTCCCACGTGGAGCCCTGGTCCCTAGCCTGGCTTCTCTTTCTACCTGTGGGCTCATAGTGTGATTTCTTGTTGGGACTCTCCTTTACCCACACACAGAGTTTTGGTTTTACTGCCCAGCTCATTCCACTCGCCCACCAAAGGGATTTGCAGTAAAGTTAGTGGGAGACGAGAGCTCGCGAGTCGGGAGCCTTCCCACATGCTTCTCCTCTCTTCCCACTTACATTGTGTAGACTGGTTCCGTTTCATTTTCATCCAGAACCTTCTGACCTACCATGTCCCAGGCGTGCCCTTTGTGTGCGGAAGTACACTTCCTCTAATCTAGCCAGTGCTCTCTGTCACAGCAAGAGTGATGGTGAGTTCTCCAGGAGTTGTGGCCAGCCACCTTTTGCAGCCTGGACTCTGTGCGGAGCCAGCCAGCAGATGGGCTGCTCAGTCAGCTCTCGGTTAAGCCATCCACACTTCAGTGGATCCATGAGAACAGTGCACGTCATGTATCTGTGTGTATCCAATTAATTAAGAAAAATGAAAGGGAGAAGAAAGAACATGGAAAGTCAAAGATCTTGACAGATGGGAGGGACCAGACCTACAGCTGGGTCTTGCCTCACCAGACACTGCAGCCTTGTCTGGAAAGGAGCAGGGAGGCAGTACCCCTGGGACCTCATGGGAAGCAGAGCACCTTAGCATCGTCATCAGCCGGACATTGAATGCGTACAGAGGGAGATGTGGTACTCACCAGAGCAGTGATATCATTCACTTACTGGTTGGTAGGGACATACAGGCTTTTACTTACTGGTGACAGACAGCGTGCTGATTATCTGCTGGGAGTCTGCTGGATTTCCGGGTGCTTTCCAGGAGGCTCCTGGGAGCTCTGCTGGAAGCTACCTGGGGACTCCCTGGTTCTCTCCACTGGCCAATCTTCATTCTTGGGATAAGCCAGCACCCCCGACTCCCAGGGCTTTCCCCCTACAGCAACTTGGGCTCTTAGGAGTACCTTGACTTCTGCATAATAGATGCCGGTCTCCGAAGCCAGCTTTGCATTTGGGGGTGGGGTGGCATAACCCCAGCTCTGAACTAGCCTGAAATGAGAGGAAACTGCCTAAGAATGTTGGAACCACATGAAGGAGGCTCGTGTATTTTAATTTTCTTTTTGGTGCTGGGTTTTGAACCCAGGGCCTTGTACATGCCAAGCACACAGTCCATCATGGACTCACCCCCAGCCTGTGTACCTTCCTCATGATTTTTATGAGGACTGAGACCAACTCTTCTACAGGCCCCGCGGTCAGGGAACAGGCTAAACTACGCTCAGCCGTCTTCCATGACCTTCCTTACTTTCTCAGACCCCCTCCCGGCTCTATGAGATGTGAACTGCAGTTGCAATCAGACTGTCCAACATCTGACCACATTGTTAAAAACTGCAATCCTCATAAAATTCTCAAAAAATTAATAAAAATGATAATAAAACTGTAGTCATCCTCCTTTAGAGTCCTTTCAGAACACCGAGTCGCGGCTGTGCTCTGCTATTTCCAGTTCACATTTCACGTCCGTGTCGTTAGGAGTGTGGACTCCGAGTAACTAAATCATGGTCCGATGCAGCAGCTGTCTGTCAGCATCCCTGGACTCAACTTCCCCATTGGTCAAAGGAGGACAGTAACAGCACCCGAGCAGAGGCTCACGGGAGGACAGTAACAGCACCGGAGCAGAGGCTCACGGGAGGACAGTAACAGCACCCGAGCAGAGGCTCACGGGAGGACAGTAACAGCACCCGAGCAGAGGCTCACGGGAGGACAGTAACAGCACCGGAGCAGAGGCTCACGGGAGGATAGTAACGTCACCCGAGCAGAGGCTCACGGGAGGACAGTAACAGCACCGGAGCAGAGGCTCACGGGAGGACAGTAACAGCACCCGAGCAGAGGCTCACGGGAGGACAGTAACAGCACCGGAGCAGAGGCTCACGGGAGGACAGTAACATCACCGGAGCAGAGGCTCACGGGAGGACAGTAACGTCACCCGAGCAGAGGCTCACGGGAGGACAGTAACAGCACCGGAGCAGAGGCTCACGGGAGGACAGTAACAGCACCGGAGCAGAGGCTCACGGGAGGACAGTAACAGCACCGGAGCAGAGGCTCACGGGAGGACAGTAACAGCACCCGAGCAGAGGCTCGCGTTTGCATTCTCGCCACCCACTCCCTTGGAGCCTCCCCCAGTGTGTGTTCTTCTGATCCTAAAGTCTTTGAATCTTAGCGGTTGTTAAGTTGTAACTGACCTGTCCCCTCCCGCTCCAGTTCCTTGCACAGTTAAAACTCATGGACTACAGCCTCCTGGTGGGAATCCACGACGTGGAGCGAGCAGAGCAGGAGGAAGTGGAGTATGAGGAGAACGACGGGGAAGAGGAAGCGGAGAGTGATGGCACCCACCCAATCGGGACTCCACCCGACAGTCCCGGAAATACACTCAACAGCTCACCACCCTTGGCTCCTGGCGAATTTGATCCAAACATTGATGTTTATGCAATTAAATGCCATGAAAGTAAGCTCAGCGCTATTGGCTCTTTCTGCCTGTAAAGTGGTTTGATTTTTGCACCATGATCTAGCAGCGTTTCTGACCCTGTTACAGAGGTGCTGCCGTGCAGGATTCCTTCTACTGAGTCAAGCGTATTGACATCGGACAGTCCTCCGTGTTTAAAGGGAACAGTAGTTCCTGGTGTTAAAGGATGGAAGAAAGCTGCAAACCATTTTTTGTTGTTTTGTTTTTCTGACAGGGTTTCTCTGTGTTGCCCTGGCTGCCCTGGAACTCACTCTGTAAACCAGGCTGGCTCAAACTCACAGAGATCCTCCTGCCTCTGCCTCCCAAGTGCTGGGATTAAAGGCATGCACCACCACCACCTGACCTACCATTTTTTTTTATATAGAACACACATACACATTTGTAGGTAATGTATACGACAGATATGTCCAATGTATTCTGACCGGTATCTACAGCAATGTAGTCCAACACATTTATAGATCACAGTGTTGTATCTCAGTGTCAAAAGGTTAGATACCCCAAATTACGTAAGCAATTTTTTTTCTTGCCAGACTCAGTGGCATAGGCCCATAACCTCATCTGTCCCAGAGGTTGAGACAGGAGGATCGTAAGTTCAAAGCCTGTCTGAGCAATTTAGCAAGAGCCTCCCTCACAATGAAAGATGGTCTGTGGCTGTAGCTCACTGGTGAAGCACCTGTCTGGCAGGTGTGAGGCCCTAGGTTCAAGCCCCAGGACATAGGCTGGAAAAATCGGCTTGGCTCTCTTTTAAGTAAAGCCAGTGTGTCACAGATCTGTCCTGAAGGAGGCAAATACGTGCAGCCCACTGCCCCTCAGATGGCCTTCTTGTAGAGCTGACTTTTCACCACATAGCCTGCCCTTTCAGGGCTGGAGAGGCAGGCCCTGGTTCACACAATGGGAGTCACGGTCCCTTCTGCTATCCCCATGGTGGGATCTGTGACCCTCCTCCAGAGAGTCAGACCCATCTCCATCCTCAGAGTCTCGGTGTTTGGTTGTTGGCTTTCTACTTTACCTACATGTCCATGCCAAAAAATATTTTATTGATAGGGTAAAAAATACCCCACTCATTTAAATAATAAAACAGGTAATTTGTGCCATCCCTCCTTTTTTTTAACTTGGCATATCAGCCAAGCAGATTTGGGTTGTATTTTGCTATATTTTAATTTTACCCTCCAAAACCATTTCTTAAATGTAAGAAAATTGGACATAGTCGAATATACATTTCTTACTGTTTATAATTGAAACAATGTATTTCTGAATCTGTAGAAAGTAGATGATAATAGAGGCATAAAATCCTTTATTCAGTTCTGATACTCTATCCAAGGAGAAATTTGCACAGTGTCTGGTGGTAGAAAGGGATTAATAAGCATAATTAATTCTACTTGTTTTAAGTATAAGAATAGCACTTTCCTTTATCCGAACAGTTACTATCATTACAGGAACGCAGATTAGGAAACAGAATGAAAGCCCGCAGATCAGATCGCAGCCTTCTTGCCCTGTTCTGGCTTCCTGGTGCGTTTGTCTTGGCACGGGGAGCCAGCCGGGATGTGGTTTCTGCATTCCTTCACTGCACCTGCCTCCCTGAGTAACGTGTGTTTTTCCGCGTGTTGTCACATGTCCCACAGCCTCTGCTCTCCTCCCTCTCCAGACTCCCCTAGAAAAGAGGTGTACTTCATGGCGATTATTGACATTCTTACTCATTATGATGCAAAAAAGAAAGCTGCCCACGCTGCAAAAACCGTTAAACATGGCGTAAGTACTGCCTCCCTCCCTCCCGCCACCCTTCGCCCGCGGGCCCCTGGGACTGTCCGTAGCATGGAAACACTTCTTTGCCCTTCTGCCGAGCTGTTCTCAGTTCTGTGGTGATGATTGTCTGGGGGTGAGGTGTCAGCACAGCCAGGTAGCACTAGCCCCATACGGGCTCTCCCCCTGGCCTAGACTCAGCCTTCCACACAGGAGTTTATAGCTCTGTGCACCAGTAGGTTCTTCCGTGTTTGAAACGCACCCCAAAAATGAACATACTTTTCATATGAAGTGTTCCAGCCTGAAGCAGGGTGCCCCAACACGTGCAGGGTTGTATTTCTTTTCTCACAATAATCATTTTTTTTTTCTGCTACAGAGGTCATCTAAGCATAAGATCATCATTTCAAGCATTTTATATCCACCCTCCTCATTTACCATGCATGCCCCAAATCCTCATGATCCAGGAATATTGTGGAATCTCCATGAAAAGCCTGTGGGGGAGATTCCATTGTGTTTCTCCCCCTCCCCCTTTTTTAGAAAAATACTTCAGTGTACTTTCACACCCAACTTTTTCCTACATAGGGCTATAGAAGGCCATTAGTGTGGGAGCATATAATGTAATTTGAGCGTTTTCCCACTCACACTCCACTCCCCCTGCTTTTTGTTTTTCAATGGAGAAACAGGGTGACAGCCCCAGGAATTACTTCCAGAAGTTTGACATAGTAGTTCATACCTGTAATCCCAGCACGTGGATGGCTGAGGCAGGAGGATTGAGGCTTTAAGGGTGCCCGAGGCTACATAGGGAGACACTATTTTAATCCAAGCAGAGTCGAGTGTGTTGGAGAGTTTTGATAGAAAGGTAAAGTCTCAAATGTAGTTTGGTGTTTAAGATGGATTTCTTTTCATTTGGTGGGTATGGGTGTTATGCCTGCTCGTATATCTGTGTTTACCACATGCATGCATGGTACCTGCAGACACCAGAAGAGAGTGTTGGATCCCACGGAGCTGGAGTTATAGACAGTTGTGAGCTGCCATGTGGGTGCTGGGAATAAAGTCTGGGTCCTCCAGAAGAGCAACCAGCGCTCCTGATTGCTCAGCCCTCTCTGGCCCGTTTGTTGTGGTGGTGGTTGTTTTTCTTTTTTTCAACATTGCAGCAGTCACAGGTCTGTGTTAGTAATCTGTGGTGCTTTGCCAGACTGCCCGTTTTCACTCACAGATTTCCTGAGATCTTTGATTTGCTTGTCCCAATGGCTGAGATACGTGTGAGTAGCAGTTTAAAAACATAGACTGCTTAGCTGTATTCTTAGCTGTAGGGTTGGGGTGTGGCTGGTGGTAAGGTGATTGTCAAGCGTGTCCAAGGCCTTGGGTCCAGTCCCCAGCACCCTCCCCCCAATTTATTTATTCATTTATTTATGACTAGCTTGATGTTCAGCTGCATTTGGAAATAGCCGTAGAGACTGAATGGTAATTTGCGGAGATAATGAGCATCTCATCCATACACGTTTCCTTCACAACCACCTAGGCTGGAGCTGAGATCTCGACCGTGAATCCAGAACAGTATTCAAAGCGCTTTTTGGACTTTATTGGGCACATCTTGACGTAACCCTCCTGCACAGCCCCAGATGGACATGAGCACAGGAAGGCTGGTGGTGGCATTGGTGTGGGAAAATTGAAACCAAACTCGATGAAGCGCTCACCTTGCAGGAAGCAAACCTTCTTGTTTACATCTTCAAGCCGAGATGACTGAAGTGGGGGGGCCTACTCGCTTTAACAGCTACCTGATATTTCCCAGCATCGTTCTAGCTATTTTTGACTCTCTCTGTGTGCGCAGGCGTGTGCGCACACGCTCTAGCGCACATTTTAAAATAATGAATTAATATTAATTAATTAAAACCGATCAGCTTGGGTCAGAGCTTGTAACAACCCAACCCCTCTGATTCCAGCTGTGGCTGAATGAATGGATGAAGGGGCAGCACCCGGGGGAGGGAAAAGAGGAAACGCGTGTCAGCATGCCAGTACCACAAGATAAACTGTAGATCAGTTTGTTCTCTGAGTTGAAAGATGTGAGCGTGTTCATGGTGATGATGGTGATGATGACGATGATGATTGGAAGAAGGGAAAATGTACTTCAAATGTTACACTCCTGGTCCACACAAAGACGACTCCTGAGCCTAAGCCCACAGCCCCAGGCGGAAGAATGCTAGCATTTCCCTGTGTACTGGGCCATGGTTCTGCCCTAACAATGTCAGCACCCCCAAGTATCCCAGGCTGAGCCCTTCATCTTCCAAGAGTCTGATGCCAAGAGACTGTCTACAATTTCACCTCCGTAAACACTTCCAGGAAAATCGCTTGCTTCTCTTTTCTCGCCTGGAGATTCTCACTGTTTCACCCTTGTGTTGAGCTGCAGAAACGAATTCTGCAAAACAGATGTAGAACTTCCCTGAAAGGTGCGTAGTTTGGGGCATTAACAGCTACACCTCCCACTGCAGAAAAGGGAGCAAGGGGTTAAAACCCTCCTGTAACCGAAGGCAATTCCCAATTAATGAAGTTTATGTCCGACCATTGTCTAAAGAGTGGAGTTTCGTTATGGATTATCCCCTCTAACTGAAACCCTCAGTTTTACTGTTTACATGGTTAGAAAAACAGGGATATTTTTGAATCTAAAAATTTAATATGCAGCATGTGATTTTTGAGGTTTACATGTAAAGCCATTTTGCAGTGTAGGGAACATGTTTATTGTGTTTTGAGGTATGTCTTGCAGTTGTGTTTCTGAGTGAGTGTTTTGTTCAAAGTACCTAGTAGACAGGCTTTCACATAAAAGCAAAAGGATTTCGTTCCTCGAGATGTGTATTTATCAACCTAATGTTTATATATATGATTAAACCCCAAATCTGGTTATGTAAGTTCCTTGCCCTAAACTGCTGGCTGTGTTTAACCAAGTTAAAACCTTCCGGCACCAATCATGGCTCTACCCCCTTCCCTGTGTTCCTGGAAGGCCTCAAGTTACAGAAGGCAACACTTGCTTAGAGTACTGTCAGCATACATGCTGTGCTGAAGTCGTGCCTTTAAAACCCCCGTTTAATATGGTGAGATGGTTTTCGTGGGCAGTTTTGGAAAGGAAAAAAAATCCACCTTTCAATAATTACTTAGAAGTCAACAAGCCCCCTGGCAGGCTGCCTTCCCAGTCTCTTCAGTTCATGCCTCTCCAGGTACAGCTGTGCCCAACATGTGTGGGCTGCCTTCACAGCATCTGGAAGCCAGCGTCGACACCATCTGACTCCTGTGTACTGACCTGCCACAGATTCATTAGCTGATGATGTTAACTCCACTGTAACATAGTTGTACAAATCTGTATTTGATGCATTTAAAATAATCAATGCTGTATGATTCGGTTTCCGGGCACTGTTAATTGTGGTGTCCAATCCGTTTGAGTGTTCTGAAGCTCTGCTGTAACCTTTGATCTCAAAACTTACAAACCCAAGATCCCAAAATTTTACAAAGCTAAAGTGAAATGAAGGTACACATACATGCTCTGAGTAACCATTTCCTCTGTGGCCAATCTGTATGCTTCTAGAAGTTTACAAAAAAACGCTTTGGTTTTTGTCTGTAACCATCTCTATCATCCAGATAAACTGTTTGGACAAGAGCGAGGACACGTGTGGTGTCCCAGCGCTAACAGCGCACTCACGTCGTGAGCCAGGCTTTGTGAATAAAGCACTTTGATGACTCACACACTTGTGCCTCTCTGTGCTAACGGCTGATTGGAAATAGGACTGGGGGTATCCTCAGCCGTTCTGTGGAAACGTAAAGGGGTGCTGCGGCAGCTTTTAACTCTCTAGAGCCTGACTTTCGATCTACAGTGATTAATAAGACTCTTAAATGACAAATGGGCTCCTTACACAATAGACAAAAAAATAAATAAATAAATAACAGGGCTGGAGGATAGCTCGCCAGGTAAAGCTATTGCCGCACAAGTGCCCACAGAAATGCTAGGTGGGCGTAGCAGCTCACCACTAATTCCAGCATTCCAAAGGCAGGAGAGAGGGAGCAATTTGACAAACTAGACTAGCCATATTGGCAGGCTCTGAGTTCAGTGGAGAGCCCTGACTCAATGGATAAGGTAGAGAGCTATTGAGAAAGACTCCTGACATCAAATCTCAGGGTTTTACACACACACACACACAAATCCCAATGAATGCTGTGTAAAGTTGTATGATTATTTACAAATAACCAATGGTAGCTTGGCGTCACAGCATTTTTTTGAACCTTCATTGGGTACCGTTGAGGAGAGAGGGCTGTTTATGGTGTTCTGCTGGTACGATGTTTGCTGCTGTAACAGGTGTTCCTGAAACTAATTCTCATGTGATTGACACACCGGGGTGTAATTTAAACATAATGCACACTTTATGTTGTTAGTGTGAGAGTTGGTCCACATGAAGGATCAGGCCAATACAGAAAACTACACCTGCTGACCTGAGCCACATAGGAAGAGAGAAGACACACAGCTTCCCCGTCGCTAGGTTTACCGGACACCTGACACCACACATACTCCATCTTTACCTTCTTCCACTTCGCAGTGTCCAAGAGCTGCAAGGTTCTCCATAGCCCTGCCCTGGGTAGCACTCAGCTTTTGTGGAAGTAACTTGTGATCTTCGATATTCATGTGTTTAAGCATTTAGCATGTTTACAACTGGGCTGCTGTTTTTATGGAGTGCGTTCCCCCTCCCCCGCCCCTTGAATGTATGTGTAACTGGAGAGGTTTGGGCCTTCGAACCTCTAGTTCCATTTTTCCTGGAAGTTCAGTGATTGCTGTGGTTTGCCACCTTTTCCGGTAGGAACTTTGATCTGCATGTGTCTAAGAACATACGTGCTGAGTGCCTGCTGGTTACCGAGGAGCTTAGTTCAGGCGTTTTGTTTTGCTTTTCTTTGTGGATGATTTGAAGGTATGGCCATGCCTTCAAATGAGCCCTGGGGATCTGAACCCGGGTCCTCATGCCTGCAGGACAAGTACTCTTATCCAGTGAGCCACCTCCCCAACACGCATCTCATTTTCCTAAGTAACAGTTTCTTCAGCCATAGTCACATAATGTGGAGATTGTTTTATTTAAATCATGGAATATATTTTAACATGGGGCAGAAACTCTGCTGAGCCTATTGAATTCCTGTGCTCAAGTCATCTGCTGCTATCATTTGGACCTTGAACCCCCCACAAAGGCCTAGGTGTTGAACACTTAGTCCCCAGCCTGTGACGCTATCTGAGAAATGCAAAGGACAGCCGGGTGAAATTGCATCTCACCCGGTCAGAACGGCTGTCATCGAGAACACAAGGACACCAAATGCTGGAGAAGATGGAAGCGGCCCTTACGGGATGCTAGTGCGGCAGCCGTGGAAGGCAGTAGGAAGGTCCCTCAAAGAGCTAAAATCAGAACCACCTATGGCCCAGCCTGTCACTCCAGGCTGTGTACTCAAAGAATGCTAACTTCCTCTGTCTGTGTGTCTGTGTGTGTGTGTGTGTCTGTGTAGTTTGTGTGTGTACACACATATATGGAGACTCAAAGTTGGACTTTCTCCATCAGCCTTCATTTTATTGATTGATTCAGGGTTTCTTACTAAACCTGGGAGCTCACCAGTTCTGGCTAGCCTAGCCAGCCAGCTTGCTCTAGGGATCCCTGGTCACTGCCTCCTGGTGCTGGGCTTATAGGCAGCTGGTACACCTGCCCGGTTTATGTGGTTCTGGGGGTCCACACTCCTGCCTTCACACTCTGACGAGTACTTTACCCACAAGCCATCTCCCCACTGACACTATTCATAATAGCCAGGATAACTGTAGTGGCTAGGTGTCCAGCAGTTGACTAATGGTTAAAAAAAAAAAAGTGCTGCTTTACACAATGGAGTTTTATTCCACAATAATAAAAATGAAATTGTGTCATTTACAGGGAAATGCAAGGAACAGTAGACTACATTAAGTGAATTAAGTTAGTCTCAGGCAAATACCACATTTTCTCATAAACATAATTTAGGCTTTAAAAGAAGAGCCATTTCGGAAGTGGAGGAAGGGCAGCGGGAAGGGGGAGGAGAAGAGGATGACTGGGGGTGAATATGACCAAGATGCATGCTGTACGTAAAAATGTCATCGTGATTCCCCCCATTGTTTAGTACAGTGAATGTGCTAACTCAAAAAGGAGATAAGGGCTGGCAAGATGGCTCAGAGGTCGAGGCACTTGCTGCCAAGCCTGTTGACCCGAGTTCAGTCCCTGGAACCCACATGTGAAATAAGAAAACTGACCCCTGCAAGTTGTTATTTGATGAGACAGACATACCATGATGTGCACACCTACACATACATACACACATACACACACACATACGTACATACATACATACGCCCCAGAAGTATTTTTTTAATCGTTTTAAGGGTGAGGCCTAGTAAACAGAAGTTAGGCTGTGAAGGGGTGCCCTTAGAGTAGGTGTGTCCCTCAGCCCCTCCTGGTGTGTGTTTCTCAGCCGTCAGGAGGTGAGCAGGCTTCCTTTGCACCGAAAAGGACACTTCAGTGACACAAAGGCCGAGTGTCGGGGCCCAGTAGCCGTGAGCCCACGCACTAAAACAGAATACCTTCCTGATTGCTTCAGTTGCCAGTCTCCGGTGTTTTGTTACAGAAATGGAAACTGGCCGACACAGCAGCAGCACTTGGTTGTGTCAGAGCTCTCTCCCCCGCCTTCCTGTGGACCCCTTTGTGCTTTGCTTTTCCATAGTCAGGTGAGCACAGGAGACGTGCGCCAGAAAGAACGGCGTCCGTAACTTAAGCTGGAGCGATGCCCAAAGTACCTTTCTAAAAGAAACCCCCGGTGGATGCAGTGGCTACCTCCCTATCAGACTGAATGTCCTCCAGAAATTTGTTGTTTGTCCTGTAATTCCATGGAAATCCTGCCAAGGAGCAGTTAGATGCCATCATCCGTAATTTTCTGTCTTAAACACTGTTCAGTATGATTTCATGAGAAAGGGGACAAAAGATTATAATTTCATAGCATGGGCTGCAATAAATCTGTGCCATAAAATCCCGCACTTACTTCTGGAAGAGGTGTTGCAGGTGGATAAAATAGAGAGCGGCTGCCGTTTAACTCAGTTTTATTTAGCTGTAGAGGCCTTACAGCTGGGCTCTGCACACTGTAATGCAGGGAGACTGAGAATGAGAAGTTTTAAAGGCAGAAGGATAAAGATGGTGGGTGTTATCTTGAAGTAATTGTCCTTGAATATTGATGGAAGGGGTACCACTTGGTGGTTGCTAGGCAGATGTCCTGTGAATGTATTGTTTGTGTACAGTTGTAGTGGATTGTCGGTGTTGTGGTTATTTGAGTACATCCTTGTAGTCGTTATCACAGGGATGTGTGTGTATGAAAGCTTCTTCTTTGTTATCTCCCTGCTCTGCTTTGCTAGGGTCTGTCATAAGTTACTCCATGTTCATACTATCTTCTTTCACAAAACCTTGGACTGGAAACTCTAAGTGAGGTATAAGGTCACAACAGTAGCATAACCAAGGTGAAAACTCAGCTGTGTTCATCTCATGTGTGGTAGACCTGGGACTCGTAGCCTGGGATCTCACCCTCATCCTAATGAGAGTTCATTTACAGGATCAGATTTCCCTAGCGTTTCACTTTAGTCCAACAGTCTTGTCAATAATTTAGATTTTTTTTTAAATCAGAGAATCTCACCTACTACATTTTTCTGTTGTGATAAAATACTTTGACAAAGCAACTTGGGGGAGAAAGGGTCTCTCTACTCCAGCTCCCAGTTCAAGGGTACAGACCTTCTTGGTGGCAGGAGCTTGAAGCAGCTGTCACATCATATCCACTATCAGGACGCGAAGAGTGATGAATGCATGCAGCCAATCAGCGCCCTTTCTCCATGTATACAACCCAAGATCCCACCCATGGCTGGTCACACACACACACACACACACACACACACACACACACACACACACACACACACGGTAGGCAGGTCTTCCCACCACCATTAACTCCACCAAGATAATATCCCCCTGCTGCCTCTCCCAGATGATTCTGGACCCTGTCAAGTTGACAACCCTAACTAAACATCTCTCTGAAGAATATAAAAGTAGTCCTAAGCCTACTGAATGGCAATCTCTGGAGGCAGAACTTAGAAGTATCAAAAGTGATGGGGATTCCCCACTGATCACTAATGTGTGTGTGTGTGTGTGTGTGTGTGTGTGTGTGTGTGTGTTTTCATGTGTATGTGGGTTCACATGCATGTGTGGAGGCCAGAGGTCCACCTTGGCTATCATTCCACAGGATCAGGAGTTAATCACCTTGATTTTTGAGGCAGAGTTAATGGGGCCTCTGGCTCACCACTTAGGCTACACTGCCCAGGCCAGAAGACCCCAGACCCCTTCTCTCTCCACTTACCCAGTACTATGACTACAAGCATACCCACCAGCCCTGGCGAGAACTTTACCAAGTGAGCCATCCACCCAGACCACTCATCATTATTTTAAACCGTTTTTCTGACCTGCATCTTTCCATTCCTTTTTTTCTGTACTTTCTCCTAATCTATGAACAAGGCAGCTTTTTGTTGATGATAACAGAAGCCAGCAAAACCCTGGCAGAGAGCCACACCAACCCACTGCTTTTTTTTTTTAATCACAAAGTTTTATCAAAACACAGTCCTGTCCATTCATTCAGATTCTTATGGCATCTCTCAGACTGCAACATCAAAGTTTATGATTGAGATTGAGACTTTACAGCCCACAGAGCCCAAACCATTTACTATCTAACCTTTACAGAAGAAGTCTGTTCAGCTCCAAAGTAGAACTCGTCTTGAGTATTCTAGTATCGTCCCTTCAGAACCAGGGACATACATCCACTACCACACCATCGCTGACCTCTCACCTAGGATACGACATAAAGCAAAGTTTGTAAATAACTTCGAAACCGCCAGCTAACTTCAATATTAGTATCTATTATGTTTTAGGATTAAATAAAGTATGCTTGTTCCTACCCTATCATTAATATGCCCAGAGTGGTTAACTCTGCTGAGTGGCTGTTCTGAGACCCATTGATTTTCACATTGGGATGTTAAAGGGGAATTACCTTTTTTTTAAAAGACAACAAAGAAAATGAAAATAACTCCGAATGTTTGGAAAGTCTCTAGGTGAGCCCACCTTATCTCTCCTATCACTCCCTTTAACTCCTTTTTCTAGGACTTTATTAACTCATATGCACTGTAGTTAAGATTCCCTGTCTTCGGCATATTTACAGTAGATATAATAAAACTCCACACTGAATGATTATCACATGTGTGAATGTCAAATCCCAAGATCCCCTGATCATGTAATTATGTATTTCCCCCGTGTTGCCACACCTGTCCCTGGGAGACCTGCAGGGTCCACGGAGAACATGGACTTTCTGTCTAGAGGTGAGATTTCTCATGCTCGCACCGAGGCTGACAGAACTGTATCCTTTTTACTGAAGGTGCAGGGTCTTTGACTGTGCTGTCTGAAATCACCACAATTAGTAATGGAGTTTCCTACCCCAAAACCCACTTAGAAAGGATCTTAAATATAAGTTATTATTCAGTCTATTTGTTTTCTTGTGGATTGCTCCAGATGCTGCGTGAGTCTTTCTATAGCAAGAGCAGGAAGCGCCGATACGGTAAAGTCCTGTGAGCTCTTCTCGGAATCCCTACGTGCCACCGTCAATGCTGCTGCCCCCGTTGTCCCTAGTGACCTGGGAAAGACCACTGTGTTGTTTGTATCTACACCAAATTATAATAGCCTTTGCCATTAGGGACCCAGGGCAGTGATGGCCTTGTGCTTAGTTGAGTAAAGTGGACAGCTACTTCACTGAGAGATGGGAGAGGTCACTAGAGTAGTCGCCAGTACAGAGAATCCCTAACAGCCTATGGTCTCAGGCTGATTCTTGGGACATGAGGGTTGAAAATACAGTCAGGGCCCAGAGACATGGCTCAGTGGGCAAAGCCCTGGCTGTGAATGCCTAATGACCTGAGTGTAACCCGTGGAACCCGCATAGAAAGACAGTTACGGTGGTGAACATCTGTACTCCTAGCACTCTCTGGAGAGACGGGAAGTAAAGACAGAATTGCCTGGAAGCTCCCAGGCCCGCTAACCTAGAGTACGCAGCACGAAGGCAGAAACAATAAGAGAATCCTGGCCTCAAAACAAGGTTGGAAAGTAAGAACCAACTCCCAGAAGTTGTCTTCTGACCTCAATACACATTTGGCAAGCATGCACCAAACACTCAGCACACACACACACACACACACACACACACACACACACACACACACACACGATTATTTAATTAATTAAAAATAAATGAAACAAGAATACAGTCAGATCTTAGCCGATAGTCTAGACAAGCTCTGGGAAGATCTGAAAATGTGGACCCCCACGTGGGGCTGTACCACTCCTGTGCCACTTGGGGCCATGCCCAAGGCCAGCCTACAACGGGCCATGATGGTTGCACTGTGGGTAGGTTCAAGAAGTCAGTCTCCAGGGCTTGCCTATTCAAGGACGGTTTATACATCAAAAACAAACACAAATCCTCTACAAATCCACGTGCCTATGGAAGTAATGGAAACACTAGCAACACTTGTCCTAACCAACTGGCAGAGCTCTGGACGTCTACCAAAAGCTTGCAGCAATCTGAAAGACCTGTTCAAGGACAGTTGACACCCAAAAAAAACCACAGAGCTTTCTGTGTTTCATTTTACCTCCCCCACATTCGCCTCCATACAGCACCACAATATCCCTGAAAAACAACATTCTCACAGCACCAGTAACTGAAAACTGGCAGCCACTGGCGGGGGACAGAACGGATTTGCTGCTCTCCGAAGGCCAGCCCCGGAGAATGTCCATGCTTTGACCCGCCCAGCAGCTGCAGAAGTTGCCCCTATTTGTCTGAGAGTTCACAAACCGGAAAAGATTCTGTCCCTGTAGCATATGTTGTAAACAGTCAGTGATGACCTGTGACTCTCTGAGCTGCCTAAAGTGGCAAGATCTGGTTGATAAACAAAGGAGCTTCTAAAATTTATGAAAGGAGGCTGGGCTTAGTTGGCACACACCTGTAATCGCAGCACTGGGGAGGCAGAGGCAGGAGGATCACCAGAAATTCAAGGCCAAAAGAAAACAAAACCAAAACAAGCAAACAAAAATAAAAGGAGGCACTGGGAAGGTAGCTCAGTGGATACAACATGCTGCACACTTGTGGGAACTAGAATGTGGATCCCCAGCACTCACATAAAAGCTGAGTGGGCATGGTGCTCTGCATACAATATCTGCATTTGGGAGGCAGAGGCAGGTGATCCCTGAGGCAAGCTGGCCAGCTCTGAGAACTCTGGGTTCAGCAAGAGATCCTGTTTCAGCAAATAGAGTAGAGAGCAACTGAGAAAGACACTCAAGGTCAACCACTGGCCTGCGCATGAGTGCGCATGCATGTGTGTGTGTGTGTGTGTGTGTGTGTGTGTGTGTACATGTGTGTACATACCAGGCCACACATGCAAACAGTCATATACACATGTATGTGCTACATACACATATACTCATAAATAAATAAACAGGGAACCTGTGAGGTGGCATGTCCATTGAGAGCTATGGAATGTTCCACCGTCATCCTGAAGAGCTAAAAGTCTACTTACTGTTAGCGTTCACATGCAGGTCTGTAGCAAAGTCTGGAGAAGGTTTTAATCTCTCACCTCTGGCCTTGAGCATCTGCATAAGCAGGAATTGAGGCTAATACAAAGTTAAAAATGGGTGGAATGTTGAATGTATGTGCCAAAAACCACATAGAGCCTTTCAGCAAAGGTTCAAGGCATGAAAGAAAATATCTGTTCTGTCCTTAGCCGGCCATTAACCTAGGTAAGGTAACAGCTTCACACACAGAGGATAGAGGTTAGAAGAGTTAATCTAAGTGACTGTGAGCATAGCTCAGTGGTAAAGCACTCACCTAACGTGTAAAGCCCAGGGCTCTAGCCCCACCTCTGCAGAAACAAAGACACAGTTCTGAACAGTCACCATACTTTAGCACTGAACTGGAGATTCCAGCTATGCGAACCAGGCAAGAAAAAGAAATGGAGCCTCTGGATTAAAGGAGGAGAGTACAATCTGCTGAGTTTCAGATGGCTTGATGTCAAGTATAAGATCCTAAAGAATAAAAAAAATAAAAATTAAAAAAAAAGATTCACTACAGTATTTGGGAGGCATAGACAGGTGGCTCTTCGTGAGTTCACGGCCAGCTAGGGCTACATAGTAAGACCCTGTCTCAGAAAAAAAAAAAAAAAAAATTTTTTTGTTTGACTCTATTCTTGGGCATCTTAAAATTGCATCTCTATTGCTGACAAATTTTTGAATTTTTCTACTGTTTCCCAAGTCCAATATTACTTTCATCATTTTTCATTTGGTTTGGTTTGTTATTTCTGGTTTAAGACATTTAATCAAACCCCCAGATGCTAGGTGGGCATTCACATCGGCCTGAGGCCCCAGGATCTAGGAGCAGTACTTGCCTACACCGCTCATTTCTAACTACGTGACCCTGGAAAATAGATCAAAATGGTGCTGCATGCCCATTACAATCTATCATGGCAGAGACTGAGGCAGGAGGATTGTGAGTTCCAGGCCTGCCCGAGCTACATGGTGAGACCCTGTCTTAGAAATAAAACCAGGGATTCTTAGAAACAGTGAGCGTTCCATTTCTCGGAGCCTGCTCTGGAGCGGAGGAAGAGACTCATTGTTGTCAATTCAAGGGACACGCGAAGGACACAGAGGGCATGAGGCTGTCCATCCCAGGTCCAAGTTCAAGTGTACAGTTCTCCTTTCTGCATAGAAACTGCTGCAGGTGTGTGAAGAAGCACACGGGGCAGTGAGTCCACTTTTCAAGTCTTCGTATTTATAGAGGATGCTGTAGGTTCAGCAAGAGTTAAAATCCCGCCTCTACCTTCTCGGCACCCCAGGCAGATTTCATAAGTCTGGCGACATCCAGGCTCTGGCTGGTTGCTGGCTGGGCAGTCTCGGAGCTGGTCTGAGTCCCAGGAGTCAGGGGTGGGACCAGATGTCAACCTACCTCCTCATTAGTCATGGACTGAATGTCCCTTCAGCACTTAACCCGTGAAAATAGGATAGCAGAGTCACTGCCACCCCACCCCTACCATCCTCTCCTTCCTCGTTTTTTACTTCTCACTTATTTTTATTTATTTGTGATTTTCCAACCATAATTCTCACAGGGGCAAGAACAAGCCAGACGTGTGAATCAGATGTCAACAGCAGCCCCACGTCTCCAGGCAGCAGCCGTAACAATCAGGAGAAGGAAGGATAGGGCTGTGTAGGAGGCTATGTCCAGGCTGTCAGTCAGGTGTCCCAGACACTTGTAAAACCAGAACTAACCAGAACTAACACAGTACACGCTGCCAAGACGGGAGACCTAGATAAATAGGAAAGGCAGACTGCGGGACTTGATTATGCAGAATATACATCATAGCCTCATTTAAACAAACCTTTATTAGGTTTCTATTATGTGTTAAGCCTTGTGTGAGCCAGTGACAATGTGAAAGTCAGTGAACCAAAGGAGCGTCCATGCCAGCATGGCTGCTTACTCCAGCACCATGCCATAAGGCTGGGGCTCCTGCCCTCTGCTTGCTACCTGGAGTGTATCTTTGCACACTTCACCTTCTAAGTGGAAAGCCTCAAGGCCCCTGTGCTTTAATCGACCATCAGAGGACCATCATATTTGGATTCATTTAAAGCAGAGCTTGAATCCCAGCTCTGTGACTGTGGGTGGTCTTCAGAGCTCGAGTTTCACGTTTCTAGAAAGGGACCAATATGTAGCTCATATGGTTTTGTTGGTGATGAAATAAGATTGTTGAGTGCTAGGCATTAGCACGTGGTAGGTGCTCATATCCCCAAAAATGTGCAGGACTGTGGGTTTGCAGCAGAATTCTTTATTAATGACTGGACGATTTGGTGAATCCACCGTCGTCTGACATGGCAGATATGTGGGATTCTGCTATCTGGTTCTGACAGATCTGCCAACGTTCGGTCTTCATTCTCCTTCTCATGAACCATATTATCAGAAAATTGTCCTTCCCTCTCATTCATTCTTCTTTCTGACTTATATTTTCTTTCTTTGCTTTGTGAAGAGGAAGTCTCACTCTGTAGTTGAGACTAGCATGGAGCTATGCAACCCAGGCCAACCTTGAACTCTGCACTTGCATTTTCCAAGTACTGGGGTTACAGGTGTGCGCACTCTGTTGACTCTTTGTTTTCATGGGGTGTCTCTGAGTAAGATTCACTGTGTCTACCATAAAATATTGGTTCAGAGTCAATGTCGGGGGGGGGGGGGGTGTTCCAGTTTGCTTACAGGTGAGACCCAGGAGGAACCGAGGTGAGTCCCCAAGCCAAGCTGGCTTGTGCTCTAGAAAAGAGCTCTTCTCAGACATGTGTAGGAAACAGTCATAAGTAGGTTTGACGTTTTACAGCCAATGAAACAGACTCAGGAAGGGAAGCTCTGGGGGAAGGTGAAGAACCAAGGACAGATGTCTGTGCCACATCAGCCTTCCAGTGGACGTTTCTCCGTGGACAGATGTCTGTACCACATCAGCCTTCCAGTGGACGTTTCTCCGTGGACAGATGTTTGTGCCACATCAGCCTTCCAGTGGACGTTTCTCCGTGGACAGATGTTTGTGCCACATCAGCCTTCCAGTGGACGTTTCTCAAAGGTGGACGTCATAGAAACTTCCAACCACAGTGACAGAAGACCAGCCTTGGGTATGTGGTTCTTTATCACCCTGCTGAACTTCCTCTTGGGATAAGAACTTTACCTGAAGATTTCACAACACCACCTTACATACAGTTTACCTTTATCTTCAAGTTCCTCGTCAGTCTGACATCTACTCAGCATCTTCCTGCAATCCTTTCTTGTTCATGGCCTCCAGGATGACTTCTCTGTGGAGTTAAAATGTGTGAAGACTCTTCCTCAGTGGCTCTACAATATGAATTATTAAAATAAAGTGCATTTGATAGGAATCCAGGAAATCTCATGACTGCTGGGCCCTGTCTTGGGGAGATACAGGGATGAGGGGGGAGTTCTTGGATGAATTCCCAGCTTCCTGGATGCTGTGACTAAGTAATCCTTAGATGTATCACTAAGAAATAAATAAGGGAAATGTTTTTAAAGAGAGGGAAAAAGTGTCAATCTGGTTGGATTAGGAGGTGAGTCAAAGTCACAAAGAGAAAACACCACGTCAGAAATTCCAAAACTTAGGGGCTTTGCTTGTGGCTTGAATCAGCCAATTCTTCTCACCTGCCAAGTCTACGCACCGTGGAGAATTCCACTTAGCAGAAGTCAAGCCGATCAACCAAGGTCAGCTCTCTGGCCCTGCCGAAAAATTCTCTTCGTCAAAATATCAAGCACAAGTTAGATAAGAGCATGTTCCGTAACCTAAAAATAAGAGTTGAGATACAAAAAAGAGCAACTCGGACACCAAGAGCGTGAAGTTATCTGGAAGCAAGTGTTTATTGAGAGGGCTTTTGCTGAACTGTGCAGTGAGAAATGATGCTTCGCTGCAATGTCCTAAAGGGCTTTGTGGCTCACCAAAGAATCACATAAATCATGCTTGGCTTGCTCTGTGGGGTGTGAATATCATTAAGGCCTTTGAAGGCTTTTTTTTTTTTTAATTAAATGGGTCTTTTAGGACATATTCATCAACTTAACCAGAAGTCTCCACTTCAAAATCGTTTGGGGAGGGGCTTCCTACAAGAGAAAGCAGCGATGGCCGTGTGTGTGTGTGTGTGTGTGTGTGTGTGTGTGTGTGTATGTGTGTGTGTGTGTGTGTGTGTGTGTGTATGTGTGTGTGTGTGTGTGTGTGTGTGTGATCACTAAACCTTTTCCTCATTCTGTCCATCCAGCCATCCAAACCAGGCACATTTCTCCGTGCCTACCTAGGTGCTGGGAGCTCCTCCAAGGTACTTGTAATTTCTCTTTCATCCAGCACCTCCTCTGACTCACATATCATTTTCACACCCAACATTTCTGTGTGTGCGTGTGTGTGTGTGTGTGTGTGTGTATTTTGTATACACTTCTTGGTGTGTATGTGTACCCTTGCTAGTGCACGTGGTCCCCGTCTGGTGGAGGCTAACGGTCAACATCCGGTCATTCCTCAACCACAGTCCACCTTTAGTCTTTGAGACAGCAGTCTCTTACGGAGGCTGAGGCTCACTGATTGACACCTGGCTGTGTGCCCGATGAACACTGTCTCCATCCCTGCGGCGCTAGGCTACAGCACACTCCACATGTGAAACAGCCTTTTCTGAGGATGCTGGGTATCCAAACTCAGGTCTTCGTGTTTACCTGGTAGGCAGTAAGCTGACTGAGCCTTTGTCCCAGTCCTCCCCCCACCCCCACCCCCACCCCACACACACCCCATTCCTAAAGACTTCTAATTGTGTCACTTGAGTGTAGAAATTTACCATTAAGTGCTTCGGACTGAGGTAATTGCTCAGTGCACAGATTTCTATGAGAAATATTGGAGGCCTCGGTGAAACAACATGTTCCTTTATACCCTACTTCTAGAATGTTTTCACAGTGATTTCACGCTCGGAACTGAAGGCAGACGTTGCCTCACTTGACCGCCAGCTGAGTCTCACCTGTTCACTTCCTCGTGCATGATCCTCGGCTGAAAACCTCTTCTGGGCCAGGTCTGCTTAATCTCCCTGCATCTATCACATGCCCTTTCAAAAATGTACTTACCAGAAAATCTCAATTTCCTTTCATAATTCTTCAAATTAGGAGGAGGAATTCACGATGCATGAAATCTGCAATAATAGGATTACCTCCTAAGCAATTAAACATTTTCCCACTTTAACCCCGGGATGGGAATCCCAGCCAAATGCTGCTTTCAAACAGAACAGTATTTTAATAAAATGATGTCGTCTTAACTTCTCTGGGCAGGTTTGGTTTTGAAAATGGCTCTTTACTTGTAAATATTAAAGCAGACTTCAAAGGGACGCAGCTGCAAGCCTTGTCTTCACTTTTGATTTACTTTTGTTTTAAGTTAAATCATTAATTTGGTTTTGACCTTTTAAATTTTTCATTTATTTGGTATGTGTACACGCATGCTCGCACAGTCACAGGCGTGGCATGGCATGTGTACGGAGGTCAGAGGTCAGACCACAATTTTCAGGAGATGGTTTTCTCCTTCCACCTTAAGGCAGGGTCTCTTGTTTGTTTGTTTGTTTGTTTGTTTGTTTGTTTGTTTTTCGAGACAGGGTTTCTCTATGTAGCTTTGGTGCCTGACCTAGATCTCACTCTATAGCCTAGGCTGGCCTTGAACTCACAGAGATCCGCTTGGCTCTGCCTCCCCAGTGCTGGGATTAAAGGCGTGCGCCACCACCGCCCAGCAAGGCAGGGTCTCTCGTTGCTGCTGTGCTGTGCATACTCTATGCTAGCTGGCCCTCAGCTTCCAGGAGATTGTCCTGTCTCCGCTTCCCAGCCCGCTGCAGGAATATCAGGCGTAGTATCATGAGTTAATATTATTTATATAATGAATTATGAGTGTGCTCCACCACACTTACCCATGTGAGTTCTGGGGATCCAACCCTGGCCGGCAACACTTTGCACAGCTAACACTTTCACTACTGACCACGTCCCCAGCCTCTGTTTAGGCTTTCTATGGTCATGTCTCATTCTGTAGCTCAGGCTGGCCTCAAATTTGAGGTAGCCCTCCTGCTTCACCCTCACACCTCCTAGCATAACAGACATGAACCTCTCCATGTGGTGCTCTTCATTTTCTTCTTCTTTTCTCTGTCTTCCTTCCTCTCTTTTTAGTTGGAAAGCTCTAGGATGTTGTCCTAGCTGCAGGAGCTAGACCTCTCTCCCATGAACAGATATGTCTGCTTTGAATTGTCTTACTCTTGAAAATTCCAACCCCACTAAAAAACATTCATCCACAGTTCTCTCCACTCTTTCCTGATGCTTTCAAGTTACATGTCGGTGTGCGCTCGCTTTCCTTAATCTTTAGACGCTTCCTTTCAGTATTGACTGTTCAAGTTGTATTTTCGGGGCACTGTGGAAATGCAAACAGTATGACCAGTCAAATAAATAATTGTGCTGAGTGTGGAAAGAGAAATTAATCACAGAGAAACTCACTGCCTTTGACCTCATGGGAGTGGCTTGGAATGCCCACATAGGCACGTGCATTGTCGGTAAGGCTATGAGACATCGCCAAGAAAGCCCTTCACTTTCTCGTAGAGGCTGCAACATTAGCAAGGATGGCCTTGCGAGTGAACAGTAACTATTAACTGTGTTTAAGGCTGATTTTTATCAACATGCATGTCTTGGGCCTCTAGTGTGAGCTAATCTGTATCCTGTGTGGTATTCCTATATACTGTGTTATTACGTTAACAAATTCTGTGACTTTTATGTGAAACTCTTTTTTTGTTTGTCTGTTTGTTTGTTTGTTTGTTTGTTTTGAGACAGGCTTTCTCTGTGTAGCCCTGACACTCCTGGAATTCACTCTAGACCAGACTGGCCTTGAACTCAAAGACCTGCCTGCCTCTGCTTGCCTCCTCCGCTGGGATGAAAGGCATGCACCATCAGGCCCAGCTCTATGCAAAACTCTCAATAAAAGTTCTTCGTAGCTCTCTTGAACAGGTGAGTTCCCTGATTTACAAGCAGAGCAAATGGGACAGACAAAAGGAAAGGCTTTCCTGGCACCCCATGAAAACGCTACTCTTGCAAGGGACAGGTTCCAATGCCTCCTTCCCTGTTTCTACTTCCTACAAGGAAAATACCAGCCTTCCCTTCTAGGCCAGCAAGTCTTATTAACCCGAGAATTGATGTTGCTATTCCAATCTAATCATAAAGGTCACATTCTGTAATGGGAAAAGGACACATTTGCATAGATCCCTCTAAGTCTATTGTCCTATGAACAGGGCCAGGAGCTAAACAAAAGCTTCTGTGAACAGAATGATCTTGTGGGACTTCAGAATCTTTATCTTTCTTGCCTATCTTATCTTTCCTAAATATACAGCCCAAGTCACAGGACATCAGTGCAGCTGTCAGCTCAGGACGGGTTGGTTTAACTCCAAATGCCATGGGAAGAGTATGTACCGGGAGGGGGAGAGGGTAAGGAGGCAAAGACATGATTTACTCTAAATATAATCGCTTGCCTCCCCATCTCTATAATTCCTATTTTAAAGGTGGAAAGGAGACAGATGGCTTGTGTTGGTGTAAATGTGTGTAAAAAGGAGCCACTGTCCATACTGATCATTCTGAACTGCAAGGTTAAGTGAGTTTTGGGCTTATCCCTGCTGGCAGAAAGCAGCAGCTCCTCACAGATTCGAAGATAAACACCACAAACTTCTCTCTTTCCAGCGGTAGCCGCCATGGATGAAGTGTTGTCAGCCCTCCTGAGAAGCCTGGGAACAGGGGAAGCCCAAAGCATTCGTCTCTGCTCCAGCCGTCCTCACTCAGCCGTCCTCACTCAGCCGCTCTCCTCACATCTATTTCCCACCAGCCTCTGGGACAGGACTGGACTGGCTCCCAGCACTGGAAACTGTTCCCCGTGATGGCTCTTTTATGGTCTTGGCAGGCACATCCAATACTAGCAGAGAGAGAAATCCTGCCTGCAAGGGAAAATAAAACCCTCACATAACTGTGCTGGCCCTGAGTGGTGTTTTACATGTTAAGCTTGCTTGAGATTTATATGTTAAAAAATCAACCTTGTAAAGGAGGCCTGAAGGAAAAAGACTATCGAGCCGCCAAAATGCAAAGCGTTCCCTCTTTCCTGTCCAGTGACAGTGGGTTTGAATCACTTAAGTGACCTGATACACACTGGCGTTTCCCGGTATCCTACGATCTTTCAAACCCGCTGTTCTTTCTCCCTGTAATTTTCGGTGTGCCTTACTGATGCCCGTGGCAGTAGTCCATCCCCTCTCTCTCTCTCTCTTCTCTTTTCACCCTTATTCTATATTCTGTCTGTCTTAAACTTGGGCCTGGGAATCTAAGGGAAGTGATATTCATTAATCCCAAGTCGCTGAAATTATTATTATTATTATTTTAACTCACAGACTACATTTGGAAATGTTCCTTCCTCATTCCACATTTTCTCTCGGCCTCTCTGCCAGGCCTGACATCGTCACCGATTCCACTTAGACCTCTGATTGCCTTTGTTAGCCGGTTGTCACACTCCCAGACACCTGCTTCCCAGGTCAGCCTTCCCTCCCAGGTCAGGGCTTCCTCCCAGGAGATCGGTCCCTGTTGCCCTCCACACCTGCCTTGCCCCAGAGTCAAGTCCCCAGACCTGGAACTTCTTCCAAGCTTCGAAGAGGAAAGCCCTCTTCCCATACACAAAAATACTGTTTGAGTTTCCCCAAGTGACTAATTAACTGGCCAGTGTCCACTTTCTCAGTCACTTCCCGTCAGAACAATCATCAGATTTGCTGAAAAATAAAAGAAATCACTTTCCTATCATCTCCCCGTCCTTCCTCCCCCTTCCACACCTCTCTCTTCTTTTCTTAACTGTATTCATCAACGACAGCCCAGAGGCCACCTGCCTCCAGGAAGGCGCTGAGGCAGCAGAGTGGCAGTAATGAGTTTTCCTGCTGACACGGGCCCTCGGATGCCCAGTAAGTGAGGGAGCCCGATGCCTACGGAAAGAAAATGAGAACGGACAGAGCTCAATAACCACCTTCCAGGAAGAAGGAAGCTGGCCAGCTGTTTCCCATTCAGGGTGAAGACAGGAGGGAAAGACGCTGAGGTAAGGATGTCAAGAGAAAAGCAAGACTTTCCAATAAACACCACACGGGGGCTGAGGCCACGGAGGGGGAGCCTCACCAGGGATGACCAGCCCCAGGAGAAGAGCCAGATCCGGGCCAATGCAAGGGCAGGGTTCTGGCCAGGGCTTGTGGACTCCTGCGTGAACGGTGACTCCTTCCAAGGTTCTCTGAGTTCATGTCTTCTGTTTGTTCTAACAATCTATAAGCGAAGGGCAATGGAGACAACCCCCAAGGTAAGAGAGGCTGGGGGCTGCCTGCCTTTCACTTCCTTGCTCACGGCAGCTGCATTTGCTATGCCCAGCTGTGTGAGCGAGCAGCAGAGCAGCCTTGCCCTTGTGGTGGTTTCTCAGAGTATTTTGTACAGAGGACTCCGAGGTTGGGGTTTCCTGCTGCTTTAGGTGACGGTGATTATTCCCCGAGGATATGGCAGATCTGGGAAGGAAGGCGGTGTGTGCCTTGGGAGGGTAAATCAAAATGTATTCACGGACAAGGCATCATGTATGTTCTCAGTTGCCAGGATCCACCCTTCATCTCATGCAGTCTCGGAACTGAGTTCCGGGGCTCCCTCCACTTCTATGGAGGAGCCTGTGGGCCTCTGGGGGAAGGTAGCCTTGAGTGAGCTGAGCTATATTGTTCTAAGATGCCCGCTAAGCCCTCCCTAGGAACCCCCTGAATCACTGTACTAATTGACACTGCTCATCCCCCCCCTCCAATTTGTGTGTGTGTGTGTGTGTGTGTGTGTGTGTGTGTGTGTGTGTGTGTGTGTGGTGTAGATAGGCACGTTTTGCATGTGTAAGGGCTAACCTGTGTGGGTGAATGTTTACATAGATGTGGAGGTCCGAAGTGGATGTCTGGAATCACCCTCAATTGCTTTTCCGCTTTATTCATTGAGGCAGGGTCTCTCAGTCAAACCTAGAGCTCTTGGATACGGCCAGTGTTGCTAGCCAGCTTGCTCTGGGGATGCCCTGCCTCAACTTTGGGAGGCTAAAATCACAGATGGGCTGCCAAGCCCACTCTCCGTTTTCATGAGTTCTGGGGATCCGAACTCTGATCCCCAGGCTTGCCCCGCAATGCTTTAACTACTGAGCCGCCTCCCCAGCCGTGTGCTGACGTTTCTTATCTGTTGGATAACGAGTGTGGTGCCTAAAGCTGGACTTGCTATACAGCAGCTTCACTCAACCCACTGATGAGAGTCGAGGAGGAGAGGAGAGGCTGAACAGGCCACATAGCATCAGACACAGTCAGGGTATCGGCGGACACTCCGAGGAAGCGTTCTTAGTGAGCGGAAGTCAGTCCTGTGCCGAAGCTGGGGGCCTTGTTGGAGGTGTGGGAGCATGGAAAGCCTTCTCAGCTAGTGCAGGGGTCTGTGGCAGTGTTGGAACTGCCCTGGTCCCTGTCCTCTGCCCCGTTTGTTTATCAGAATCTTTCCCTAAAATGCTGACCTCATCACTTTTACTATCTCGTTAAACAGACATAAATAAATGACTCTGCCCTGACCCCTGGGCCCCAAGAGGCAGATTTCAGTCCCCTTCACTGCGGTGGCTTGAATGTGTCCTTCAGAAAGTTCCTGTGTATGAAATATAATTACAGAGTCCTGGATTAATGAAGGCTCCACCCTCCCGAATGGATTAATGTCACTTCCATGGGGGTGGATTCATTAGCACAAGGCTGGCTTTATTATAAAAGTTAAGCCCCTATCTCTGGCCCTTTCACCATGTGATGCCCTCTGCCGAGTGAGGACCCAGCATGGTCTCCCACCATGCTCCTGGACTTCCTAGCCTCCGAACTGTAAGAAATAAGCCTCTTTATTTAATTGCCCAGGCTTCGAGTACTGGAAGCTGGGTGAAGGCCTCCTGGGCTCACCTGGCCCCCATTGGTCATGACCCTCCGAGGGCTGTGCTGGAGATGCCTGGCTCTCCCCTTGAGAGCTCTAGCCAGGGTTGAGTCCAAGGGGCCACACTCATGTTCCCTGGTCAGTTCTGTGAATGTCAACTCCATCACCAAGGTATCCCCTGTCTCTCCACCACTCAAGCCCTGTCATTTCATTACATCAAGTTACCCCGGCTTCCCAAGACATTGTTGTCTGTTCCACCAATATTACCCCTTCTCTGGGGCCTGCCAGTGACCTTAGAGTCTGCCAGAGCCCTTGCATATAATGAGTCTTTGAAGTACTTTTGAATGAATGAATGAATAAATGAATGAATGAATGAATGGTCTTAACAGACACAGAGAGGTAAAGTAGAGCTAAGGCCCATGTGGTTCTGCTATTCCACTATCTGTAGCAGTATGGGCCACTGTTTTTCTTCCAAATTCAAGACCACTGCAGGGAGAACACCCATGCCGTCATCCATTCCTTGAAGAAAGACTGAGGTGTGTTACAGGAGACAGTGAGTCTCATCAACTAGAAATCATAGTCACGTCTTAAGATTCGTGCCTTCATTTGGCCAGCAAGCAATTCCATGCTTGGTGCTAAGTACTGGGATTTCAAAGATGTGAATGCTTCTTCCTCTCCATACCGAACTTGGAGTTGAAAGAAACGAGAGAGAGTGGAGAGGAGGGAAGGGAAGGGATCATACAAAAATGATAGACTAGAAAGGGGTGATGGGTACCAGTTTGTCCTTGAGAAGGGCAGAGACCTCTCATTAGAAGGCTGGTCCTTTGAGGAGGAGCATGAATCCACACAACCAGGGCAGGGGCCGTCTGGAGGAAAGGCCAACGTGTTTTTTGAAGGACTCTGAAAATCTTGTGCAATACACAGAGTGGCTAAAGTTAAACCTATGGAAATACCAAATGTTGGTGAGGACGTTACACAGTGAAATGTTTAAACCCTGGTGCAGAGACTGAGCAGGCGTACAGTCACCCTGGGAAACCACTCGCAAGAGTCTTACATAGTTGAGCTGGGCGTGGTGATGCACACCTTTAGTCCCTGCACTCTGGAGGCAGAGGCAGGCAGATCTCTGTGAGTTCAAGGCCAGCCTGGGCTACAAAGTGAGTTCCAGGATAGCCAGGGCTATACAGAGAAACCTTGTCTCAAAAAACAACAACAACAAACCCCTTGTAAAGTCAAATATGCCTTTGCCCATGATGCAGAAATCCTAGCAGTAAGTATTTAACAGAGAATGTAAAACACATGCTCACAGAGAGACATGCACAGACTTGTTTATTAGCAGCCTTAGACAAATAGCAACGACATCGTCTAAAGAATGGGAATTGCATTATGGCCACACAATGGAATACTACTCAGACAAGAACAAAAGAAAAGAACAAACTTTTCATTAGACACATCATGCATAAATATCAAAAGATGTGTGGCGGAGCAAAAGAAGCCTGGCTGCATAGTCTGTGATTCCATTTGCATGAAATTCTTGGCCAAAATAGTGATGAGATTACAGTGATACAAAGCAGGTCAGTAGTCAGCCAGGGCTGGGGACCAGAGGAGGTGGAGAAATCAAAAGAACAGGCAAATTTCCCTATATCCTTTGGGGTGAAAGTTCCGTGGATGACTGAACTGCACATAGGACATCAGAGCAGATTTCGTATAGAAATTCGACTCCAAGCAATCAGATTACTAAAGGAAGTCTGTGTGTGTGCAAAAATGGTGCTCTTTATTTAGGAGGCTCGGGGAGTCAGGAGAACATCACAAACAAGGGTGACAAAGGGTCTCTGCTTTAGAAGGATAAACTCACCAGCTGGGTGTGGCAGCACTGCTCTATAATCCCGGGACATAGCAAAAGGATTGAGAGTTCAAGGCTAGTCTGGACTACTCAGGAAGACCATCAAAAATAATAAGTGTACACACACACACACACACACACACACACACACACACACACACACACTCAGCAGTACAGGGCTCACATAGTGTGCACAAGACCCTGGGTTCATCTCCTGAAGTGTATACAAGAGGAGGCAGTTTGGAGAGCCCCACCTCTGCCTTGGCTTTTCAGAGTGCAAAGGGACAGTTCATCCCCAGTCCACCCTCCTCACCAGTCTCCCCCGGAATACAGTAACCCTGAGCCCAGAGCCACGGTAGCTCCCAGTCTCTGAAGTTCCAGTGGCTGACAGGTTGCAGAGACACCTTCACTTCTGTTTCAGGCCCTTCACTGTGTGCTAGGAAAGATGTCATGTCAGGCCTGCAGGTGGTGGTGGTGGGGGGAGACAAAATTTTAAAAATGAATGGTCTATTTGGATAGTGATTCTGACAGGGAGTCAGGGAGCCTGGGGTGAAAGGCCTTGTTGCAGTGTTCAGCATGGCTCCAAGGACAGATCTGAAGTGGGGGCCAGTGAGGAAACAAAGAAAAGACAAAGCCAGAAAGGCACAGAAAAGCTGGATTGGGGTAAACCGGCCTCTCTGATGGAGAAGCCACACACCCTGGAAGCTCAGAGTGTTTATTACATGGAGTTGAACAGAGAGGCGGGGTTACTGCATACTGCTGAAAGGGGAGTGGGCCATTGCATATAGATAAATAAGGAGGCAGGTTTATGGTTTAAAGTTGAACACCGGTCTAGTCGATCTGGGCAGGAGTAGTCTCTACAGGGCAGCAGTCTTCACACCATAGATGTCCAGGGGTAGGGAAGTAGAATGGAAATCTGTTTTCTGTACACACTACCAACATCCACACACAGACCAGAGGAAGGCTTTGCCATCTCTCAGAGCTTCACCCTGGAGGGTGGGAAAAGGTTCTACATTTTCCGAGAGGTCTGAATCTGAAGTCTTTGACACAGTTATACCCATGTCAACAACACACATTCACTCAGGACGTCACTAACTCGGGGCTTCCTGGGCTCTACACCTTGTGGCGAGTGTTCCTTCCTCATTAGCTTACAAACCTCAGGAAGGGCTGTGTGGGTCCAGTTACACAATGACCCTTGCTCTTAGCAATGGGACCTGATGCTGTGTCTCCTAAATCAATCCAAGCTATGACTGAGATACAGTTGAAACTTATGTGTCCCGAAGGGGGTGAAGGTGGGGGACATAAGCATGCCTCTGCTTGTCTTCCTGAGTAAGTACCCAGCATAAGTGTCTGCTAGAGGCAAAAGCAATGGCTGAGTGGTAGAGCCCGAGGACCTGGCTTCTATTCTCAGCACGGCACACATGGATCATTTTGTTTTTCATGGTAATGACTGAATTACTGAATGAAAATCTTGGGACCTCGGGGTGGATGATAATAAACACTTTCTGCTGCCGGTGAGCTTAGCCCAGAGCAGGCCTGGTGCATGCCCCATCTAGCTGCAATGGAGATATGATCCTCGAAGACCAGGATGCCTGCCAGGTGAGTGCCTCAGGCGGAGCACTGTTCAGAAAGTCCTGAACTCTTTTGCATAAGCCCTGAGATCACCGCCTTCTCTAACTCAGACACCTGAAAGGCATTGCTAACTGTGCTCTGAAAGTTCACCAAGGTTTCTACAATAGTTTGCCACCAGTTTTACAACGAAGCAGACTTCTCAGAGTTTGCAACCAAGACTAGCACATTTTTCGGAAATGTTTACCCAAACCAACTCAACTTTGCAGAACTTACGCCTACAGCTCACTTAAAGGGACTTTGCTCAAGGGGTATCGTATAAGGGAAAGTACTTAATGTGTTCATTTCTGACATGTTCTTTATTTGAGAAAACCAAGCAACCTCCAGTCCTTGGGGAATCTACTTATCTGTATGGTTCACAAAGGTTCTCTAACTTTGTCAATGACTTTGTCTGAATGGTGTTGTTGTTGTTGTTGTTGTTGTTGTTGTTGTTGTTGTTGTTTTGAGGGGAATGACTCTCACGTGCTTGGCAAGCCCTCCAACATTAAGTCACATCCTGGCACTCCTAATGCCATTTGTGATTTGCAGAGTTCTTTCTTCAAGAACAAGTTTGCCAGCCTAGAAAGATGGCTCAGTGGTTCAGAGCACTGTCTGCTCTTGCAGAGGACCTGAGTTCAATTCCCAGCAACACTGTGGTAGGTTCCAGGGAATCTGATGCCCTCTTCTGGCCTGTGTAGACATAGTTGCATGTAAAACATGCATACACATAAAATAATAAAAGCATTTTTAAAGAAGCAATTTGCATGATTCTTTTTCTATGGCTTGAATGTGTCTCCTAAAAGTTTATGTGCAAGAAACTTAACTCCCAGAGGCAGGAGAAGAAAATGAGCTGACATGATTGCTCTCACCCTGCAGGACCTTCAGTTAGGTTGTAATATAGCAGGAAGATCATCAGCAGATGCCAAAGTCATGCTCTTAAATTTGTCAGTCTCCAGAACAGGAGTAAAAAACAAAACAAAATAAAACAAAAACAACAAAAACCTCCATCCTTATAAATTGCCAGGTCTCAGGTATTTTGTGATAGCAACAGAAAATAGACTAAGACACCTTTAAGGTATGAACTGTCACTTCATGAATAGAGGATTAAAATAAGTTGATTTCCCAGTACCAAACTCAATGAACATTTTAAAGCCCCAGGCTGAGCACCTCTTGTGGTGATACTCATGGGCTGTGAGGGTCAGGAAATCAGTGAGTAGAACAAAGAGCCAACAAGCAGAAAATCTCTGCAAACTGGCCAAGCACACCCGAGGAACAAGGTGTGTCTGATGACGTGCAAGGTCAGAGGTGATGTTTGATGGAGGTTAAGTCAATGTTGGGCAACCGCTCTCTCCTCAGCTCAGCAGACCCAGAGGTCACTGCCGAACTGAGAGAAAGCCAAGGAAGAAGCTAGGGAAACAGTAGAGTCTAGAGACAGATTAAAGCTAGATGTGGCTAATCCAAGCCATGGAAGGAGCTGTGATGGTCCCCTGGCTGGAAACCGGTTTGCTGTGGTTTAGTTACTCCATGTAAGAGGTGGATCCTGACACCCAGCCAAAACTGTTTAGAATCTAGATTTAATCATTCAACTAATAATCCTTCCTGAGCACCCACCATGTGATGGGTACTATGCCAAGTACCACAAATGCAGAACCAGACAGACGACCTCCTGCCTTCATGCATCTTGAATTGTGTTGATTTTACCTTCTGTCTCTGGCACCTAGCTTATGCTGTCTTTTGTATCAGGAATGCTTTATTTTTTTTTACATCGGATTTTTTTCTTATTCAAGTTGGTAATCATTTGGGGCCACATTTAGTAACTAGGGCTATTCAGAGATACTGAATGTCATTACAGCAGTAACAGGAGGATGGATAGACCCCGATGTTTGACTTGTATGATGTATCTTGAGTTGGGGTGAGTTCAGCAGAGTCCATGGCCCTCTGTACACTGCTCAAAGATCTGCCAGATCCACTGCAGTCTCCTCAGGACAGAGACTGTGTTTATTGCTCCTCCAGCACCACACACAGTCCCTGGCAAACAGCGCACGCCTAGTGAATGTTTATAGTTGTGTGGGCAGGTTGTGAGTTAGCCACGCATCCCATTCAGCTCTCTTTTTCACAAACATTGCAGTCTTCTTTACCCCCTCGTTCTTCTCCCGACCTGCAGCATATTTAGTGTGGTCATATCTGCTTCCTTTCCCATTGTGGCGATCAGCTAGCAGGAGCCAGCACCAGATTTAGGGCGTCTTTATAAGAATGAAAGGACACGGGTCTTCCGTATCTGACTCACAAGCGTCTGCCTTGAGCGGAACCCTTCATTACATGAATGATGTAACAGGGTGGATTTTCAAGTGCCCGATACTTCCCATGCGAGATTCCTGTAACCCCCGTTCCTCTTCACAGGCATGGATCCACACTGAGTTGAAACACCCTGGAAATCAAAGGGAGATTTGGGTGCAGTCGAATGCCACATGGCTTCCTGAGATTTCACGATGCTGCCTCTTCTCTAACCTCAGGGGACTGGCCTGGGTCTGAATTCTGTGTTCAAACTACTGTTTGCCGAGTGGTTCGTGGTTTATCTGACAGGCTCTGTTGGTGATGGGTTTGTGAAGGAAGGAACACTGACTTTCCAAACTTCCTTGGAATTCGGAACTTGACGGTGAATTTGCTCATTTTTTTTTCCCCCTTGAAACATCCACCTGGGGTTTCTGAACTGTGAGCCTCTGTTCTCTCAGGCTGGACTTTTCAGGGATTAACAAGCTGACAGTGATCTTTGGCCGAGCTTACAACCTGCCTCCGCCTTGCCATTCTAAGAGAATTTAACACATCAAGAAACTACCGGGCCCTTTCCACCTCTCTGGTTGTTCCGAAGCAGGAAGCAGTATCCCCACAGTTGGCAAATATTGACTAGAAACATACCACGAGAAAGGTGTGAGGCAGGATGCAGGGGTCCAGGAGGGATGTCCTGCCTCTAACATGGTACTGGCAAACTGAGTAACCAAAGGGTGCTGCCTGGAGGAGGGGTCAGATGGAGCCAAGCCATGGGTAGTTAAAGGTGACACAGGCCCATAACGGCTAGTGATTAGAGGCTGTGACGCTCAATTCCCCGTCATTTTGAAGAGTGGTGGCTTTATAAATAAATATACAAGAACAGATAGCAATAATAAAATCTGGTCTGGGGCTGCAGCTCAGTGGTAGAGTGCTTGCCTAGCGTGTGCAAGGCCTGGAGTTCAATTCCCAGCACCAGGACAGGGGGAAATATTGATAATAATACCAATGTAATTGATCAGTAGCCACAATCAAGACCAGATTTTAGTTCAAACCCATCCTGTTTTATTTTTACATGGATTTTTTTCCCCCAACCCTCTTACCTTTACTCTAACCTTAGGATTATTTCCATGTAGAACTTCCCAGGCATCTAACATGAACGATCTTGGATCTGGGCCAACTAGTTCCACTATCACCAACAGAGACAAAACCTGTGAGGCTCGGCTCCCTGGAAGTTAAAATGGAGCTAATGAGGCTTACACAATGCCTCAGCGAGGAACAGCGCTTGCTGTGCCAACACGAGGTCCCGAGTTCTGGTCTGTGGCACCCACTTAAAAGCACTGCATGGGGTAAGTGCCCGCACCCCAGCCCTGCGGGGCAGAGGCGAGGGATCCTGGGGGCTCACTGGCCAGCCAGTCTGTCGGAAACAGAGAGCTTCAGGCTCAGGGAGAGACCCTGTCTCCAGGGAAAAAGGCAGAGAGTGATGTCCTCCTCGACTGTCCTCTACTATCTGCGTGACCATGGTCACACACACACACACACACACACACACATGCACACGCACACGCACACACATACGCACGCACACACGCACACCAACAAAAAAGAAAGAGTAACCAATAACCCCCAGCGGAACAGGTTATTCAGAAAACAAAGCACAGAGGTGCGGAGTGCCTGACACCGAGCTGATGTGTGAGCTGATGTGTGGGCTGTACTCTCCTACACGACAGCCATTCCTGCTTGGACAGCTGACTCCTCCGATTTAGTAAGCACGGAGTGACAGGCAGATGTTTCCTACGGTGGAGGCATACGACAGGCATGTGATAAATGTTCACTGAGTGAATGGTTGGATTAATTAAACAAGGTCTTTTCACTCCATTCAAAAGCTACCATCTATGAAATCAATACGGCATAGTTTTACAGCCTCGAGACACTGGAGCTACATTATTTGGGGGGAAATCCACAGTGCAGGATGCTCTCATTTATTTGACCCCCAAAAGATGAGCCAATAGTTCTGGCGTTTTATAGCAAAGACCGGCTGGTGAGCTCTTGTATGTGAGAAACTCAAATGTAATCAAGACATTACGAGGACTATTTAAATACAACCGATGAAGGCTGCTGGGTTCCAACTTGAAGAATTAAGAATTTGGCTCCTTTTCTCCTCCAATAAGAGCTTTTCTGAGCCTTTGCCGCAAGCAACAGCCTCCCACCTCACTCCTTCCAATCCTTCTGTGGGAAAGGGGCCAGGTGAAGCTTTAGAAATAGAAACCACAGGTTTGTTTAAAATAAATCTGCTTTCTTAGAAAGGAAGATCCCCACCCAGAAGCAAGCCACTTCTCAGCTCTTCGTCTCCCCAAAAAGGAATTTGGAAACTGGTTTAATATATGAATGTTGAGATTTTAAAAGGACATTTTGAGCCCTGGGCATAATGTCAGCTTGTTTGCACATTTTTAAAGAGTGTCTGGGGGGAGACATTAACTTTGAAAGGCCAAAGGGTAAGCAGAGTGTAGAGTAACACACACACACACACACACACACACACACACACACACACACACACACACACACTCTCCCAAGGGCTGGCAGGGGCCGTGGATCTGCACCTGGACTGATTTCTTGGGATTCTGGGCACCATGTGGATTACCTTAACTTCATGGTTCAAGGATTTGCTGTTTTCTGAAGCCACCGTTCTTTGAACACCCCCATGGTATCCACTGAGAATAAAACATACCCTATACTGACTCCCTTGTGTTTTTTAAAGATTTATTTTCACTTTATGTGTATGAGTGTTTTGCCCGCATATATGTATGAGCACCACGTGTACATCCCCTTGGATGCCAGAAGAGGGCATCAGATCCCCTGAAACTGGAGTTCCAGGTAGTTGTGGGTCACCCTGTGGATGCTGGGAACCAAACCAGGTCCTCTGCTAGGGCTCTTAACCGCTAAGCCATCTTCCCAGCGCCCTCACCCAATCACAGTTTGAGATGCTCATCTCACATCCATTGAGTACACAATCAATTCAGGGGTAAAGCTTTGGAAAAGAGAGATGATTTCTCGGAGAAATGAAAGGCCTCTACTGGCCATCTCTGTGCTGGGCTGGAAGAGACTGGACACAAATAAAGACATGACCGTGATTTCTGGGCCCCTCAGAGCAAGTAGGCGCTACTCTGCAAACACCTGATTTCCCTCGACTTCTTTTTATATGTAGAAACTTTCAAGATAGCCAAAGACACATTTCTCCAGCATTGGTAAAGAAAAGGTAAGGGGTTATTTGACTGGGCAGAATGCTGACAAGGACTGCCAGCTCATGCCATGTCTGACAACTGCTGTCACTCCCGGGAGTTCTGCCAAACTGAAAAGAACCCTGACGGGGACGTGAGTGCGTAGTAGGAAGGGAGTAGAAATTCTAGACGAGTAACCCTTCTTCCCAAGCCATTTCTCTAACTCCTGGGCCTTGGGAAATACCCAGGATATTATGCTGGCTAAATTTATGTCAGCCTGACATGTGGAAGGCCACAGAGGTTTCCTAGTGGGAACTTCCTCAGGGTCAGAGAATCTGGGCTTGCTTTACCCAGCAGGGCTGCATAAGGAGATGATTTGGCTATGCAGTGTGCTTTGATCTTGCAAGGGGGGAGGTCTTTTGCCTCTCCCCTTGACATATTATAAAAAGCCCGTTTGAATAAACCTTGGGGCTGTTGGGAATTGACCCAGGCCCTCCCGAAGCTATCATGGTTTCTATCTTTCTTCTCACCTCCATCTTTTATTCTATCTAATATTTTCTTATCCCTCTCTCCTCCAAGAACCATTTGAAAGGTGGGAGCTAGACTCCCACACTGACAGAGGCTAGAATCATCTCAGAGGGGGAACTCCAATTGAGAAAATGCCTCAATATGATTGGGCTGTAGGCAAGCCTGCAGAGTACTTTCTTAATCAGTAATTGATGTGGGAGGCCCAGACCACCATGGGTGGGGCCACCACTGGCCTGGTGATGTTGGGTTCTATAAGAAAACAAGTTGAGCAAGCCATGGAGAGCAAGCCAGTAAGCAGCACCCCTCCATGGCCTCTGCATCAGCTCCTGCCTCCAGGTTCCTGCCCTGCTTGAGTTCCCATCCTAATTTCCTTCAGTGATAGACTATGGGTGTGGAAGCATATGCCAAATAAACCCTCTCCTCCCCAACTTTGGTCATGGGGTTTCATTATAACAATAGTAACCCAAACCAAGACAGATAAAGACAAAACATCTCAACCACCCCCCACAACCACCACCACCGAGAATGTGTTTTAAAACATTGAATAAGGGGACTGAGGAAATAGCCAGTCGGCAAAGTACTTGCCCTACGAGCATGAGGATCTGAGTTCCCTCCCTAGGACCCATCTAACGCAGAGTGAAGTGTTTCCCACTGTAACCCCAGCACCTGAAACACAGAGGCAGGAGGATCACTGAGACTTGCTAGTAAGCACCAAGTCCCAGTGAGAGACCCTGTCTCAAAATATCAAGATGTTTGGCTTGGCTTCCGAGGAAGGGCACTCAAGGTTGAACTCTGACCAACACACACACACACACACACACACACACACACACACACACACACACACACACACCACAGGCAGATCACATACGAAGACTGTCTCCACAAAAAAAGAGTTCTGTGTGTGTATGTGTGAGTGTGTGTGTGTATATGTGTGAGTGTGTGTGTGTGGTGTGTGTGTGTCTGTGTGTGTGAGTGTGTGTGTGTGTGTGTACACTAAAATGCACAACTGAAAGACATATATCCAGAAACTTGCACTTTAAATTTTAAAAGATAGGACTGATACAAATGTTGTTTTTTCACCCTAAAAATCTTAATAAGTAGGGCAGGAAAGATCATATAAAGTCCCCAAAGGGCTGCCTGGGAAACTACCTTAATATTCCTTCATTTTTTTTTTCCATTTTGGAAAAATATAGGCATGAAAATTACATCTGAGTTGACAACAAAATGTGCCCTTTTATCCAGGACCCACGTGATATATTGTTTCTGTGCTTTGCTTTAAAATGCTTTTACAACCAAAAACACTGAAAACAAAGTAGACATGTCTATGCTGGCTCCTAGTAAATGAAACGTAAACTGTTGTTTTTACAGGGAAAAAAAATTAACACTCGCAGGTTTTTAGCTTCATGATTCTATTTATTCATGACTTCAAGGATAGAAAATAGCAAAATCATGTGGCTGGCTTCCACCAAGCTCAAGCCTGACTTGTTAAAAATGAGATAGATTCCTCCCTAATTAATTGCATAATTATCAATTCTAATTAGCTTTGGAAAATAATACCACATAATCAAATTGCCACTGAGTTAGCAACCAGTGCTGCGAATTCGATCCTTTAGGTCACGAATCTACTTTTTTTAAGTGTCGTGTACAGGGCTGGAGAGCTCAGCAGTTAAGAGCACTTGCTGCTTTTCCAGAGGACCTACATCTCGTTCCCAGCACCTACAACAGGCAGCCTACAACCACCTGAAACTCCAGCTCCAGGGAATCCTATGCCTCTGCCCTCCATTTGTGTGCACATCCCCACATGCAGAAACACACACCTACTCATATTAACAAATAATAAAAAAAATAAATCTTCAAAAAGCTGGAGCCTACAAAATGTCAGAAGGCCAACCACAGAGTAAGACACTTTTTAATCAGGACAAAGGAGAAATGTTATTATACATAAACTGTAATGAAATCATTCAAATTCACTCAGAAAACACGGACACCAACGCATAAATGCCCAAGTCTATCCACCACAATTCACATATAAAACAAACTCACAAACAACTGGAAAAATCATATTGGTCTTCATTTCATCAAATAAACATTCGTATAGAATAAGCCCAAAATGCAATTTTGTGCTTATCGTGTATCATCTTTTAAACTAATAACACTATCCAGTGTTGCAAGAAGGTGAGACTATTTTCCTTATTTCAAGAAAAACTATTCTCCGTGGCTATGCCAGCAGAGAGCAATGTGATGGGCACAGGAAGAATCAGGTTTGTTTCTACTCTGGAAATTCATCAATAAGAACTACAGGTCTAACAGGTTCAGTGGCCACAGGGTTTAGTACCTAGGAGCATGTGCGAGAGAGGGTCAGCCTGAGGTTCCTGATGCTCAGCCGCTTTCCTGGGTCTGCCACCACCACTCTGTGCCTCAGTTTTAGAATTTGCAAAATGAGGTTAATAAAACTACCGCCTGTGGCTTTTGTTGTCCTTGGGTGAAATCAAATGTGCTCTTTAAACGCCTTAGCAAGCGGTGCTTAGGCAGTGAGCACTTAATGCCTGGCAGCCTACATTATCGCTACCCATTAAAGAATCCCCGAACTAGTGTTTGAAGCGACTGAATTTTTCATTTTCAGAAGCATAGTTTATTTAGCATATTATGGCAAATCATCAAAAGGGTTTGCACAGCCATTTTCTTAATAATCTATAGAAATAATGAGATGTTTATATAATAGGGTATTAAATAAAATAGCAAACAATATACTTATTCTTACAAAAATGATTCACGTTAAGTACATTGTTTGAAAACAAAAGCAGTTGTATGAGAGTAGATGGATTGTGGCTGATTGAACATTATTTTAATAATGACATATTTCCATTTAATGAAGTGGTATACTAAAATCGGGCCAGGCAAAAAAACGAGTGAACACTTAAACACATCTTCAGCATACTAAATAAGCCAAATGCATTTTGCGAAGCAGGAAAAAAAAACTCAATCATTTTCTTATTCATTTCCATCTACTTAATTAAGAATGTTTCTCCCCTAAAAAGCCCTCCACTCTTATCAAACCAGCACTTTAGAAACCAACTCATTCTGGAACAGTGGCATAACGTTCCATACAGAAGCAAAGGAAAAAATTCTGGTGTTGAGAGTGTGGAAACATCAAGCACTGTCCTGATGAGCTGTCATAGTAAAACTGGTTCTTTTCTAGTCTTCCTCACGATTGACAGCCTTTTGGGAAATGTTATGTAGAAATGTTACAAATAACCAATCAATCGCCCCCTGGATTTAAGTTTCTTAATGTGTCAAAAGGAACCGATTAAATCCATAATTCAATGATATTTGGGGACGAGATAAGACAATGTGCCCAGAGTACCGTACTTGGTGCCTTGCAATGCAAAAGACAACTTTTCATTTGTTTGTTTCCTGCACCCACTTCCTGAAAAAAAAAATGAAAAGACGAAATAATGTGCACTATTGAACTTATCAGGTATGAAAAGAATAAATGAAGGAATATGCAAAAAAAAGTTAGAAAATAAAGCACTCTAAACTCAGAATAGTGTGCTGGTTTTTGTTCTTGTCAATGTCTACAAGCTAGGGTCATCTGGCAGGAAAATGCATCCTCCAGACTGGCCTGCAGACAAGTCTGTGGAGCATTTTCTTGATTAATCATTGATGTGAGAGGGCCCAGCCCACTGCGGGTGGTGTCATCCCTAGGCAGGCGGTCCCCCCTGGGTTGTATCAAGAAGGAAACTGAGCAAGCCATGAGGAGCAAGCCGGGAAGCAATGCTCCTCCATGCCCTCCACTTGAGCTCCTGCCTCCAGTGATGCCTTGAGTTCCTGCCCTGACTTCTTTTCATGATGAGCAGTAAGGTGAAATCAACTTTTCTTCCCCATGTTGCTTTTGGTCATGGTGTTTATCACAGCAATAGAAAGCAAGCTTGAACAAATGGGTTCAGAGACACGAAGGAAACACATATGTGCTTTACAAATTATTTGAACTATTGCAAAGTTTTGATTGCTGAAAACAGGACAAATGTTTGAGCGTCAATCCCCTACTCTCAACCTCTCTACTACCAATGTTTTTGTCTTTCTTTTGGTTTCAGGTCGCTCCTGTCTGCTTCCTCCTTTTTTATTAAGATAACCTTATCCCTGATCCTTCCCTCTGGTTTAACTAACCCAACCGACGTAAGACATCAAACGCTAAATAACTAGCGGTACGTAGGTCCTCCATTGGTGTCTCCTAGCCAGATTCCGCCTGAGAATTCTTCCTCGAACTCTATGGGACACATTTGCATGACCTGCCACTTAGATACTGCTGTAAGCATCCCAGATCTGTAGTCTAGGAAGAAACAGGAAGAAAAAAAGTAGCCTGAAATGTGTTCTCGTGCTCAGATAGTAAAAACCTACATTCCAAGTGAAGGTCCTTGACCTCAGTGGCTACACTTTACTTAAACCGGTTTCTCCTATTTGATGGTTTGTACTAATTCACAAGTGAATAAACCAGTCAAGTCCTGATTCTGCTGCTTACCAATATTAAAGAATATCTCTCAGTGCCTCAGTTTCCCCACCTTTAAAACAAAGATTGTCAGGACTGGAGATAACTCAGCTGTTATCTTGCAGAGGATTCCTGTTTGATTCCCAGCATTCATATCGGGTCACTCAGAACTGCCTGTAATTCCAGCTCCAGGGGATCTGACCTCTGGCCTCCATGGACTCACATGCACAAACTCACATGCACGTACAGATGATTAAAAATAATAAAAATAAACCTAAGTGTGTATTTGTGAAAGATTGTCCACTATAGTCACTTGTAGGGTTGAACCGGGCGGTTACGTGAGAGATGCTTGACATAGCACCTTGTATACAGCAAGTGCTCTATCCGCTGTCATTACCAAGTAGGCCTGCTCTGGTGAACCAAGGTAGGAGGTTGGCTGTCATGTGTAGCTAAGTAGTTTTCAAATTTCCCGTTCTTTATTGGGCCCAGCTCTACCTATCAAAGGACACTCCCTTCCTTCTGATCCAGTTCCCTACCTCTTCCCAGTATTTCCCGTGACAGCAGGCTGAGGACCTGAGACACTAAAAGCAGCGCACAGGAAAACCTAAGCAAAAGAGAGGCTGTATTGAGTCCTTTCAGCTCCCTGTCTTGTCATCTTAGGCCCACACCAGGTGCGGGGTGTAGCTGAGTGCTGGTTTCCCACGTGTGCCTGGAAGGTGTGTCTGGTTATCTGTACTATATAAAATGCAGGAGGCGTCACAAGTCCAAGACAGTTTAATGTGTAGGTGAACACATGTCACACCCTGAAGGTTCTCAGTGAAGCAAGGCCAATTGCCAGGGCCTATATTCAGTCAGCCATCTTGGAGAGATGCAGTGTGATCTCGGAGTAAAACCGTCATTCCCAAAACTGACAGTGGTTTCCAGTGTCTCTCCTCTGCTTTACAGTGACTGCTGTGGGGGCCAGGGCTGGTGTTCCACTTCTGTCTGCAGCCCGATCTCCTCTTTCCTCTGGGCTCTGCTTCTTCTGTCTGTGTGGGTAGTAAGCAGTAGCTGCAAGATGCCAGCAGAAGTTGCTTCCACCTGCAATCCTACAGCAATGGAGGTGTTTATTAGGTTGTCCTGGCTGCAGCAGATCCAGAGGCTGGCGGAGGCAGCAGGAGGTCTTGTTTGGACCACTTCCGTACCCCCCAAAGCCAGGCTCAGCCAGGGAGTGACAGACACAGCAGCTTTCTGGGCCCTGTTCTAGTATCGCTTCATCCTAGGAGGGCCTGGGGTGAGGCTAATCTAGCAGAATTCAAAAAACAGCTTTCAGAGACTTTTACTGCCGGGGAAGATGAGTCGTGGGTAGAGTTTCTGCGAGACAAGTGCAAGTTGGTACATGACTTTGATTTTTATCAAGTTAAAAAGTGCAATACAAAATGCAAAGGGGGCAGGTAGATCTGTGATGTGTGTATGTAGATGAGTATGAGGGAGAGAAAAGTGGGGAGCAGGGAGACTGATCTCAGGACTATCGTTTAGCAAAGAAATATTTTTAACATTTCTCTCAGCCTTGTGCAATTATTCTTGGTTGAAATAAAAGACCAATCAAGACAAGCCTAGAAAACTCCCACTAGGTTTCCAGATGCCATTCTGTGGTTCTTACGGAACAAGAGACCTTTGTAGCTGCCCGCCTCCACTTGCTCCCGCAGAAAGAGTGGGATGGAGCAGGACCTACTCCAAACAGGCTTTGTCCTGATTCTGAGAGAGGCAAAACAAGCTCATTGTCCCTTCAGAGGAGGCTAACTTCATGTTGTCACACTGTTGCTCTGGGTCCCTTGACACCATTCCTGAGCATCTAGGAGGTACAAGGATAGTGGTCATTTTTTAAATGCCTGCCTGGCCTGCCCAAATGCCCATCTCGGTCACTCCACATCCCTCTTGCTCCTTGCTCTCAGCCCCCACCCCTGCTCATCCCGCAGCCTCTTTCCCATTCTGTTGGCCTTCGGCTGGATGGGGGGCACAGCTGGAATGAGACAAAGCCAAAGCTGTTCCTCTGCAGTTTCCAGACCTCCTGTCTGACCACCATTGCTGAGCTCTGAGCCTGGGTGAAATATTGCTGCTGGTCTAGAAACTCTGTCAGCAGCAGTTCTCAACCTGTGCAGACCGCAACCTCTCTGGCAATCTCTGTCTCCACAAATGTTTACATTACGATTCCTAACAGTAGCAAAAATTACGGTTATGAAGGAGCAACAAAAATAATTTTATGATGGGGGGGTCACCACAACATGAGGAACTGTATTAAAGGGTCACAGAATTAGGAAGGTTGAGAACCTCTGGTCTATGTGAATTACACAACAAATGTCAGTTTGGTCAGGAAATAAAACTGATCTTGCCTCCAAAACCCCCACCAGAAACTACCTACATACTGTAGCTAGTCATGAATATCTGATGCGGATTTCTTTCTGGTGATTTCAGAAGGTGGTTTAGACTTTAGGAAACTCCAGTGACCACCACTTTGACTGCTGATCTTCGAGATTGTGGAAGTTTCATTTCATTGGACCCGTGTGACAGATCTGCACTTTAAACCGAGATACACCCAGTGCTAATTTACCTACTGTGGGAATATCACCTAAATTCTTAGCATTTTCCAACTTTCCTTTTGATGCAACTTAAACTGTCTCATGTAATAGAGAATTTAAATTTATTTTGTTTCATTTTTTGAAACAGGGTCTACACAGCCAGAAGGTCCTCTAATTTACAATCCTCTTGCCTCACTCAGCCCCAGGAATGCTAGGATTACATGTGCCCCTCTGACAGTTTGTGAGTACCCAGAACCTTGAGCTAAAATAAGCTGAATTCAGCTGTTTCTTGTCGACTTTGGCCTCGCCTTAGTCTAAGCCTCAAGTCCACACCAAGAGAAAGCAGACCTTCTGAAACACTTCAAGCATAATGTTCTCGATGAGTTGCTGGTCTCCTCTGAATTAGCAAGACGGCTTTCTCTGCCTCTGGGGTATCCCAGGCCTCGACTGGGCTGCCCTCCCTGGTGATGAGGGGCCTTCTGGGCTCTTCCCTAGTCTCTGGGACACAGAACTGCTGAGCCGAGGTGCAGGAGGAAGCCTGCGCTGCTGAAGCCCGGTGCACTCTAGAGCAGGTGAGCTGGACAAGAGAAGGCCTGGGCAGTGCCCGCCAGTGCTGGGCTGGACGTCCCAATTGTTATGCAAACACCCTAGGTTTAAGCTTCGACCTCGAGTGGATTTCCAACGCCAGAAGGACTGTGAACTGCAGGCTACCACGACCTCCTCCAATCTGCGACCCAGAGCTCAGAGCCCTTGAGTGCCTGCGCCGCCCTCTCTTTCCACTGAGTGGGCCCAGAAGCACTGGGAAGAGCCCCCGGGCAAGGAGCGAACTGCCAGGGTGGCTGGACAGGGTGGTGTGCCAGCGCCGCGGGATCAAGCCAACCGCTGGGGGCTTCCCTGCTACAGTGGAGCGGAGCAGCCAGGGCTGCTCTCGCTGGTGCCGGGATGAAGAGTCTCTTCCCGTGAGTCAGGTGCCCTCGAGTCACTTGCTGAACGAATTCAGTGCTCTACAAGGGCCATCCTTACCTGGCAAACCCCATAGGCTTCTGCTGTCTTAGGATCCTAGGGACTTAGGAAAGAGAGATAGAGACGCGATCCCTTGGGAGCAGAGAGTACCAGGTTCAGGGGAAGGGAGCGCAAGGCTGCCCGGGATGCAGTCAGTCTAGAGCAAGGAGAGGCTCATTGCTCTGAGGGTGATTTTAACCGGCGCAGAGGCGCAGCATATGGTTTCCAGGTTGGGCGGCGGCGCAACACAAAGAAGGACTTTGAGCTGAGGGCGCCTCCAGACACGGAAACCAAATGATCCCGATTTAGGGAGGCCTGAGTGGCAGGAGGCAGGATTTTCGGTTGAGCTACAATTAAGGGAAATAATTAAGCCTGTAGCCGTGCAGCTTATTAATATTCATAGCCCGGAGCGACAGGGCCTTAGCCGCCCAGGAGAGGGACCCGAGTCTCCCCAGCTAGGGGCTTCGCAATGACTGGGGAAGAGAAAGGTTGATGAGCAAAATGGGGTGAGTCTAGCTTCTGAGTTTCTCTTAATTACAGGAGCAGGAAAGTCTATCGGGAGCAGAGGTGGGCAGGGGCATGACTGTCAGTGTGTCCCAGAGGCTGCAAGCCGACCCGGGTGCCCCTCGTCCAGACCCGGTCCCTTCGTTCAGAACCCCAGCTGCGCTTTCCTGTGTCCCTGGCTCCCGCGACTGGAGGCGAGTTAAAGGAACCGATCTTGCAACTAGAATCCCGGTAGAATTTTCTTTTCCTCCGAGCCTTAAGCGCACGCCGAGGGGGACGCAATGATTAAGTGCAGTCCTGGCTCAAGGGTGACCCCGCAAGCCCGCCCTCTGGCCTCCAACTTTCTCATCTGGGGTGCGGGAGGTGCAGGGCTGCAGATCCCCCGCTCCACCCCGGCGCGCACACGCCCACAGGATCCCCTGGATCCGTCGCGCGACAGGCCTTTGATTCCAGCACAGCGCGGCGGTGGCAGGCTGCGGAGGGGACCGAGGGGCTGCGTGACACGGGTTCTCCGGCCTTCCCAGCAGTCGGCTCCCTGCGAACCACCGTGCCACCCACCACTGAGAACCGAGTAGGGAAGTCAGCAATTTGTTCTTCACGCTATTCTCCGATTTCTGCTGTTCCTGAGCCGTGATGGGGGAAGGGAGGGAGGCGGGTGGAGGAGGGGCGGGAGCCCTTGCCTCTGCTCCCCCCTCCCCTCGCTTCCCCCTCGCCCTCCCCCACCCCCCCCCCCCGCCTCCCCTCCGCTAGCCTCCAGCGGCCACGGCTGTAGTAGCCTCCGCGCCTAGTGCAGATCGATTCTCCGTAATAAACGTGGGGTTCCGCGGGGGCGCCACTGCGGTTCCCATGGCAACCCCGTGCTTCACTGCAGTCCTGGAGTCCCCGGCGCCGAGCGGAGGATGGAGCTGCTCTCGTTGATCGTGGTGGTGATCAGCTTCTTCTTGCTCCTGTTCCTCCTGCTCTTCATCGCGGTCCACGCTGTCTCTGACCCTCGCCGACAACCTCTGTCCCCGAACTGTTAAATGAAGGGGAAAGGAAGGGGTGGCTATTTGTCGTTGTCGCAAGGCGTGGTCCCGATGGAGCCGCGCACCACAAAAGATCCTGCAAGGAAGACCCAGCTCCACCCAGCCAGATGTGGCGACACTAGACACACTCCACGAGTTGTGCCCAGCTCATCCAAGCAGCTGTGAGGGCTGAGTAGTTCTGACAACGGTGAAGGATGAGGAAGAATCCCGTGTGTCAAAAAGATCATCAACGGGATTTAATTATGATGGTTGAGGGTTATAGCATAAAGATTTGCTTAACAAAGAGATGTATACGGCATTAGAAGCGAGTTATTTTTACACATCTGTATATACACACACCTGAAAAGGAAATGTTTTGGTAGGCACGAATGCATTTTCTATATATATAAATGTGTGCAGTGGTGGATTTAAGCAGAAGGAGATGGTGATGTTAATTTACAATAATGATTATCCTGTGCTGAAAATAAAAAGCATATCATCTATTAGGCATCGTCGTTTGCATGTGTACACCTTTTAACGCTAGCTTGGATACAAAAATAAGGTGGCTATATCGACCATCTAAGCTATTTTATCAAGCGAGAGTGAACCTGGTGGAGGAGCTATCTACTCTGTGACAATGCCAACTAGATTTTTAAAACAAAAGCTTCTGCTCTGACTACTTCATGCTGCCCGAAATAATGTACACGGTATTTTAATGTTTCACTTTGACTTTACTTCAATGTCTCCGGGATCCGACACATTGTCACCTTCCTTCTTATTCCTCGTGTTTCTATTTTTAAAAATAAACCTTTAAAAATCATAGAATGGTTGTAGGTTTAGAGAAAAGTTGCTGAGTTCTCCACCACCCTGCCCTCAATTCTTCCCATCATTGACGTTAGTCATGATTAACTACATTAGTGTGGGACATTTGTCACAACTAATGAACTAATGTTAACACATCATTATTAACTAAGCTCCATATTTCATTTGGATTTCATTAACTTTTCACTTCTCCTGTTCTTGGATCCCATCCAGGCTACATCACATTATGGTTAGTCCTCCTTTCTCCTTAGCCAGGCTGAGAGAGCTTGGCTGTTTATGACCTTGAGAGCCAGAATTATTTTTGGTTTGAAATATAATTGAATATAACTTATATAGTGACACACAAAGCTCAAGATACAGTCGCATGAGTCTTAACCATTGCATCCACCTAATTGACTCTTGTACCGAGAACGTTAAATCTAATGTTTAAAATATTGTCTCACAAACTTGCAGTTGTATTTGTAAAGTTTCCCTCATTCATAACCACAATCTAATAACCAGTTTCTCAGGATCTTTCAAGTCCAATCTACTATGTAAAATTGCTCAATTTCCAAGGATGTTCAAAAGCTATTAACCTGATGGTAACTAATGAGTCATTGATCATTTACTTTGAATAATCTTCTTTTGGACACAGTTTAGGCTACTGACCTCTGTTCTGAAACATTTCCCCCCCTGTAGGGAGCCCAGACAGGCAGCTAGAAACCAGGAATACCCAGAAGCTTGTCAGTTTTAGGAGCTCACTGGGATGGCTGGGCAGTTTTAACAGCAGCCTCTTTGACTTTTAGTTCTTAATATTGAAGTGATAATGAATGCATGTATTCATGCACGGCTCTTGGGGGAATTGTTTTTAAATACTACATCTGTAATTTTGTTATAGCTCACTGGCTCTCCTAATTGTAAAAAAAAAAAAAAAAAATTGAAAAACCCCACATTTTCTTAAACCTTGAGACGTTGACACATAGTGTAAACACCAAACATGTATTTTTAATTAAGCGATGCAAATGAACAGAACTGGCATTTAACAAGAAAGTAGAAACAATAGTCTTAAAGTCATGACCGGTCGATGCTAGAATCCAGAGCTGGAGGCACTTTAAGCGGATAACAATCAAACCCTACATTAGTGGACTCTAATTTCTCTTCACTGCTGTGGTGTCTCACTGAGCAGCCAGTGGATCCCACTTTTCTTGTTGGTAATTAAAAGTAGTGGCCATCAGAAAATATAAAACTGTATTTTTACCACTCATAAGCAGCTGCTGTTTGATGTTTTGTTTAAAAAAAGAAAAGAAAAGAAAAGAAAACCACCACAAACTTGCCCAGTGAGGTCAAATTTAGCTGAAGCTGGTCAAGTCAGATGTCCCTCTCAGCTGATTCCCAGAAACTGCCTTGTGGACAGTTTCTCCTGTCTTTTGAGGTCAGACGGTGTTTACACCATCACATTTCTGGACCACGTTTTCTTTTCCACGCCACAAATAAGAGCAAAACCAACCAGGATTAAAAAGTTGATACTGTATGGGTTGTAAGAAGAAAATTTTTTATTTATTTTGCCATGGCAGAAGCTTTTTTTTTTTTTTAATGTTTGAATTTAGCATCAGAGTAGACAAATTCTAGCTGGATCACAGATTTCCATTCTTATTCAGATCAAGTAACATGAGCAAATACCTTCCAGAATGATAGTTTCCAAGGAAAAGAGAAAATAAAATTTTGAGGAGTATTATTTGGTAATGAAATTCCCATTTAATTACGTTTGAGAAAAGCCATAATGTTAAGCACCTTGGCACCTGCCATTTTGTTGTTTGTCTGAAGCTGGGTAAGTAACTATTAGAAGAAAATAAAGTGTACGTGTGTGTGTGTGTGTGTGTGTGTGTGTGTGTGTGTGTGTGTGTGTGAGAGAGAGAGAGAGAGAGAGAGAGAGAGAGAGAGAGAGAGAGAGAATGAATATATATATATATATATATTCAGAAACAAAACTCTGGTTTTTCCCTGCATGTCCACAAATCATATATCTCAGCAGCTGTCATTCATGATCTGAGAGTTCGCTGAAACGTAGATTCATTCCCACACACCAGTTCCACAACCAGGGTGCACGAATGTAAGCTCTGCAGAAAAGCAGCCAGTCCTCAGCTGGTGCCTCCACGGACTAGAGGAGTGACTGTAATCATGTCTTTTTTCATTTAACCAAACGTTTTTTATGTGTATAAGTGTTTTGCCTGCATGTACATCCGTGTGCCAGGTCACATGGAGGTCAGAAGAGTGTGCCAGAGCCCTTGGAACTGGAATCACGCAGGTGCCGGGACTTGAGCCCAGTCAGCCCTCTGCAAGAGCAACAGTTGCTCTGACCACTGAGCCCTCTCTCCAGCCCCTAAGCATGTCTTTGAACGGTCCCAGTATCCTCACTTGTGAAACAGGGTTAATAATACATAATTTTATACAGTTGTTAGGATTAAGTGAGATACTCACATAGAAACTGGAACATAATTGAAGCAGTTAAACAGTTAAGAAGCAGTCAGTGAAAACTACTACCTCTGTTTCATTGTTTAAAATTCTTCCTGTAGCCAGACAGTATATTACAGTATACAGTATTGGAGATGTTTCATTGTTTAAAATTCTTCCTGTACCCAGACAGTATATTACAGTATACAGTATTGGAGAGAAACCAAATAAGATCCCTAGGTTTGGGGCGATTGCCAGCTGCTCATTTTAACAAGTTCTTATTTCTGACTGTAATATTCACAATAGTATGTTAAATGGGAATGTAACTCTGGGCAAACTTGTCCAAAGTCTCACGTGAAAAAAAACTATCATCACACTCAGGCCCTGAGCAAGGTTCCCCCAGGAGCACATAGTACAAGACCGCAAATTAGCTTCAGTTCAATTGACTCTACCGTGGATCAAGCATATGTCAGGCTCTGTTCGGAGCTGGCTATTCACAGATAAAATTCAGCCCCTCAAGAAGTTTGCGGCGGATCAAGGGAAGATACAAAAGTAAATGTACAATTAGTGTGCATGGGATAAGCCGGGGTCTGACCACACAGAACCTAGCTCTGTATACACGAAAAACCTCCCAGGGGAGATGCCTAATGTGGTGTGTAGAAATAACCATGGTGCTGATGCAGGTGGGGAGACTCTGATCCCAGAAGAGACTGTGAATGGAGAAAAAGGATTTGATTTCACAGAAGAGGGGAAGTCTAGTCACCAACCAAACGAGAGCAAAAGAGAGGAAGGGGGGAAGTATTTCTGATTGGCGGTGCCGAGTTAATGGTTTGACTGAAGAGAGAAGGGTCAAGGATGAAGACGTTCAGTGTGACTTCAGATTCAGTCGTTTTAAGTGACGGGGGCGGGGGGGGGGGGTACATAAGTAGGAGTGTCCAGGTGGTGGGTGGCTATACGGTTATAAAGGTAGGAGAGGCTGGAACATGTAAGAGAGGACTGCCAGAGGCTGCCCCTGTGGCCATACGAAAGAGGGACAGGAACAGGAGACAAAGGTCAGTGGATGTGCTCACAGGTGTCCACTCAGGTCACATGCGTCTACGGGCTCTGGGATCTATGAGAAGTCCATAGAGAGCAGCAAGAATCTCCTGGGAACCACCAGTCCCCTGGGAAAACCCCAACAGGTTAGAGAGGTCAAAGACATAAAGTATAGCAAAATGATAAACACGATTAAAGCCTGCTGCAAGCTTCTCTAGGACATCCGATTCCATCCCGTCTTTACCATAATTATTTTAGGCCAGGATAATTTCCTGTCAACAGATTCATGGTTTCAGTCAATGGGAAACTCCAAGGGAAAGGTCCTCTTCTGACCTCCTTGGGCACCAGGCACACACGTGGTATGCATACATGCAGGCAGCACACTCATACATGCATAATAATAAGATGATCTTTAAAAATTTAAAGGCTCTCAAGGATTAAAATATTAAATATTAAGCTTCAAATAATAAAGCTCTGATTTTTTTTTTTTTTGGCAAGATTTCAAAGAGGATGTCTGTAAAGTCGCTGGGAACCGTAGCTGGGCAGACAGTCTCAACTTGAAATGTCGTGTTTTTCTCTGAACTAGGTGGCTGCGCTGGTCTGTTTCGCATGCTGGTCACTGACAGATCCACCACAATTTGTATGGTTAGAAAACTAAAAAGATCCCAGGCACTCACATCTGAAAAAACTACTTACTGGGCACGATTCATGTGCTGGGTTCAGCGCTCAGTGACAGGAAGGGCCAAAGCCCAAAGCAGAGAGCAAGGGGACCAAGCAGACGATGGTGACATCGTCAAGCAGCAAAGCTTAGATAGGGACACCTAGCTGCGGACCCACAGCAGCCAGGAAGACAGGGTAAGGGACACTATCCAGCAGGCCCCTTGTCATGGCTACAAGCTCTGACTGACAGGGACAAAACTTACCTGATATTTCCATCAAAGAACACTGCTCAGGATCAAAGAGAATTCATGGGGAAAGTGGCTGCGGATGTGGCATGGTGGTGGCACACTGGCCTAGCAAGTCCCTGAGCGAGGCATGATGCATGTGCCTGCAGTTCTACCACTTGGGTAGAACATCATAAGTTTCAGGCCAACTTGACCTATAAAGACTTATTAGGAGAGAAGAGAGAGAGAGAGAGAGAGAGAGAGAGAGAGAGAGAGAGAGAGAGAGAGAGAGAGTTTAGAAAAGCAAAACTCAGGAAAATCCTGTACTGCTTGACATCAACCATACTGCAAACTACGTACGCAGTGGTCAGGTTAGAACTGATCTAAAAACAAATCCATCTGCCTGTGTGTATGCTGTCCCCCGCAACCCCGAGTGTGTGTGTGTGTGTGTGTGTGTGTGTGTGTGTGTGTGTGTGTGTTGCCAGGGATGAAAACATGCTCTGGGCGAGCTCTCTGCCGCTCCCAGCTTCAGACCCATTTACGCACTCTAAATATCTGATGCCATTAACATAGCCAAGCCTCATTGTCCTTATTTAGAAAGTCTGATATTAGAGCTGTTGTGATAATTAAATGAGATAAGCTTTGTAAATTTAACTGCTATATCATATTAATGGCTCTTAGGCCAAAATATAAAGTGCCTGAATTCAGGGCATGAATAAAATGAATAGATGCAGTTTAATTATGTGGGAAGGTAGAATTGGTGTTATGGAATTTTTCTTTTAATCTTTTATAGATTTTTTTCATGTAAATCATTGAGTAGAAGCCTGACCTTTTAGACATTTATATGGAATGGTATGTGGGTGAAAAAAAAATACGATATCCAGAATCTGTTTAAAATAATATGGTGGAGCTGGGATATTATGGGTCAATGGTAGAGTGCTTGCCTAGCATGCACAAGGCCCTGGGTTCAATTGCCATCACCACACAAACAAACAAAAATAAAACAAGGCATAGCTGAAGTTCAACAGCAGCACACACAAAGCCCCGAGTTCAGTCTCAGCACCACCACAGTAACAATAGGCAATAATAATGCTGATGATGATGACATGAAAGGGGAAAAGGAGAGTGTGCACAAATGTCTTCATGCTAATTAATGTCGAAGCCAGGCTACAGGAAGATGGAGCCTCGTTAGGTTGTGCTGTCTGTTTTTGTACATGCCTGAACTTGTATTAGAAAGTTAAAAGACGACAATAATAAACTCGTAATTTGTAGCTCTATTTGTATATATCCTCTGTGAAGTGTGAACGTCCAATTTTCTTTCCAGAGCAGGCAAGCACGAATATCTGTCAACCTGGGGCAGAATCACGTTGCTACGGCAACTCTTCACTAGACTAAATGGTTGTGGAGTCAAAATGGCGGCAGCTTCTTATCCAGAAGATGATCTGTACATGAGAGAGAGAATTAACCCAAAGAAGCCTGCTGGGCACTCCCACTCTCTTGAGAGCCTCCATCCCTTGCTTGCCATGGGGCACATAGGTGTAGACAACCCCAGAATTTCAAGATCACATTGAGGATCCTTAGAGACAAACACCTGGAAGAAATCACCTTGATTCTGCGTCCTTGCTGTTTGCTGGACCTCATGGCTCAGGTAGGCAGCAGTTGATAGATAGGCAACAAGATCCTCTTATCAGGAAGACAGGCCCTTGCACACATCTACTTCTTTCCTTTTACACCACTTCCCAACATGTGTGACTGATCAGTGACAGGGAACCCGGTCCAAGCCCCATTTCCTACCCATGGACTCTGTTTTCATAAAGGCCCACTAGCGATTTTAGGGACACAAGAAAACTATCGTGTGGCTGAGGGAACTCTGGGCATCATTAAGTCCATCCCCTGCCTTCAGAGAGATTTTGGCTAAATCATTCCATATGGTGACTTGTGTGACAAATGGAGGTCTCTCTGCAAATGTCCCAAGAGTTAATTCCATAGAACACCAGGTCATTCCTGTTCCACAGCAGGCCTCCCAGTGGTCCCCACTCCTGGGTCTCGTTGCTGGATTATCCTAGGTGAGTCATCTCACCTCTGTGTGTTCATTCTGCTTTAAAAAACTCTTCCCTCAGGATTCAGAAAGCAGGATAGGACCTGTGACTAGCCACCGAGGGAGGCTAAGGTGTGAATAAGGGACTGTGCAGGGCTACTTCAGTCCTTGCTCTCTGCCACCTGTTCCTTTCTCCCTCCATTAACTCCTCTTTTTTAGAGAATGTCACCAGCCAGCCTAGGGTTTAGCTTCTGAGAGTCCCACGAAGACTGACTCCTCGAATTTCCGATAATTCACTTCTTTTTCAGTTTCTGGACATTAAGTGAGTCCCTAACACAAGTATCCTAGAACATGGCTTCTGCCTTTAGCAAATGCCGGAAGCCTACACTGCTCCCTGAGCTGCCTCTCTTCACCCAGTCAAATTCAGTTCCTTCTGATGGAAAATATCAGCGACCGACTCAAAGATGTCTGCACAGCACAACCCACAGCTGCTTCCCAGGGTTCTGTGGGAATAATGAAGTGCTTCTTTTGATTGCATCCAAATGTAAGGTTTGGTTTTATGTTTTTTTCTGACACTTAAGTGTTGGCTACAAGAAGCCCCCAGCATCCTGCTTGGCATCAGGGGTTCCAAACATTTCTGATGTGACTGAAAGTCAGCTAACATGTACTTTGATATCTCTCTAAGGTTGGAAACAGACTTTTGTCATGAGGCCACTACTGTTCTATACTTTTAACTTCAGGTAGAAATGCTGACAGTGGAAACAGCCCTTACCTGATGATTTATATATATATATATATATATATATATATATATATATATATATATATATATATATATATCTCACTTGAAAATAGTAATGCAAAATCTTGCCTTTGTTTTTCGGGATTTTTGACAATTGTCAAGCTGAATGGAATATTAATTGATGGAGCATGTCATCTCTGGCACCCAGGGCAGTGTTCTGGCTCTGGAAGGTGACATGCATTTCTCCTCCTAAGCTTCCCAAAGAGCAGAGGCCACTAAGCACACTGGGGCTGAAGCATGAGCACATAGTGAGAATTTGTCTGAGCATGAAGAATAAGGGTCTAGGTGGAAGTTCCCTTGATCCCAAATGGCAATGGGAGCTATGGTAAGTTCTGGAGAAGTGAGAGCCTTTTCAGGTCTTTCTAGCCCATGGTTTAGTTCTCGTTATTTTGTTGGTCTATACAAGTACCATCTGAGCCAGTGAGATGGCTCTTTGGATACGGCATCTGCCGCACAAGCCTAGCCTGAGTTCTAGCTAACCACCGGAGTTTGACCCCTGGAACTGAGTTTGATGTCCTGCAGGGGGAAAGAAGCAAACTGCACCAAGTTGTCCTCTGATCTCCTCCTGACGCTTTGCCTTCCACCCAGATGATAATTATGATGATAATAAATAAAAATTTCAAGGTAATTTTAAACGTCCCATCAGAGTGTGAAGCAATATCCTTGATGATTGTGCAGGCAAATGGCCTGAGTAGGCTGAAGCCTACTACAGCTCTGCCAGCCTTAAACAACGGAGTAAACAAGCCGTGGGTGTGATCTACCCAATGAACAGTAAAAATTACAGTTAGGAATGGCTGGTGGCTCATACCTGTCTCAGACTATGGAGTGACATCAAGTTCAGCCAGAGCAACCCTGCTCCCCAGAAGGTGGGGATGTAAGTCAGTAGTAAACCTTCTGCTTAGAATCCATGGGGCCCTAGGTTCAATTCCCAGCACCAGGAAAAACTAAAATTAAAAAACAGTGGTTTGGTTAGGGGTATGGCTCAGTGGTGGAGTGCTTACTTAAATAACACCCTAAGTTCACTCCCTAAATATACACGCACGCGCGCGCGCAGCGCGCGCGCGCACACACACACACACACACACACACACACTCAGTGCAACACACACACACTCAGTGCAACACACACACACACACACACACACACACACACACACACACACTCAGTGCAACATCTTTCTCCTTTCCTAAAAGCATAGCAAAGACTAGTTATGGAGAGGTAACTAGAAGTTCAAGAAATCTGTGAAACAATCTATTTCTTGGTAATATTTGCCATGATTTAAGAATGATTAAAAGTCAAAATTCTAAGCAAAAAAAAAAACAATAAATAAACAAATAAACACCAAAATTTCAACAACACTTTGTAAAATCCCACGGGAAGATGCAGATGAGAGATCTGCATGAAAACATTTGAACCCCAGTCTGAGAATACCTGAGTCTATGTGGAAAAGAAATGAGCCACACCAGCCAGACTCCTGCTGTTCTGCAAACGTAAGCGGTGTTCCCCAGGCCACCCATGGGAGTGGAAGAGCTACCTATCAGTGGTCATGCTTTCATCTTGCTCCCTCAGCATGAGCCGGGACCCCATACCCCTGGCATCCCAGATTCTTTGCAAGGTTTCTGGACTTGGTGGTGGGTGAGTGGTACCGGGGATGGGAGCTGTCTTCTTTGTCTACCATTCTACTGTAGAGTTTTCTTGTCTCCCACCTCAAGTTGAGCTCGGTGCTGTGCTGCAGGAGCTGCCTCAGTCCACACAGCTCCACCAAGGCCTGGATTTAAGGATGTCTCCTCCTCCATGGCCACTGGCACTTTAAATCCCACACTTGGGGCACTCGGTTGGAATGGTTCTTGGTTTTCAGCCCTTCCTATTTAATGAAAAGTTGTCTACTATAAAGAGTGTAGCCAAGGGCTCTGAAGTCAGACAGAGTTGGTATCTGCGTCTCAGACACTCCTTTCTCTATCTGTGTCTCAGGACTAATCACAGAGCCTCATTTTTCTAGTTATAAAATGGGGTGCTCGTATTAAAAAAAAAAAAAACCCTTTGTGACAGGAATGTCCCCAGGGCTAACCCATTTATCACAGTGCCTGCTCTTGGTCCTCAGCTAACTTTCACTGGTCTTGTTAGATTCATAGTGCTGTTTCTGTTAATGTTGTTTCTAGTACGAGTCACGTCATGCTGGGCTTTAGTGGTAAGCTGTGGGAACAAAACTAGAGAACAATGTGAGGGACTCACCCTAAAAAAGCACCTAACCTGACTTCTGGCAGTAGTCTCTGATTTCCCCCTTTGACACGGCTTTTCCCTTCTTTAAATAGGCTTTTCCCCTGTGGCCTGAAGGGAACACTTGACTGTATATTTCTTGTGTTTTTCTTTTTCTTTCTTTTTTTTTTTTTTTTACCACATTAAATGTTTGGGGGAATGTCTTAAGCATGTATTGTTCTGGGTCTCATTTTTGTTTGTTTCATAATTTGTTTTGTTTTGACTTTAGTGTCCCCCAGGAACTCCTAGCTTGACTAATAATTCATTCCCATTCCACTACCTAAAAAGTTCCTCCACCCTTGGACCCAGATCTGTTCACCGTGTGTGATTTCTACCTTCTGGCCCCATCACCCATCATAGGGAGTGTACAAAACCCTAGACTCCGAGGACTAAATTCACAACACTGTGCCAGTTTATTTCAGCCACTCTCCTCCCTGATTCTGTTCTGCCCAAAAGAAGAAGCTTGTCAGGAGATACCTGATAGGAAAAGGAGCCCTCCGACAATTCTAAGTATTTCAAAAAGCCCAACAAGGGCTGGGAAGATGTCTCAGAAGATAAAGGCACTTGTGGCTAAGCCTGATGCCCTGAGTGTTATCTTCTGAGCCCACATGGCAGAGAAGAAAACTGACTCCAGCAAACTGTCTTCTCATCTCCACACATGGACACTGGCACATGCACACCCACACCCACCCCTGCCACACCACACACACACACACAATTAATTAAATAAATAAATGTAAAAAAAAGTCTAAACATCTGTAGGTGTGTCTCTAACAACATCTGTAGGTGGGTCTCTAACAACATCTGTAGGTGGGTCACTATCAATGTCTGTAGGTAGCTCTGTCCTAAGGGCTGTGAGGTCTGAAATGCTGTGAACTTCAGCACGTGGCTAGAAATGCATCAATGCTTGGGGCCAGACAGTCCCTCCTGCTGGTCAGATGTTTGGAGTGGAAAGATGTTTAGTTAATTATGGCTCCTTTTTCCATGATGGGGATTGAAGATAATACAGAGTTCTTGGTAGTTGCCTCTACTGTCATCAGTTCCATTTATTAATGTGGATTTTCATAATCAGACCAAAGGGGAACTCGAGCATGTGAAATTAGCATGCACCTTCAAATAAATCCAATGCGTGCTTTGCCTGAAGCCTCAATGTCTGGTTCCTATGAGGCTGCAGACATTCTGCAGGGCCATTTCCTGTGAAAATGTGCTTTCTAAAAGAAGCATATCCCCAAACTCTTCGGGGAAGAGGTGTGTGTTACTCCCTTGTTGGCAGAAAAGAGCATCACTGGGAAGAATGGTCATAGGTTCTTCTCTGTTCTTCTTCTAGCCTGTATCTGCCTGATTGCATCCATAAGCTTGGCTTTCCTGTGCTTGATGAGTTACAGCAAATGGGTAGAAATCCTACCCAGGCCTCTCTCCTCCCTAAAACAGGGTAGAGCATGGAGCCATGCTCTGTTACCCTGTAGCTATGTGCTGTGCTAGAGATGGAACCAAAGCCTTGAGGGTACTTGTCTTAGTCAATGTTCTACTGCTGTAAAGAGACACCATGATCACAGCAACTCTTATAAAGGAAAACATTTCCTTTATAAGGAGCCAATTCTACACTGTGTAAATTTCAGTGTCCGAGGGTCCTTAGTCCTCGTACTGTCTTATCCTCTCCTAGACAGGTCATACTCATAAATAAAGCATCTGAGGGAGGAATCGTCCTCAATTAGAGCTCACTGATCCTTGGAAATGTAACGGATTTCTTTAAACATTTACCTTTGAAAAATGCTGTGGTAGGACCGGTAGACAATAGCATTTTAATTATGAATCTAATATATTTGTATCACAAAACCTGGCAATTTCAATGATCAAGTACGGTGATTATATCAAGTATTTTTAGAAATAATAAACCTCCATTATTTGAATATGCCCATAAACCACATTAAGATTCTATTTTAGCTCTCCTTAGTAATATCAAATAATACGGGTGGGTTAGCTATTTTTTAAATGTATTAAATTGATTTTGTATTGTCAGAAATAATGCTGAGACATTCTGTAGTTTCTGTCCTGAACCTCGTCTGTCTCCTGTGTTTCTAGTCACAGAAGCACAGTTCCACAGCAGTTTTTACTTGTATTGTATACTCTCTTGATTGCCTAATAGGCACTTGCTCCGTGTCCCACTCTGCCGTCTTGGATGTGTGTGTTTAGTACGAGCTGGGGCCCAGGCTGGGGATAAACACTGAGCGCCAAGGCTGGGCTGAGCTGGGGGAGACTGGGCAGTGATCCCAATCCAGGCTCGGGAGGCAGCTTCAACCCTTCCAACGTTTTTCTCTTCCAGCTTTTTAGCTTTCCTGCTCCCAGGGCCTGAGCACTCTCCCCAAGTCACATCATTAACTTGTCATGCACGAGCTGACACTGGCCAAGCAACCGCAGTCCTCTTTTGGCGGGAGCACTGATTTGGAGATTCCCTGGGTGCTGTAACGAAGAATCCCAGTAGCAAACAGCTCCAATTTGTCCCCATAATACGTGTCAGAAATACGACCAAATAATCATGTCTCCTAGGAACTTCCATCTTGTTGAGCATGTGGAGTCTGCAACAGTTGAGTGGGATATAGAGTTAGGAAAAATTAAAGGAGGGTGTGTGGCCTTAAATAATAACTGTGAGGCACAGAAAAGGAGCCTGTAAGGCCTCAAACGAGAACAGTGTGGGACAGAAAAGCATTGGCCAGGGAGGCCTGGGAGGTGCCCACAGGAGAAAAAGACAGAAAGAGTATCCTGGAATGAGGCAGCATGTGCAGAGCCGAAGGCGAGGACGCGCTGGCGAGGCCGCACTGGCGAGCAGGCTGCTCTGACCACAGCAGTGTGAGAGCAGAGGGAGGGAGAGCTGGGTCCTACCTGAAACTGCCTCAGATTTCAGGCTTCTGTCTCAAGACACGGAACAACTACCGAAGGAGGAACCCAGGTTGTTGTTAGACTGTGTAAATTCCCCCTCTCTCTTCTCCCCCTACCCTCCACCTCTCCTCTCTCTCTTTATCTTTTGTTAGTGCTGGGGATCAAACCCAGGGCTTTGCCTGTGCTAGGGAAGCATCTTACTGAGTTACATCCCAGCCCTATGCATAAGATTGCTTCCCAACTTCATACTTGCTGTTGTGATTGACATGCATGTCACAGCCCACTTATCTGTTGATCACACATCACAGCATCTTCTGCTCTTCATTAGAGGTGTTTTCACTACAGGATGGCCCCACTCAACCACTTCCTGATAATCAGGTATCTGGGTTCTTCTCAGCAGTTTTTATTATAATAAATTAGATTGGAGTCATTTGGTCTACACATTTTCCCTCTCCTATATAAAAGTAACTCTGTCAGGACATGTGTCTAGCTGTCACACCAGTTTTATAGGACAGTATGGGTTTCCTCGACTACTTGATGATGAGTGAAAAACCATTATCTCCTATTTCCAGTTTATATCCTTCCAGTGACTTGTAAAATATAATGTCATCATATTTCCCAACAAATATTCTTAGGGCAACAGATAAAGTTATAAAGTAATTTAGTGAACAGATAAGAAAGCAGAATATCAATTGGTATTTTATACCCCAGTAAATCTGTGGCCTGTGGAGACCAGCAGAACAATTATAGGCCCAGCAGGGGGTCTTCTATAAAGCTATCTTATTATTTAAAAATCAATATGTTTTCTAAGGGCTAAATAAATAGTCCTTTGGAAGGAAGGCGTTAAGAGAAGCCAATAAACTTTACAGACATGTACTGAGAGTGGCCAAGTACCTGTGTGATTTAGATGCCACCATCACCTGTTTGTGTGGTTCAGGCCCAAATCTGTGTAGAAGTCCCTGTCCTTGTATTTCAGAGCTTTCCCATTCTAATAACACAACCGCATCGTTTTTATTGACCACAGGAAAGTGTGATATGCCCCTGGAGGGTGGCTCAGGGCAGAGCTCCGGCGGTTTTAAAACAGTGGCTTCACTGAGCAGCTCCACGCAGGAAAACCATGTTTTCCAGTCCATTAGGATGAACCCCCAAATCAATTTACAAGTGTATCCATGAAAAGCTTGAGCAAGATTGCTGTCGGGCTCCACTTCAAAGGCCAGGTTCTAAGGGGGGATTTTGCTCCCTCCAGCTGCCTCCAGGACAGGACCCTACTCTTAAAAGATTTGTTTGAACTTTACGTAAAATCCATCTGCTTCCCAGGGAAACAACTGGTATCCCTGAGTGAAAGCCAGGCCTTAGGTGGAGCAGCAGCCTGTGGTACGGCTGACATTGCTGGATGGATGGAAAGGTGCCGTTGTGAAGCAATCCAGCCTTCCTCCGGGGGCTACTTCCAGAGGGTCCTGTGGAGGGGTAACATTGGAAAGCCCTGTGGACAGTTGTAGCGTTGGTTGTGGTGGGCACTTGCGTTAAATCCAGGGTGCCTGACTCAGAAACTCCCGTAGGAACTGCTAACTGAGCTATGCGCAGAGAAGACCACTGAAACCCACAATTTACCAAGGCCAGAAAGACTCCTGGACCCATGTGGTCTCTTCCCTGCTGCTAGGGATCATTCCTTCCGAGGTGTGTGTGGTCTCAGTGAGCATACCCAGACTATCTGCGTCTCTTCCCTTGGAGTCCTAGGAGTCTGGTGCCACCAGTTCAGTGACTGTTTAATAGCCTTGTATAATCTGATCATTTGGTAATTGGATTTCAGAAGGTTGTCAGAGTTCTAGGTGACATTCGAAACTAAAATCCCAAGCACAGTTATTAGTTTAAGTCAGTCAGCCCCAAGTCACCAGGAGCCTCTGGGCCAAAGCAGCATGCTGTTTTTCATCTGGGAGTCCCTGGAATAATATTTTGGGCATCCTCTAACTGCATCAGATTAGAGGGAAAAAGAACACTTTACTGGACCCCTCCATGTGGAAACACAGTGTGACCAGACAAACCCACTTTGAATTCATGATTGTTTTTCAACAAGTAGGTCATGGAGCCGAGCGGCTGAAGAGGGGCGAGAAAGTCTTTCTGACATGTTTTCTGCCACAGGACACAGGGATTGTTCATTTAGGGGACTTACTGTTCTATTCTGAGATCCTGAAGCTGGACACCACTCTAAGGAGGAGATGACAGAGCAGGAGCAACACAAAGCGGGGATAATTAATCAGGTCGTTACTTGGCACATGGCCAGAGGTTCCTTGGCAACACGAACCCGTCAGCTGTCAGCAATCAGAACGCGGGCAGCTTTCAATTACCACAGCTATTGGAGGGGGCAGTGATGTGGGGGATCCGAAACAGCTGATAATCCCCCCACATCAGTTAGCGGCCCTTTTGAATGATTTGTGGATGCGTACACACAGTTTCTTCCTCTCATTACGATCTACCTAAAGCAAAAAATAAAACTGGTCTGCCTTCCTTAGGCACACACCAGTTGGTGAGAAGGTTGGCCAAAGAAAACCGGTTCCCAAATTAAACACTTTTGATGGGCCATCCACTCATGGATCAGCAAGAATCTGATATAAGTGATTTCATAGACTCACATGGCTAGAAAGGACCAAAAGAATGTTTACTTGAAACGCTTCATTTTGCAGAGAGATAAACAGCTCTGTCCAAGAGCCTGTGGGCAGCTCATTGTCCATCCAGATGTTATCATTTTATTCCCAAGAATTCTCCTTCTTTTGTCTGTTCCTTTAACCAGTTTGCTCCCATGGGGGGAAGCCAGAGGAACCCAGGTGTGGTATTAGTTCAAGAGTGCCTGTAAGTATAACAGCTAAGGTATCACACTCCAGAACAATGGTCCTGACCCTGGCAGTTCATTCTACTCACCCAAGGGGCATGAAAGACATTTTTGGTGTGGGTATGGTGGTATATACACTCAGGGACAGAGGCAAGAGAATCATGAAATTGAGACTATCCTGAGCCACATGGCATTCTGTCAAAAAAAAAAAAAAAAGTTCCAGGCCAATTAAGTTGGAAAATTAGAATCTGGAATGGATACAAGGGTCAGAGGTGCTATGGCTGAGACCTGGACACCAGAGTTTAAAGTGACTTTAATTCAAAGGGAATGAAGTTGAGAATCACTGCCCAGAATGTTCACCTTTTCTTCTACTCACCACACAGTCTCAGACAAACCGTCTCAGCTCCCCGTTCTTCAGTTTCCTCTGTAATGAAATGAGGATGACAGTTTTAATACTTGACTTGATGAGTTGTTGAAAGGATTGAATGGTTTAACACGTAGAAAAACCTAACACAGTTCTCAATACTTAAAAAATATTATATAAATATCATCTGCTTCTATTACTGCCATGCCTGCTAATACTATCACAGGAGGGCCCTAAGAGGAGGGGGCAAGTGATAGGTGTGTCTAAAGACATTGTGTTAAACAGGAAGCCCTTCTGAAATGCTGGCTTGAGAGTGAAATTTAAGTTGACTTCTCACTCAACAAAATATCCAAGGTGTAGAAAGTAAGCTGGGGGAAAGATCAGCTGTTAAAAACTGACTCACTACTAACTTGATGAAGGAGAACGGAATACTTTAACAGGTTAAACTTGGGTGGTATCTGTAGTTTTTAAAGTTACCGTAGCATCTGGCCATTATTCACTCAACACCTCACATCATGCAACAGCTACTGCCTGCCTGGATTCTAAGCATGGCTGAGTGTGCTGTTACATTACAGCCAGAGCTCTCTTTAGGCATCTTTGACATTCCTTACAAGGGATGAATCTCTAAATAGACATTCTATTTCCTAGGCCCCAAGTGACAGGAAACCCTTCAGATCTGTTTTCTTGTGGTTTTAAGAAGTTCTGAACAATAATTTCTCTGTGATGCCAGAAATATTTTGGTTTCTCATTGTGATGGACTGTATACACCAATTTATTAAAAGACTGATCCCCCCGAAGTAATTTTAAGAGAAAATATTTATTTTAAGAGAAAATAATTAGATGTCAAAGGTGGAGCCCTCAGGAATGGGATTAGTGCCCTCACGACAAGTAAAAGGGAATGCTCTCCACTTCTGTAAGTCTGGATGCTGGCCAGAACCCAATTCGCCAGCATCCTGACCTTGGACTTGCAGATTCCAGAACTATGAGATACAAATTTATACAGGATCTGCTTCTCCATGTCTGGGTTGTATAGGACCCACAGGACATCTAAGATGGAATTCTGTAATAGCAGCCTGAATCAAGACACCCATTTTTTTTTAATTAACAAATGGATACATTAATGAACAGCCATTGGCCTTCAGAAATTAACTTTATTCTTGCTTAACAAAGTAGAAAGGAGTTTTGTTTTAGGAAGACAGGCACACTATAAAAAAAAAAAAAGGTGGAATCAAACTCCAAGGATTCTTAACAAGCACTTCTTACAAAATGCCAGCAGGTAGACATATTTTAAAGAAAACCTCTAGAAAAAAATGAGATTAATCATTGGTAAGAACACATAGGCATATATTTATAAATTATATATGCTTTAAGATTCCAGAATTTAGTTCACTTCTACTAGAAAAAAAAATTCAAGTTGATTTGTGATTTTTTAAATCTTTTTTTTTTTTTTTAACTAGAGAGTAGTTATGTAGCCCAGGCTGCCTTGGAACTCCCAACACCCTGGTCAGTCTCCTGAGTGCTAGAACTATAGGTGTGCATCATCGCGCTCTCTCAGTGAGAGATTATGATTCATAGGCCCGTCAGCACGTTTATACTTAGCAGACCCCATACCGGAATCCTGTCAGGAGTGCAGCCCCTTGCCCTTAGAGTTTACGGTAACCTCAATGTTCCAGAAAAGTCACTCTGGCAGCCAGGGTAGGCGCATCAACCAGAACCGGGATAAACGAACCTGCGAGTCCTACACAACCCAGACATGGAGAAGCAGATCCTGGACAGAGAGGCAACTCCCCAGGGTTTTCTCTAGACATTCCTAGAGCTGGCTCCTGTGTAACGCCCGCCAACTTTTATCACCGGAGTGCTGGGAGGACGGACAGAAGCTAGAGCTTTCCTGACACTCCTGGCCATCCCCACCTAGCATCGCCCCACCAAGACGATGCTTAGACGTTAAAATTTAACAAGTAAACCTTTCAGCTGCAAAGCCACAACTTCTGTGCCTCTCAGTTCCTTCATTTGTGTGCATGAGAATTAAATTAGATGACATGTAAAATGCTTTGGGCTGGCCCTGGCCCACAATGGACATGTAACAGCCACCAGCTCCTATTTAACATTGTGCCTGTCAAATTATATGGCAACTCCACTAGGACCTCATCACTCTCTATAGGGATAATAGCACACACACCAGGAGAACATTCCTCTGTGGCAATGGAAAGTCAAGCAGGTAACCGCAGGATGGGGACAGGGGGAACAGGAAGTGATCTGGCTGTATTTTTACATCTGGAAAGTCTATCTTCTACAACCATCCCGTGTGATGACTTGGTTACAGTGTTCTGGAATTTTCTCCACCGTTTGTTGGGTTTTCCACATACTGTATAGTCCACACAGGGAAATCCAAACTTCGTCAACCTGTTTCCTAAATGTAAATCTTCATTTCCTCCACCTTGCAGTGTTTGGTATCATTCCTTTTACACCTTTTAAATGTAATTTTCTGCCTCTAGATGTGTTCTCAAACATTTTCCTTAAATAATTATTGGATAATTACACTTAGTCCCCAAAATGAGACTGGGAAATGCTGGCATGCCACAGGGCTTACGGAGGTTAAAGAAGCTGTATGACAGCAATGCTTGAATGATTTGTTGAGAGCAACAAGTGTTTATACAAATCTATGAGGGTTAAGGAGCCCCAGAGACTAATGAAAAGACTACTCTTAAGGGGCTTACACTGTCAAGAGAAAATGATTAATAATACAGGATAATGGCTAAGTGGGGACAGTTCAGCCAGTAAAAGGCTTGCCTTGTAAGCCTGGGGACCCGGATTTGGTGCCCAGAACCAATGGGAAAGAAAAAAAAAAAAAGGAGCCTTGTGGCACAGCCCTGTAATAGCAGCAGTGTGAGGGCCAGAGAGGGTTATGCAGACAGGAAGATTCCTGGGGATCGCCAGCCAGCTAGCCCAGCTGTATCGGCTAATGCTGGTCCAGCGAGAGACCCTATGTCAAGGAAGAAAAAAAGGTGGGCAGTACCTAAGGAACAGCACCTCAAGTTGGGTTTTGCCCTCCACATGCACACATTTGTATCTCTCCACCCATAGACACACACACACACACACACACACACACACACACACGGAAATCAGGAGAAAATGGTAAATCAAGACAGCCTACACTTGGACAGGCTGGAGGGCTGTCTGTTTCTCCTCTGAGCCTCGCTCTCCTCCTTAGCAAGGCCAACGATAGCCACACCCTTATGGACTGACACTGGGAAGTTTAAGGGAAGGAATGCCTGAAAAGTACTAACGTGTGAGCTGGCGAAGCAGCCGGTTAAAGGTGAGAAATGCTTTTCAAATAATGCACAAACTAAACTTTGACATAAAAGTGCTGCTTTAGTAATTTAAAGTACATGCTTAATGCCAGTCATTCAGAGTCTACAACCTCAGGGCTTGGGCACAAAAGGGCAAAGAGCCCTTATGCTTGGATTCCCGAGGACAAGTCGGACAAGAGAAAAGATATTTTTTTTTTTACACATAATCTTTGGGTTTTGGGAAAATAGTTGTCAATTAAAAACTCAGAGACAATGTGAGGTTGAAGATACAGCAAGTCAAATATTCTAAGTAAGCGGTGCTATGCAAACGGACAACTGATTCTTCCCAGAGTGCTGTCTGCCTTCTGCTACCACACCTTGTTTAACGGCCGCGATAAGCCCCGAGGACACTCAGCTTAACTCATAGGACTTTGGACTTTGTAGATGTGAACAAGCTTCGTCATTTATTGCTAATGGTGGTGATTGTGCTTGGAGACCATTTTTTCAGTTTGTATTGCGTGGAAAGACTGCCTGCAACAGATATACCATTAAAACATTACAGCTCCCCAGAGGACAGGCTACTTTGAAAAAGACATGTGTTCCTGGTTGGCTTTACCAACTTTAACACAAATACCGAAGGAAATCACACATATCCATATGTAAAACTAAACCATTTTCACGTTGAGGTGAGAAGTCATCATTTTAGCTGTGTTAGTAAAACAGCTCTTGTACCAGGAAAGGAGTTTTTCAGGGTGTTCTGTTTGCAACACTACCGTAAGAAGTTTGAAGCACATGTGAGCATGTACACTATGGTGATGCCTTATGTGTGAGCACTCAGCCACAGCAGCCCCCAGCCTCGGTCCCTACCCCAGACCATCGTATCTTTCCCAAGTCCTCCTTCCCACAGTATCAGAGGCAAATTCTAGACATTATATCATTTTACTTGGAAACATTAACAAAACTAAAATAACTGATAAGATGTGCCACCCAAATTGGCAATGTTCAGATTTCTAAATGTCTCATGATATCATAATTAAAAAAAAAAAAAAAAAAACAGGATCCTGGGGCTGGAGAGATAGATGGTGAGAAGTTGAGAGCACTTTCTGCTCTTGCAGAGGACCCAGGTTAGGTTCCCACAACCCTCTGTGACCCCACTTCCAAGGGATCTAAGACCCTCTTCTGACCTCTGCCAGCTCCAGGATGCACATGGTACATAGACATACGTGCAGACAAACACCAATACTCGTAAAATAGAATAACCTGAACACAAAATCAGGATCCAAATAAAGTACACACTTTGCAGCTGATTGCTCTGTCCCCTGCATCTCCTTTGTCCTACAACCCTACTCCAGCTCTTTGTCCCCTTGGCAATTAATTTTTACAAGAAACTTAGTTGCTTGTCCTGAAAGTTTCTTTCCTTAGGATTTTGCTGACTGCATCCTGAGGTGGCATTTCACATCTTCTTCTTTACTCTGTCTTCTAGGAATTGGTAGTCGGAAGCCTGGGCCACATGTAAGACGTTTAAGTGTTTCCCTTGGCCTTTATCTCCTTCCATTCATTCAACTTTTACTTAAATATCTATTGCCTATCTCTGCAGGTTGCTATGGAAACAAAAGTGAAACAGAAACTTGGAAAGCAGTCAAGGAATACAAGAATTGCAATCCATGTTTAAAATCACTGCTAAGGCAATCCCAAGTGGTAGCAGCTTCTAAAAAGTTGTAAGCCTGCATAAACCAGTGCATTTCTTCACATCAATCTCAGCTCACCCTTCCGTAAGCCAGTGCATTTCTTCACATCAATCTCAGCTCACCCTTCCATGAGTGTGTTTCCTTCACCCGTCTTCCCTGACCATAATGAGTCTTGTACTAGACCACTAGAAAAGTAGCAAAGTCTCTCTCTCTCTCTCTCTCTCTCTCTCTCTCTCTCTCTCTCTCTCTCTCTCTCACACACACACACACACACACACACACACACACACACACCAACAAAAAGTCATAAGGCAAAACTAGTGCTTCTCTTGACTTCCATATGATAGGCAAATCAATCTTGCATGCTCAGGCCTACGGGAGAGAACCGGACACACATGGAAGGCACGCAAGTATCTCTGCAGAGGATCTGTCAGCTATAAAAACAGAGTCCTCTTACTTTTGCATAGTTTTCCCATCTGTTTATGCACTCTACACTCTATCATCCCAGGAAATACTTCTATTTTATATGGAGAAAGTCAGGGGCAGGAAGATGTCAAACTTTCCCAGAACCGTACAGCTCATTACATCTGAAGTGAGGCTCCTGGCTCCCAGCTCACCATTCTTCTCTTTGTATTGTGCTGTGATTCAAACACCAGAACACTGTGGAAGAGGGAAAGGATTTGATACATTTTTTTAAAAGCCCATAAAGTAGAGTGTAAAAAAGACACCATAATTTTCAAGCTGATGGAAACAGTTGTGAAATCAGAATTTAGATGCAGTTTATATCTGTAGAAAAAAAAACCAGTATGAAAAAGAAGTAGAGATGTGGGAAAGATGTCAGGTAAGCTCTCATATATATATTTTCCTCTCTGTGTTTCTCTGTGTAACAGCCTTGGCTGTCCTGAAACTTACTTTGTAAACCAGATTGCTTCTGCCCCATGAGTGCTGGCATTAAAGGCATGCACCACCTCGCCCAGTTTACTCTTAGGAAGCTTTGTTGGTCCTTAAAGGAAGATGAGGCAGAAAACCCATGGCTTTAGTTAACTCCTGCTTCTTACCAGCCATCCCAAGATTCAGTATTAAGTCAAGAGCACTTCATCTGCTCACAGTTCATGGGGCTAGCAATTCAGGCATGGACAGTGAGGCCAGCTCTTCTGGGCCACGTGTTCTTTGACCAGGGTACCTCACCTGGGACTACACGGCTGAAATGGCTTCATCTACATGCCCAGGGACTTCAGTGCTGTTGAGTGAGGTACCTTTCTTCTCCTCTAGGTTTCTCTTCCTCCTCCCCTGACCCTGAGCACTAACCCCATGCTCACACCCCTCTCGATTTTGTAATACAGCTCATGTTTATACGACAGCTGTGTTCCACATGGGTAAAATATATCATACAGCACAGCATCATTTCCATTTTATTCTGTTGGCCAAAGCGAGTTAGAGTATCTGCCTAGATTCAAGAGCTGGAAAATAGATGCCAGTCCTAATGGGAGAGTGGTTTGGGCACACTGCAGAAGCTATGGCTAGGCTCATTGAAAGAATCCAGATACACAAATTTAGTTTGTATGGTGGTTTTTATGTATACATGCTTATGTATTTGTATGCACATGTGTGTATATTTGTGGAGGTCAGAGGTCTGAGCCAAGTTTCTTTCTCAATTGCTTCTCCACAGTAATTCTTGAGACAAGGTCTGTCACTGAACTTGGAGCTCACTGATTCAGCTAGGCTGGCTGGCTAGCAAGTCCCAGGAATCCTCTGTTTGCTGCTTCCACAGCACAGGTGATTTTTATGTGGCTGGTGAGGATCTAGACTCAGGTCCTCATGTTTGGACCAGCAAGCTTTTTAATCTACTGAGCCATCTCCCAAGTCTCTGGAGTTATTAAATAAATTCCAGAATAGACAAGCTAATCAATAGTAACAGGAGACAGATCATGGGTTGTTTGGAAATGATGGGTGGGGATTGCCAGCAGAGGGGCACAATCAAACTTTGGAAGTGATAAAAATGTTCTGTACACCGATTGTTGAGGTGTACACACAAAAAAGCACATTTAATGTGTGCATTCACAGTAATTTTCTATTTATGCTCCTATCAGTGTTTTAAGTGATGGATAAGGAAAGTGAACACACAGAGTGACGTACACCTGTAATCCCAGCACTTGGAAGGCAGAGACAAGGGGATACTGAATTTGAGAACTACTGTTTTAAACACATATCTAAGCTTTCTATTACATGAGTTCCCAAAGTAGCTGTTCCACAGAATCTTCCAGATGCTTTATAAAGATACCAACACGAGGACTCCAATTCCACTGGTTATAATTTAACTAGTCAAGGGCAGGCTAGAAACCAGTCATTTTTAAAAGCCTCCCAAGTGATTCTTGTAAGCCAGTCAACACCACGACTCAATAGCACAGCGAGTAATCCATCCCTGACCTCAATATTTGGGCAATTTCAGGAGGAAGGTTGGGAGGAAACCAGCTGACATCTTCCCTTTAGACCAGAGAAATGTTTAGAGCAGGGAAATGTTTTAGCAAATCTGAAATACAATACATTCCAACATGAAATGGGGGAAGGAAGAGAATTCTAATTAAGCTATGGCCTTCAGAGAACATTTTAGGGCAGTGAGTACTTTTTAGACTTAAGGGAGAATTTTTAGAGAAAACTAATGGAATAAAATCAAATGCAGTATAACTAACATAAATTAGGATTGACAGTTCCTTCTGAGGCTGTGTTACACACCAGGATCTTTTCATACAATCGGGATTTCTAAGCTAGTATCATTAACTACTTTCTAAAAATCCTCCAAGAAGTCTGATACAATGGTGCATACCTGTAATCCCAGCACGTAGGAGGCTAAGTCAGAGGGTTGCTGGGAATCTGAGTCCAGGCTGACGTACTGTGTGAGACTCTGTCAAGAGAGACAGAGACCTCGAGAGGGAGAGATGAGAGAGAACAAGGGGGGAAGAGAGAGAAAGGAGAGGGAACGAGGAGGGAGATGAAAGGAAATCAATCTTGAGACCTCTGTTTTTAAATGTTTGTTTAATGTTGCTATTTTCTGCATTCTGTTTTGGGGTGTGTTGTAAAGTTGGCTATGATCAAAGCTTAGGTGAAGAAAACAGTCTTACAGCAGGGTAGAAGCTGACTAGATAGTAATTATTTTCATTTACACAATAGCCAACTGAAAGAAACCAGGGAGGTTAGACTTTTAGCAAATGAAAATTTAAAAATTGATTCTTTTGCTAAAAGTTGGCTTCTTAAATGGCTATGACCTTACATTTTATTTCATCACATTTTATTTCACATATTTATTTCATATATTTATATTTTGAGTGAATCGAGGGAGGGACAGGAAATAGGAACAAATTTAAAAATCTGGTGAAGGGACCTGGGTTGTAAAGAAAGCAGATGGTCAATGAATGATCAAAACAGGAAAAAAGATGCGGTGGAGGAAAGGTCCTGGTAGTGGGATAATGCAGAGCGTGGAAAGACTTGTCTGTTCGCTGCTGTATCTGTGGCATCTATAACAATGCCTGACACATAACAGACGCTCGCTAGCCAAATAGACTTGAACGCATGACCTCCAAAGACATGTCCAGTGTTGCATCCTAGGAAGCCATCATTATTGGAACGATTGCAGATGCATACATGAAATCTTACCCTTCTCATGAAAAGCTTTTCCAGCTCTACTCTGACCGGTATTAGGTATTACAAACCTGCCTAGTACAGGTGTAGACTTTTCCTAACCAAAAGACATGGAAATTGATACAGGAGAATCCCTTGGGGCTAGCTGGCTATTCTGAGTCTCCACACTCCCATTTCATCTCATTTCCCTCGAAACTAAAGAAGGGTCACCCAATTTTCATCCGAAGCACTCTCCAGGTGTGTTTTCAATAGTGTATAATACTGTGTAGGCATTTGTAAAGTCCCACAGCAGCCCACCATGAATGCTACTCAAACTACCATATACTGGAGATCGGTGAACAATTATGGATGTTCATTTTCCTCATACACTTTAGGTGAATTGGCATCACAGTATCAGTCCCTAGAATGAAAGCAGCACAGAGGAGAGTTCCTTTTTTTTTTTTTTTTCCTTTGGAAAATGAAATGGCAGACTGGCTACCTCTTAGCCATTCCTTATGGATTACTGAGCCAAAAAATAAAAGTGAGTCAGGAGAGCAATTTTCCTTGTGTCTTGTGGTTTTTATCCTCAACTCAGAGGACCTTTAAATAATTGTGGTTGCTTCTTATTTGCTGACTCAGCAAATATCTGCAAAAAAAAAAAAAACGCTCCCAGTACATTGCCAAATACTACACACCCTATACTCCAGGGAAAACAGTGAACTCGCTGTTCTCATAGGTTTACAGGGAGAAACCAATGAACAAAGATGAAAACTATCTAATGTTAGCAAGGGGTTAAATGCCATGCTTGTGGGGGATAATTGGCGACAAAGAAACTGTAAAGCCAAACTTGATTCCTAGTCTGCCTTGCTATTTTTTGTTTTTTGTCATTCCTGACAGGTTTTATGCTCAAACAGATGCCTTCCCCGATGACTCAAAGCCGGTCTTCTTGGACTAGTTTCTTCCCACATTCTGTTTCCGTAGTCGTGAATCATATTATGGGGACCCCTAACCTAACTACCCCAGGATGGTTCCCTCCCCTAGGCGCCAAGGCTCTCTGGTTCCATTGCTTCTGCCCAGGGTTGTTCGCCCCGCACGGGCAGGCCTCCGCAGAATGAACAGCCCAGCCTGTGTGCGGCCAGCCCGGCTTTCTCGGGTTTTTTTTTTGACACAACATGATGGTGCAGGGAGCCAGAGAACTTGGTTCCGTGCAAAATTTTCGAGCACGAGAAAACATCAAAACCCAGCCCCGAAGGCCGGTAGCTCGAATCCCAGCGAGAAGGTTGTGCACAAACCCTCCTCGGGCGCGGGCCGGTTCCTCCAGCCCGGGAAGGCCGCAGACACAAAGCCGCCCTGAGTCCGTGAGTGGCCGCTGGGAACAAGGCCGCCGCGCTCGGCAGAAAGCGAAAGTCGGCCCCGGGGTCCGGCGGGGCCAGGCGGGGCCAGGCCGAGGCGCCGCCGGCTCGGTCCCATCGCGTCCAGACACGAAGTCTCCCGGTGCCCTGCAACCAGGACGCCGCGCAGGACGAAGCCAGGTCGGTTCAGCGGACGGCGGCGTGCGGCCAGCCACTCCCGAGGAGCTCAGAAGCAGGAGCGGGAAGGCCGCCCGGCTGGCGCCCGGCCGGGAAGTAGGGCCGCCCGCGCGCGGAGCGGAACGCCTGCGGTGGCGCGGAGTGAGACGCCGGGTGTAGTGCGGCAGAGCGCGCTCGTATATAAGCGCGCTGCTTCTGTGGGCCACAGGCATAGCTGAAGTTCGGGTGTTCTTGCTGTCGGGCTCCCCTTTCTGGGAGCTTGAGGATCTGTGCACCATCTGTGCACTCCAGTGGCCCTGCGGCCGTCCAGCTGGAGCCCTTGGTCCCGGAGGCACTTGCGTGGGCACCGGGCGTCCCGAGGGGGTGGCGACTTCAGCCTCGGGGAAGCCCTGGGCCTGGGGTTCCAAGCATGACTCGTCCACTTCCAGGGTTCATGTTTTGCCAGCGTCTGTTCCACGTCGCTTGGTCCCATCTGTCCCCTCATGCTTCACAGCAGGTGCTAGCAGGTTGGCTGGAGTTGGTCGGTGCTCCCTTCCCAAACTGAACTGCTGTCCATCAGGGTGGTGAAGAGGAACTGGAATGAGGACCATGCAGGTAAAGTTGTCTGAAAGCATATCGTGCCCCAAAAGGTGGCACAGCGTTGACTCAGTGTGAATACGGATCTGAAAATACTGTACTATGAGGGGAAATCTCAGAAAAGACCATGGTCAATTTGAGTCCATGTCTGAGTTTTTAGAAGATGTAAACTAGATACACAAAGCATTTGCCTGGCCAGAAATTGAAAGGAAAGGAGGACACTGGAGGCCAGAAAACAACTGTGTATCTCGAAAGGAGTGGTAGTTACATCACCGTTGCCACAATTCATTGAACTGCAGTCTAAGTGGATAAAGTTTATTCTATTCAAACTATAGGTAAAATAAATTCCTCAAAAGTTGGCTGCAGTAGTGTGTATTTTTTGTCGAGGGGGGGAGCGGGGGCGGGATTCTACCTTCTCATCAAATCTTAGCACTTAAAAATTGGCCTCGAGGTTAGCTTTTCTTTGGCAGTGTTTGAGTGTTGGATATACTTTCCTAAAAAATTTCACAATCAAAACAAACGATTTTTTTTCTCCCGGTTTTGGCTCTGGATTACTGTCTCATTAATGTGCCACTTTAGCAGCAATCGGTTGAGATCAATGCCAAATATCACTATTCGGGGTTGGGAGAGAGATAAAAGTCTGGACTTCTATTTATTTGGTTTCTGCTGGTGTATCCTCACAAGAATTAAGTCCTAGATCGGCTTTTACATGTTTTAAACATCTGGAAATTTGAAAAGTTGAGATGCATGGTTTTTGTGTAAAACAGAAAACACTTTCAATTATGATTATAAAGCTGTTAATCTGGAGCTCTAATTATATGTTTTTAAGTCATTTTCGCAAAGCTATGTTTTGCTTGTTCTAAGCTCACCAGGAGAGGATAAATTACAAGCCTTTAAAAGCAACATCTAGCTCACAATGCTTTGCAATTTTTCTTTGCATTATTTTAAATATCAGAGAGTGAAGGTCATGCTTTTAATGGTAATAGCCACTGATTTGTGGCAAAATGTTTATTGAAGATTCATCAGGCACATTCTGGCTCCCACCTGACCTGCCAATCATCTGTAACTTGATCAACAGTAATTTGAGATGGGACTGGCCAGGGTCATATGTTAAATAGAACATTTCCACTTTTCTGACCACAAAATCCTCCCTTTCCTGGCCACTTAAAAACTGTTACATAATCTGCAAACACGTGAATCTAATGATTTCTGCAGCGGACCTTGGTAAGGATCGTACATTTGCAAATATGCTTTTCTGTTGTCACAGAGTTTTCTACTAGCAACTTAACTGCTTAAAATTCTAACCTTGAAAATTATTTTTAAAATGTATTCTGCTTTCATCTACATCTGTAGTTAGTGAATTGGTTTTTACAGTGAAATTTTTTCCTCTTACTGTGTTTACAGTTTTTAACATTTGCGCTTGAAAAACCTTTCATCTGAATTTAATTATGACCAAAAAAAAAAAAAAATGAAGCAAGGCTGTGTAGATAATGTGTATATTTTCAAAGAAAGTAAAAGGCATTTAGGAATATCTTAGGCTATTCATGTCTATGAAATAGCAGAAGGAATCTTTTTTTTTTTTTTTTGGTTTTTCGAGACAGGGTTTCTCTGTGTAGCTTTGCGCCTTTCCTGGAACTCACTTGGTAGCCCAGGCTGGCCTCGAACTCACAGAGATCCGCCTGGCTCTGCCTCCCAAGTGCTGGGAATAAAGGCGTGCGCCACCACCGCCCGGCCTCAGAAGGAATCTTAAAGGAACAGGAGAACATCTCCTTAAATCCTGGTTGCTAGTTCTCCTCAAATTTCTGAGGACAGACAATGTTCAGCAACCATGCAGGTTTGTGCTTATAGATAGGTCCTGGCCTCTTCAGTAGGTCATAAGCTTGCTGTGGTTGTGTGCTAGTGTTCAAAACATTTTTATAATTCTTTATGCCACTAGTGTCTGAGTCACATTTTAAATGGCATAGTCAGTGTTCAAATCTTTGCCCACTCAGAGCAGAACAAACTGTTAGAAATATCTGAAAGTCATTTGCCACCTCACCTAGCTTACCAGCATTGTTAGACAGGTGAAATTTTAATAAGAAAGAATAACAAAACTAAGTAAAATGAGCAGTACTTAAAACAAAAGCACAATAACCAAATCATCATCATCATCATCATCATCATCATCATCCTCATCATCATCCAAAGAAGGAGGATTGAAGAATGACTACTGCAAGAGAAATGGATGAATTAGAGACTGATAAAAACAGATCAATTCCAAAGGAAAGAGATCAAGACAAATCTCTGGAGAAATCCCTGAAAAATCTGTTTAACAAATTATACGGAACATAAATCAAACTGTAAAACACAAAGGAGCTAGCACTGATAAGGAGTTTGTTTTTAATTACATGCTGCTACCATGACTACATTTTTGTTTTTATTTTTCCTGGAAAGACAAAAATCACTAAAAATTAGACAAGGAGGAGGAGGAGGAGGAAAGTGAAGTGTAAATCAAAGCCAAGGAAGGGCTTTTTAAAGGCTTTAGGCTTAGAAATGCTATAGGCATATCCCAACAAACTTCACAGGACATATAATTTCCTTTTAGAATATATAAATACTTTAAAGATTGTTTTTTATGAATTGAAATGTATCATAAAACTTTTCCAAAATGTTACAAAAAAAAATTTAAATGTAACTTCATACAACAAACCCAGTGTCAGCAAATTAAATTGAAATACAGTAAATCACTTTTAGCATGGTACTTTTTTCTAGAAATAAAATTTTATTTATTTATTTATTTATTTATTTATTTATTCATTCATTCATTCATTTATTTTGGTTTTTCTTTTTTTTAAATTTATTTTATGTAAGAGATTTTCTAGTCATTTTACTTATCAGCCACAGATTCCCCTGTCCTTCCCGCCATCCTCCCTCCTCCCACCCCCCAGCCTTTCCCCCCAATCCATCCCCCATTCCCACCTCCTCCAAGGCAAGGTCTCCCCTGGGGAGTCAGCCCAGCCTGGTACATTCAGTTGAGGCAGGTCCAGTCCCCTCCTCCCTGCACCAAGGCTGAGCAAAGTGTCTCAGCATAGGCCCTAGGTTCCACAAAGCCAGCTCATGCACCAAGGGCAGGTCCCGGTCCCACTGCCTGGGGGCCTCCCAAACAGTTCAGGCTAATTGACTGTCTGACTTATCTAAAGGGCCTAGTCCAGTTCCATGGGGGCTCCTCAGCTATTGTTTTTTTTTAAGACAGGGTTTCTCTGTGTAGCCCTGGCTGTCATGAACCTCGCTCTGTAGACCAGGCTAGCCTCGAACTCAGAACTCAGAGATCTGCCTACCTCTGCCTGGGATTAAAGGCTTGAGCCACCACTTCCCAGTGAAATAAGATATTTTAACATTATAAAAATATAGCTAATACAGTTAGGCCATAAAAGAAAAAGTCTTAAGTGATAAAACTCTAATATCTGTTCTTGATTAAAACAACTACTTTAAAAACATATTTGTTTTTATCTTCTATGTATGGGTACCATGTATGTGCAGTGCCCACAGAAGCCAGACAAGTGTGTTGACTCCTCCAGAACTGGACTTACATGGTTGTTACATGCCATCTGAGTGCTGGGAACTGAACCTGGGTCTTGTGCAAGAGCAACAAGTGCTTTTAATCACTGAGCTATCTCCCCCACCCACAGATAATTTTTAAAAACTCAGCAAAAAGAAAATCATTAACCAATGTTATCTTTCAATAATGGTTTATAAAATAATTTATAAGGAAGCTAATTCTTCTATCACCACACCTCATTCTTCCTGCCCAGAAATAACTTCTATTGGTAGTTTCTTGCAAACTCTTCCAGAAACTCTCATACGTGTGTTCTTTTCTCCTTGGAACAAATTGTGTGTGTGTGTGTGTGTGTGTGTGTGTGTGTGTGTGTGTGTGTGTATTCTTCAATAGCTCCCTGCCCCCCTTTTTGAGACAACAACCTGTTACTGAACCTGGAGCTCACCAGTTAGTGAGGCTGGCTGAAGAATGAGCCCCCATTCCCACCCCACCCCAGGCTGGGGTTACAGATGCACGCCCCTGGCTTCCATGTGAGTGCTGGAAACTAAGTCAGGTTCTTGTTCTTACACAGATGGCCCTTTACCAACTGAGCTGTCTCCCAGCCCATGAAAAATTTAAAAAATAAAATCACACCTGGATATTGTCCTGTGCTTGCGTTTTTAATTTCATAAACTTGACTGTCCTTTTGTGTCAGCATTTTTTATAATTGTCAACTATAATTACATGAATGAATCACAATTTTCACTCACTAATTGGGAACCACTTAGATTGCTATCTAGTTTTCTGCAATCACATAGCAGTGGAATGTTCCTATTAGTTAGGAAAAACCATCATTGAACTTCTTTGACTATTAGTTAGGACTAATACCTCATAATGGAAATGAAGAGCACTGTATGAATAGGTATTTCTCCCATCCAAGTACTGAACAGGCCTGTCCCTGCTTAGCTTCCGAGATCAGACAAATCAGGAGTGTTCGGGGTGGTATGGCTGTAGACATGAATAGGTATTTCTAAGCCTGTATCCAGAAGGGGAGAGTTTGTATCCCTTTGAAAGTATATGCAAAAATGTTGAAGGTAAGTGATTGGCAAATGTTATATTATTATTCACTCTACTTTTGTTCATATTTTAAAATTTCTATACTTAATCAATCATATAACCATAGAACCATTATCATTAAAATCATATATAAAGATGCTTATTATCACTGTTGTGATTTAAAGTTATGTTGAAGTACCCAAAAAGACAAAAATGTAAATAATAGGGAGACTATTGTAAAAAGTGGGAAAAATGCTTTTATTTGCAGGTAATACTTCTACCTGCAAAACTTTAGAGACCTAATTGAAAAGCTACTGTAAAATATTGAAAATTGGGGCTTGGGAGATGGTTCAATGGGTAAAAGTGTTTGCTGTGTAAATATGGGAACCTAGCTGGGCCATGGTGGCTCACACTTTTAATCCCAGTACTCAGGAGGCAAAGGCAGGAAGATCTCTGAGTTCAATTCAAGGCCAGCCTGGATGACATAGTGAGTTCCAGGACAACCAGGGCTACACAGAGAAACTTTGTCTTGAAAAACCAGTGTGTGTGTGTGTGTGTGTGTGTGTGTGTGTGTGTGTGTGTGTGTGTGTGTCTGTCCATCCCCAGCACTGAAGGCAGAGACAGGCAGATCCTGGGAGCATTTTAGTCAGCCAGTGAAAGACTCCTGGAAGGAAATAAGGTAGAGAGAGAGAATGGGACACCTGATGTCCTCCTCTGGCCTCTGTAGGTATATACACAGGTGTGTGCATCTATACACATGCACACCCACATGGAATGCAAACATACGCTGTATACATATATATGTGCATACATGTATGTTATATATAAAAAGGTTTTCTAGTGATCTACCAATTACCTGTTGGGTAATACAACTGTTGAAAAGACCCTATTCAAAGTAACTAAATGACCCTACACACATACATAATGTTGGCAAGAACTGAGTGAGATCTATATCCCAAAGGAAAAGGGGGGCAAAGACTTGAATCAAGATATATATGCTACTGGGTAAATATCTATAATTTTAACTAAAAAAAAATCTCCAATTTTTTTGGAGGTTTGATTTGAAACAATTTCTATCTGGAGGAAAAAACAGAGTAACCAGCATAGATCTAAGATGAAGAGTAAAAGCAGAGATGGTCACTTCACCAGATGTTCATACATATTAGAAAGACTAATAATTACAGTGATATTAAATTACTGAAAAAAGATTGACAAATAGATTAATAGTTTTGAATAGATAGCTCTGAATTCAATATGTCAGTAAATGAAGCATCACTAATGGGGAGGACATGGATTATCAACAAGCAGTACTAGGAATCCTGGCCAGTGGCTGTGGAGACATCTGACTGAGCACATGCTTCTACATGCTGAAATCCATCCCCGGTTAAAGAGGGAGGCGTGAAGAGGGTAAAGGGAGCAATGGGACACTGAAAGTGTAGTGCAAGACAAAAGTTACAAGTAATAAGTCGGAGCGCAGCTGTTTGTGATGGCTATCACGTAGGAGAGCTGGCATTTGCATGCTAGCATCGGTCCTTCACGGTGTTCTGGGACTTTGTACAGTTGCATCAATATATGTGCATGTCAGTGCGAGAAACCCCTCAGAAGAGAGCTCTTTGAAAGACTCATCCCGTTTCTTTTGGAATGCTCAGGTTTTGTTGTTTGTATATTTTGTGTGTTCTCCCCTCATTTCTCTCCCATGGGGTAACATTTAGGTTGTAAATGCTTTTTTTCTCCAGTTTCTTTTTCAAAAGTGTGCCTGAAACATGGCACTTTCCTATATTCTCTGGAAGAGAAGGATTTAAAATTATGCTGAGATCTATAAAACAACAATAATGTAAATGATAGGAAGACTGTTGCATGACAGTGGAAAGGATGCTTTTGTATTTATTTACACAATACTTTGGCCTATAAAAACAGAAGTAAAGTACCTAGAGAACCAGTTGACCTCTTTACCATACTCATTTTCCAGACTGGAAAGGATGATTTCTTTGTGTATCTGCATGTACACACACACACACACACACACACACACACACACACACACACACCTTTTAAGGACACATTGACATCAAAGTGAAAAGTCAACACAAACAAACCACTTGAAGTAAATGTATTAATGAAGCCATGGGGGTGAGCTGGGTTTGGTGAGAGGCAAAGGTTCCTTCAAATCCTCAGAGGATGGTTCTCAACCAGCATCCTCACATCTTGCTGCTGCTTCCATTCTTAACTGCCACAGGCCACACTCAGGGGCTATAGCTTAACTGTGGCAGTCCCCAAATAAGAACCCATCCCAGAGGCCTTGGGCTACAGAGATGGGAGACTTAGAGGAAGTGCCCTGCCTTCAGTGGGACCCTGCAGCTGCCTGCCTTTGTGTTGGCATTTATAGGGAACAGAGATGGCCGTAAGCGTGTTCTGACCTTGTGATCTGCAGGAATTCCCTCATGTAACCATTACCGAACAACCCTAGAATATAGGTATTTTCTGTATTATGAAACTGAAGTACAGAGAAGTAAAGAACCTTGCCATCATCCACTCAAATGGAAACAGGTGTGGCTGTGGTTTGAGCTCTTTGTAGGAGGCTCTTACGATCTTCACAACTTTGTGAGGAGGTCAAGAAATATCCTTCCTAGTTTATACTAAGGCAGTGGGAAGCGCAAATGGGTTACTGGAATTAATACATTTTTGTTCAGTGATCAGAAAGAAACAGCTGAGCAGGGATAGATATGTGATAAGGAATGAATGGAGGGAAAACGGCTTAAAAAGGGCCCTGAACTTTTTTAGATGAAACATGAGCTCCATAAAGGGGAAGAGGACTCGAGAAGAAGCACACGGTGGTAGTGTGGTGGCGGTCCTGAGCACAGAGAGAATGCAGACATGCCAGCCTTAGAACTGTCGAGATCCACAGCAGTCTGGGTAGTAGACAGGAGCAGAAATCACACCCATGCTGCTCCCTCCTGTGGTTTTGGAATCTACCTTCCTGAAATACTAGCTCCCATTTGGTATCGCTGTTTATGTAAGACTCTTATTCATTGTGTGCAACTGTTTATCTAAGACGCTTATTAATTTAGATCTCTGCTTATTTACATAGCTTTTGTTAGTTTAGATAACAAGAGTGTAAGCTGAATGTAAACCACCAAAATGAAGTTTCGATTAAGCAGAAGGATTTTTGCTTACTTTCTGAATATAAGCGTGGCAATCAAGTTTAGGTAACTATTTTTGGAGTTTTAGAACTAAAACAGTATCCGTTAGCCTCTGAACTTGCTGCTTGACTTTTTTAATCATACTTTTTTTTTTTTTTTTTTTTTGGTTTTTCAAGACAGGGTTTCTCTGTATAGTTTTGGTGCCTGTCCTGGATCTTGCTCTGTAGACCAGGCTGGCCTCGAACTCACAGAGATCCACCTGGCTCTGCCTCCCGAGTGCTGGGATTAAAGGTGTGCACCACCACTGTCCAGCTTAATCACACTTTTTAAAAAAATTCTGAAGTGTTCTATAAGTAGCCTTACAAGCAACATACATATGACGAAAAACTTTTATAAAATGATTTGCTAAATGTGATTATTTTCCATTAAGATTGTCACTTACCTGATTTTTGTCTGGCTAATTTGGTAGATATCGAAACTGATGAATTGTTAAAAGTGTTTAGTTTTTTTTTTTTTAATTTAAAATTGATGCTTATCTGCCAGCTGCAAGGGGAATTTGTTTACCTCCTTTATGTTTCAATGTTGTCCAGTTTTGCATAAAGGTATGTCCCTATCAGAGTTACCATTACAAATATTGTCTCTTTAGTGTTAACACATAAATAAGTGTAAGTTCTAAATCCTCTACCAAAGTAGCAAATTCCGAGTCCTAAGCCCTTCCCAGCCTCCCCTGCACCTCTCCACATACATTCTTTCCTCTCTAATCTCTGTCATCCAAGTCCCTCGGTGACTTAGAGCAACCAAACAGGTTTCTAGTGTTTGAACTAATAGGTTTTATGGTTTTTTTGTTTTTAAAAGATTTTTCAGTCTGAAATATTTTGGCTATGCCTCTGGGGAGAAAAATAAAAGATACTTTTAATCCATGGTTATAACAACCTTTTTATGATTTTCTTTTAATTGCTAGAGCTGACATGAAGGAATACAAGATGATTCATTCAGTGAGAATTTGGATGCTGGTGGAAATCCAGGTGAGTTGAAAGAAAGGCCTGGAACTTGTGGGGGAAATGGTGCGGGGAGGAGAAAAGAAAACTGAACACATGCAGGAAAACCCACACAGGCAGCTTGAGCTCTACTGTTTAAGCCCGATCAAGGCCAGTGACACACCACAAACACCAGGATGGGGGGGTGGGGCGGGAGCCCAGGGTGAAAAGTTCCTAAGCTGACTATTACGTAGATGTAACTCACTGACTAGTGTGCCCATGTGGGATTTTAATTACTCGGACATCTGTTTAGCGAAGTGTACTGCTAAATAGGGATCAGATACAGAGATCAGATTACGTGGGGAGGAGAGTGGAGATGACATTCATGAGTCAGAAAGGAGAGCTATCAGCCAGGGGAAAATCAATCCTGGCCTTACGTCTCACCAACAGAGAAGCAATTATTTTAGCTGTGGGGCTGGTTAGCATCCTCGGCCATGAATTTAATTAAATAAGCCTCGAGTGGCGGAAAACAGAACAAAACACCGTATTTAACTGTCAGTAAAACATGCAGCATATAAATGATCCAAATGCCTCCCCCCCCTCCCATAGGTCTGTCATAATCTTCCTTCCTTTGCCTAACTTAGTCTTTTCTTCCCAAAGGCCTCCAGTGAACTCGTTGGTATAGATGGTTTAAACCAGAGCAGCGGAATGTAGCATGGACATCGTTGCAAAGGAGTAATTTGAAAAATGGAAGAAAAAAAAAAAAGATGCAAGGATTGAGTCTCCATTTGAGTTCCTTCCTTGGGCTCAGTACAAACGCTAATAAATTCACAGGGATATCTTGAAATAAAACCCCTGTGACACTCTTACTGATCCTTATTTGGCACCTTGGATGGATAAGGCAAAAGACACAAAACTTAAAAGTTCAAGTGGTCAGAGCAAGAACGGTAGGAAACTTCCCTAAGCATGGAAGAGACCGAGAAGAGTACATGGTTGCTTTTGAGATGGGTATGGCCACGTAGAGCCCTCTTCTGGGTCTTTCTTTGTCTCAGGACTAGCTCCGGACTCTGGTCTCCTTCCCCTTCCTCAACTGCCTCCCTGGGCAACACCAAAGTTCTTCCACAGCCCAACCTGGATTCATCTGGCTTCCTCCAGATGCCGGTCTAGAACTGCAAGCAGCAGTGTTTGTAGACAGCAGAATCCAGCAGGAGAGAACCTGAGTGAAACTGCACATTTACAAATGTGGTGCCAGCAGGGAGCAACCAAGCCACTGCCCTATAAAACAAGTACTGTGCGCTTAGTTCCTACTAGCAGGGAACAACCAAGCCACTGCCCTGTAAAACAAGTACTGTGTGCTTAGTTCCTACTAGCAGGGAACAACCAAGCCACTGCCCTATAAAACAAGCACTGTGAGCTTAGTTCCTACTAGCAGGGAACAACCAAGCCACTGCCCTATAAAACAAGCACAACCAGTGTGCTTCGTTCCCAGTGCCTCAGAGCCACTCCGAAAGACTCAGTTATCACTGTTTCAGGAGTCAATTCTAAAATTCCCAGGAGACTTTGATTGGTGAGTTCACACAGTAAATATTCAAGCGGCAGCTGTGGGATTCATGCTGAAGGTCTCCTCACAGTGTGTGTGTGTGGTGGGGGTGGTTCATTCCTCCTAGTAGTGGTTTTTGTTTGTTTGTTTGTTTTTGCTATTTTAAAATCCTAACAATTGCTTCAGGCACTGCAGTCTTACCATAGCAGAACTTGAAAAGAGCCTGTTCCTGTTTGGGCAAGCTGTCCTTTCATAGCGTCTTCACCTGGGCCAGGGATGTAGTTCAGGGACAGAACATTTGACTATCATGCTGTAGACTCTGGGTTTCATCGACAGCCCTGAAAAAAGAAGACACAGCCAGAGCGGAGTTCCTTTAAGGATCACCAATGGCCAGGATGGTTCATGGGACTCTGCAGGCTCATTCATTCCGTAATCTCTTCTTGATCACTTCCTAGCACCAGGCTGAACACAAAGAGGACCAAGTATGGCTCCTTGCTTGCCCTTGTGAGTAAACCTAGATGTGGGTATAGAATAAGCAACAATTTAAGGCTGCCTCAGAATAACTGCATATGAACACTGGGTTCTAAAACCTCTTCCCTTGTACGAGAAACCTGAGGATTTTTGCCTGGTGTGAGGCAGTCATTGGTACGGAAGGTAAGATGTCAACTATTCAGGGCCTTCCTTATGCTACCTGGAATGAGAACTGAGTTGACTCCATGAGGAAGCCTAGCCTGGTCTTATTTCTTTTCATGCTATAATTCAGAGGATATGGTTTGATTATGGAGTTGCTTTTTGAGAAGTTGATGGTGGGCCGGCCAGTGAGATAGCTCAGCAGGGAAAAAAAGTGTTTGCTGTGTGTAAGACCCACGGGTTTGATCCCAGAACCCATGTAAAGTTGTTAGGAGAGAGCTGGCTCCACAAAGCTGTCTTCTGGCCTTTATACTCCTGCTATGGCATGTAAGCCCACACATGCCCTTGACACACAAGACTTCGTATATAAAAAAAAACTTTCTGCCACTAACAATTCCAAAGCCTACTCCAGAGACACACGGATTGCCTCTGTGCTCACCATGTAAATTCTAAAATTCTTAGGAAATCTGAAGAACTTGGATTATTTTGATCTGGCTGGATTCCAATGTGACCCAGTTGCCTCAATGCTCTTAAATTACTTTTAGTCAAATATAGGTGTTAATTTTAAAATTTGACAAACTATTAAGATTCATTCTGGCTGTGAGTAGATTTAATTCAATTCATTTCTGGGGTTAGGACATAAAACATGACTAGCCATATGGAGTAGTACACATCTATAATCACAACACTATGGAGGCTGAGGCAAGAGGATCTCAAGTTCAAAGCCAGCTTAGGCTTCAAGCAAGACCCTATCTCAGAAAAATGGAAAAGGAAAATTTAAAAAAAAAAAAAAGCGTGACTCTTAGATTCTCCACTTGAGACAAGCAAGTGCAGGCTCATTGCTGGCCTTTACTCCTGAGGAAGCTGGGCATATTTGTGGGGAAACTACAGCTGCTGAGGCCACAGTGGGTCTCCAGTGTGGAGTAAGTACCTCTCCCTTCTCCTCACCCTAGCCCATCCCGTGCTGGTGCATAACCTAGTGCGTGCAAAAACCCAACCACTCATAGTCCCTGGTTGCCATGCCTACCCCAGACGTAATTTCTGTTCTTGTCAGTTTTCTGTTAAAACTAAGAATGGACGTCAAGAGATACCCCTATTGTATCACATGTGTCAAATATTCTTTCCTTCCTGCCTTCTTTCTGTAATGCAGCCTCGCCTCCTCTGGGAGACCAGGTTCAATAATCACTACTGCTACAGTATTGAGTACTGCACTGAGTGGCAGCTGCATTGTAAAGTATAATCAGATCCTGGATCCTTTAATGACATATCACCCCTCTGGGAAACAAGGTTTCCTGACCCAGAGAATGTAAGGTTTGGGTAACAGGAAGCACAATTGCCCAAATGTACCACCGAGAATGACATGAAGCAGGGTCATGCCTACTTCCCTCAGGCCTAATTTCCATATACTTTAGATATAGCACCCATAAAATGTTCATTGATTTAGGGGGGCATCTCAGTCTATGAAGTGTCATCTCTAGGCTGGAATCTCCAAACTGGAGAGAACTAGTGGACTCTGGTCCAAGGCACTGTTACATGGGCATCAGATAGTAACCGTAGCTGGAAGAGCCTTGGTGAATGGAAGACCACACTACTGAAACTCTACCTAACCATTGTCCCCGCACACTTGACCTATCCCTGTACCCTTGTGCCAGCACTACATTGCTCTGAGCTGACTTACATGCGTGGCTCAGTGGTGAATGTCTTTCAGTGTCACTTTGGTAGCAGCTGCTTTGAGGACGGTTGACATGAAATGGGGAAGTTCAACCTTCATATTCATACTAGGGTTTCTCCTGTGTCCCTGATCAAACGACTACCATGCATCTTACCCTGAGCCACACTTCTTCCCATGCAAAGTGGGTAACCAGTGGATCATCAGGAACTTTCCCCATTTTAAGGATTTCCCTTCACCACCCCTTTCAAGGTCATCTCAAGATTACGTAGCACAACAGCACCCATCCTTAGTTTGCACTTTTGACTAAGCAATCTGTGAAAAAATAGGTCACTGTCCCCTCACCCATCAGTCTGCTCAAAGGGCAACCCCATGCAGCCATAGTTATGAAGACCAGTACAATGGCAGTGGATGACATTTGGGTCTAGTCTCTGGTGTCTTCCCTCTATGTTCATGCCCAACTCCATGTCTGCTACTTCCTTTTAATGACAGATTACTTCTACGCCCACCCAGGTTTATGACTTGTGTATAACCAGACCTCTGGCTACACAGCTGCATGATGTCCCATGGTCAGATGATCCATCTAAGTCAGGCCATAGTAGTCTACAAGAACTTTTGGAATGTTGTTTCTATGGGTGGTGTGAATCTTGCTCCAGGATCCTAGAAGTCTATGCTGTGATTCTCCTTTAATGATTCCTAGTAACTTCCTGGCCTAATTTTCCCAACAAATCCCACTAATACCATAGGGTATTCTGAGTGGCATGTCAGAGCTTCCTGCTGTAAAGCTCTTTTACCTGGTAAAGGGATAGAACAACATTCTGGTGATGAGAAAACACCACTAAGTATGTTTCTGAGGCGACGACTCTCTCCTTAGACAGTGGGATAGAGATTTGAGAGTCATGCCGCTCTGGAAACTGAGCTAGTGACTGCAGCAGTATCTAGTGTGGTTTCCATTTCTGTGATAGAACACCGAGCAAAAGCAACTTGGGAAGGAAATGGTTGATTTGGCTTACAGGTTACAGTCCATCATCGAGGAAACCTAAGGCAGGACCCAGAGTCAGGAACTGAAGCAGAGGCCACAGACCTGCTGGTTTGCTTCCTCCAGCTTGTTAAAATCCTTTTCTTCGATAGTCTGGACCCACCTGCTTAGGGATGGCACCACCCACAGTGGGCGGGCTACTTCTTAATCAGTAATTAAGAAAATGCCCCTACAGACATGCCCACAGGCCAACCTGATGGAGACTCTTTTTTGTCTTTTTTTTTTTCTTTTCTTTTCTTTTCTTTTTTTTTTTGGTTTTTTGGTGACAGGATTTCTCTGTGTTACCAGCCTTGGCTGTCCTGGAACTTGCTCTGTAGACCAGGCTGGCCTTGAACTCACATGAATCCACCTGCCTCTGCCTCCTGAGTGCTGGGATTGCAGGCATGCACCACCACGCCCAGCTGGAGGCCATTTCTTAATTGAGACTGCCCAGCACAGGCAGCTACTGAAGTCTCCTAACCCATCCACTCTTGGTTTATCATTGTTTTAAGCTGTTACCCTCGTAGACCACCCTCATCTTGCCTCTAGAACATTGAGTTCTATTCACTGTCTTCATAGATACTTGGATAGGACCACTGGATGACATCACCTTGTCCTTTTGTTGCAATAATTGCACATTTTGCTTCTGGTGTTATCTGGCTTCTGTTATTCTGGGATCCTATCCTTGTTTCTGTCAAAGAGCCCCACTCTATAACTGTGTCACTTCGGTCAGCCCTCCATGCAGAAGACAGCCTCCACTGACGTCCTTAGTAATCATTACCCTGTTAATGTACTTTATCACATGGTCTGTCCTGTGGGCTCTGGCTGGTCAGTTCCATCCTTGCATAGTGTGACACTTGGAACTGTTGGTGCCTTTCATCACTCTGCTGTGACAGTTGTAACATTTCACATCTTTACAAACAGCTGATGTTTTCTCCAAGTTTCTATGAGCCACCCTAGCACCTGTGTCCCCTGCCAGGATGATAAATCCCTTATCCCGACAGAGTTCCCACTATGGATAAACTCTCCTTACGTAATTGTAGCCAGTATTCTCTGTGACTATAGTGTTAGGTATGAAAATGAGCCAAAGTCTTCCTTTCGTATGCAAAAGGAAAGTGTTATCACCACAATAAGGATTTCCTGCTAGAAGAGAGACCTGTTATCCCAGCCCAGGTTCTTGGCTAAATGAAGCACAGCAGACTTGCCTTCCTGGGAGAGACCTGCCATCTTGTAATAAGGATATATTATCAGTATATTAATTTTTGTCTAATTTTTAAAATAAAAGTGCATTTTAAAATAAAAATGTTCTTTTACAATATGCTTTGCTTTTAATACATAAAAAACTCTTAATTTGATCTTATATCCAATGTTTATAAGTGTAAGATTAATGGCTCAGTTTTTTTAAAGAATTATTATTATTATTATTATTATTATTATTATTATTATTATTTTGTGTGTAAGCACGTGTGCATGCAAGAGTGTGCACATGGGTACCTATGGAGGCCAGAATTTGATGTCAGATCTCCTGGATCTGGAGTTACGGATGGTTTTGAGTCCCAGAAGTGGGTGCTGGGAACCTAACTCTGGTCCTCTGCCAAAGTTACAAGCACTCTTTAACTGCTGCTCCTCTCCCCAGCCCTCAGTTGGTATTTCTGCTAACTTTAACTCTAGGTTTCACTGTGGAATGTTCTTTTTGGTAAAGAAGTGGGAAATGATGGTAGTAAGCACAGATGTTTCTAGGCTTTGTAAAAGAAAAATGCTGATTCCTTTTACGAGATTAACTTTGCTGCTGGCTCCATGGTGTAGTGTTTAGTGCTCTGAACTTTGAATCCAGAGATTAACTTTGAATTTTTCAAATTAATTTATTTATACAGCAGTGTTACCTGGGGTGCTTTTCTAAACAGCATTTCCCAAAAGCTGGAAGAGTAGCAAACTGTCATTGAGTGTTTGCGTGCACAACAGTGCAGAGCATGTTCTGTACAGCAGCGCCGGTACTTCTGGGTGTCATGGTCTGTGCATTGGACATCATAGATTTGCGTATTTACAAGGAGAATTTTCCAGCAGATGGCAGTCAAGTGTCTGTTTTAACAAAATAAGATTATTCCACCAATTTCTGCCAATGGAAATAATGTCTTGAGAACTGACCACCCTTTTCAACTCACACACAGTATGTGGAGGGATGGCGGCACTGCTTACTCTCCTGCCGAGTCCTATGCGTTTTCAGCCTTGTTTAACCCTCAGAATTGTATCCAGGGAGCGCTGTTGGTAACCAGCCCATGGCCTCACTCAGCTCATAGTAGTTTGGGGATTCTCGTGGATCTTGGTCTCCTTAAAACTCTGTAGTCCCTTCTACACTACACTATTTCAGAAAACTAAAGCCTCAGAACTTGAAGAGACTTGACTGACCATAGTGTAGTGAGAGAGTTGTCTCAGTCTAAATCAGCCAGGGGCCAGCAGCCCTGGCTCAGCCCAGCCTGCATTCCTTCTGCCCACTGCAGGCTCTCTGCGGTGCTGGAGATACTGGGAGCACCAATGCTTGTATGGTTTACACTGTACATGCCACAGAAATATGTAAAATGAAGAACTCAATGTAGGTTTGAAATCATTCCCACACAGCTGAACATCTTTATATCCAGCATACTTTGAACATATACCATCAGTAATGTATACATTTTATATTTTAGTATAAATTTTTTACTAAGAATGTGTTGCCAATAAATTCTATGCATGGACAAACTAACAGGCTTTGGTTAATGTGTAACTATCTATACCAGACCATCTTGTGATGGTGATATATTAATATTCTTGGTCCAGCATTCAGTTAAAATTACTATAGAAAAAATACCAATCATGAATGAAAGGACCTCAGAAATACATATTTTTATACTGATTACTAAATTAATTACTGAGGAAATACTTTCCCCTAAACCCATTTTAGGTAAATAGTGAAAACTCTGCTCTGTAAAACAAAGAAACTGCTGTGTCTCCAGGAATTTTATTTTAAAATTCTTGAATAACATGGATAAATTTTCCCCAATTTTTTCCCTAACTGTACAAGGCTTAGGAAGCCATCTGAAGTTGGGCTAACTTCTTAATGGCGTCTTTCCTGGGTTCTACGATCTGGAATGTTTTTGCTTCCCTCCCCCCATTTCACACTATAACTGACATTTACAGACAAAGCTCTGAGTTCTTTAAAGCAGTTCCTCTGATTAGGATCTGACTGTAGAGCCTCCAGGACTAATGAAAAACAAAATGATGTTCATATTTTACCAAAACCTAATTTTAGAACTCCAAAATACAACAGTTATAGATACAGACTTGTCACTTGACCCCATCAGTCTCTAAAAAGTAACTACAAATTAAGTTTTCTAAATGTCAAATTTGATGGCCAAATAAGCCCCACTGTTTGCTAGCACCTATCTAAAGGGATGTTACAGAAATTTCTTTGTCCTTTTAGGGTCAGTTTCTAAACCTGATTTCTTGGAGATGGCCTTCGGGATTTAAGGCCAGGGTGACTGTTGGGCAGGGCTTTATCTCTAGCAGCAAGTAAAGCTTTCATTCTTTAAGAGAAGGGGCTTTCGTTGAGAAGAAAGGTTACAAAAACAGGCCAATGTCCTATGAATATGAAGTTGTCATTTGTTTCGCATGCTGAATTAAATATGACTGCTTTGTGCTCAGCGGCTTGTGGCTGTTTTGCTCCATCTGGGAGAGCGTGTATGTGTGTGTTAGAAAACCCCATGAGGGCAGGAAGTGTAGCTTTGCTTTAGTACAAATCATTGGACTTAACCCCCACTTAGTTAAGAATGAGGACTAGGAGACACTGCGTAACTGCTGGCCAACATGTCTAACTTTGTCCATCAGATCTCCCACAGATCACATCAAGTTTATGTAGAATGGAGGTGTTACAGCACTGTCACCTGCTTCATATAAGCTGTTTCCATGAGCATCTTCTGAGAAAGCTGAATGTTATCATCACCCTTCCTCCCTACGAGGCGAGTGACCAGAGCCCAGGCTTCACTATCCCTTTCAGAAAGGTACTGCTCATTTGATCTCTTCCCACACAGGTGACGTAGCTTCATCTACGAAAAAGAAGGTCTGGCCAACTCTACTCCCAAATACCTAACAGCAGTTATCCCTCATACGTGAGGACTCTGTATAAAAAGTTAAAATTTGAATAAACTGCAGGGGACTGAGAGAGAGGTCAGTCTGCAGAGACAATTGGCACCAACAAAACTCAAACGAGGAGTGAAGATACCAGAGAATATCGTCAATGGCAGACATTATGTTTGCTTTAACACACATAAAAGGATTTTCAATGCCATATTTAAAAAGTTTAATGTTGCTTAAAATGTCTTATAATGAAACATTTTATACACGTGGGTGTGGAGGCATGCCCCTTAAAGCCAGTATTTCAAAGGCAGAGGCGAGCAGACCTCTCAGAGTTGGAGGCCAGCCTGGCCTACCTTGTGAGTTTCCAGGACAGCCAGTGGCACATAGAAGACAGACCCTGCCTCAAACAAAACAAACAAAAAAAGAAACATAACTTAAAATTTCCTGATCCCATCTGATCAAATTAGAAACATCTAGCAGAACGGTATTATTTTATTCTTAGTGTAGTATTCTTTGATAAAGATAAAATGACATAGAAAGTGAACAACGTCAACTACAAAGTGTAATGGTAATAGGAAGAAGCAAGAGGGAATTCACCATTCTAATATCTAAGGATATTTTAACCTAGGTAAATTAATTTTTGTTACCACCATTGTGGTCATCTAAGAAAATCTGCTGTGGTGGTTTTGTTGGTTGTTTTGGTTTCAGACGGCGTATTCTGTCACACAGACTAGTCTCGGACTTGAACTCCTGACACCATGGTTTCCCCAGTGCTGAGCTATCACACATGATTGAAAAAGTCTAGTTAATGATGAAGCCAGGCGGTGGTGGGGCACGCCTTCAATTCCAGCACTCAGGAGGCAGAGACTGACAGATCTCTATGAGTTCAAGGCCAGCCTGGTCTACAGAGTGAGTTCCAGGACAGCCAGGGCTACACAGAGAAACCCTGTCTTGAAGAACCAAAAACCAACCAACCAACCAAACACAAAAAGGACTGGTGAAAGCTACTTTTATCTTCTCAAATCATTAAATGGCTCATAAGACAGACTGGATAGACAGGAAAGAGAAAGGGAAGCTAAAAAATTGGGAATAAAATAAAGCGATATTTTCCTATGCAATGAGTCTAAGAAATTGCTGTAAGGAAATAAAATGGGCTATGGAAGTGTTAAGAAAGGAAATCAGGAGTGGGGATTATGCATTGGACACACATGACCATGAGTTCAGTCCTCAGCATGCTCACAAGAAAGAAACCACTAGAGACTAGTTTGACACAAGGAAAAGAGATGGGAGTTTGGTGCTGGTTATGAAGAAGCTTTTAAAGCTGCAACAAAGCTGTTTGCTGGGAGAAGGTAAGGAAGTCAGAGGTAAACCCAGGAGAGTGCTCCATGTAAACGGGTAGGGGTCTAGGGAGGAAACTTGAAACCAGGTTTTCAGGACTGGGCCCACTGTAGCCTGGGAATTTTCTGAGTTATCCTGTCCCTCTCTGGTCTTCAGGTCTCCAGGAAAGGGCACTCAAGAAATACATCTTTAGGAGACATAGAAAGATGGCTTAGTGGTTAAGAGCCCTGGCTGCTTGCTCTTCCAGAGGACCCTAGTTCAATTCCCCCGCACCCACATGATGGCTTACAATTATCTGTAACTCCAGTCCCAGGAGATCTGAAGCCTTCTTCTGGCCTCTGTGGGCACCAGGCATGCACATGGTACACAGATATACATGTAAACAAAACACTCATACGCATAAATAAAATTAATTAAAAAGAGAAATATCCCATTAGACCCAAAGACATAGGCATAACAACCAAGATTCCTGAATCCAAGCACAAGTTCCTAAGGCCAGAAGTGCATTGGCTAAGTAGAAAAAAATTTTTTAAAAATTGCAATGCTATTTTTAATGTTTTGTTAGAATCTGCTTTGATCCCATTACAGCTTCTTAAGTGAAATGCGTTAAGCCTGAGTCTGCTGCTATTCTGCTCAAATTATACCTTAAATCCCTGAGTATGTGAATTCTGAAAATATGTTGGGAAGGTGAACCTGGGACAAGGGAATCCTGAAGACCCATTTTCCATGTCTGCAACCTTGAATGGGAATCACGATAAGACCTCTCAGTGAGAATGGAGAGCTTGAGTGTCAGAGTACATGGAAGGTAAGGAACACTTCATGTAGGGTAAGAAGAAGAGTTTTAAAACATGTAATAAAAGAGGGCTTTCCTAAATCCTTAGGAAACCAGACAGGCTGTCTGTAGATAGATCTCTTGTGTTAATTCAATGCACTTAAGTAGCCATGGGGTTTTAAGGGCCCTGCATTTCTGTCACATTTTCCTCTTTCCATACTCCCTTCCTATTTTCTATGTAACTGACAGGTCAGTTTTCCTTACCCACCCCCAGGAGGAAATAACTAAGGGTTTTCTTTCTTTTTTTTTTTAATCCAAATAATGCATCATAAATTTTTAATTTATTTCTTCTTTTTTTATTAAGAGATTTTTCTATTCGTTTTACATATCAACCACAGATTAACTAAGGGTTTTCAACCAGCATGTCTCATTTATATCTAGTCAAAGGATATGTGTGTTGTGTTGTGTTTATGTGTTTTGTAGAAAAATAAGTACCTTAAAACCCTTTATTGCCTTTTAAATCTTCCTTTATGCATATCTCTATACATGCAAATAATTATGACTAGTCTTTCATACATTGCAGCTAATAATTTATAAAGAATTACATAAATATAGAAAACATTAAGGTATTTCACATTGAACAAAAACTGAGATATACTTAGTTCAAACGTTTTAGAAAGCACTTTAACAACTGCTGTGCACACTCTCCTGTGACTCCGAGTATAAAAATAGACTTTGTTCAGTTAGTAGGCGGCTGATAGCTGTCCACCCTCTGCAGAAGCGTATCTGAGTATCCAGGGGAATAGTACCTGAAAAAGAAAACCTGCTATCAGATATATGGACATGGTTCATACCGTAGGCACGAAAGGGTCTGCATACAGAACTTACTGAGACAACTTATGGGGCCGGTGAGACAGCTCAACCTGTATGAACACTTGCTGAGTTCACCCCTGGAGCCCACACAGTAGAAGGGAGAACCAAACCTTCAGGTCTGACCTTCACATGCATGCTGTGGTACATGTGCACATGTGTGTGCACACATGAACATATGTAAAATGTCTTAATACAGATAATCATGGGTGAAACTTCACATATGTACAGGTAATGCTTATGCATAGGGTTAGAGCATGTGAATAAGGAGGACCCGACTCACAGTGTTGTACTAGACACTTCAAGAATGTAAGTGTGATGACAGAGGAGACATGTTCCAAGTACATGCCTTCAGTCCAGTGGAATATTTCAGAGACTTCCTTTTTATCACATCAAGTGAGTGATGGTACTTAAGGTATATAGCTGATAAATGTCTTTTGTATGTACACCACATAACCTATTATTGCTAATCAATTTCTGAATTCCAGTTGCCTTAGAAATCATGTCTTAAAATATAGCTTGGTCAGAACCAGTCATAATTCATGTTGAAAACAGTTGAAAAATGGTTTGTAAATACTCATTTTATAAAAATAGAAAATTAACCATCTTCATTGGTTCTTGGGCATATATAGTACCATATATTTACACTTCTAGACTTCTAAATCGAGCATCTTATACAATATTTAGTATAAAGTATTAAATGTGTGTATGAACAGAGATATACTATGGAAAGGCTTTTCATTTACATAAAAAGCCAAATAAAATCTAGTAGTTACTCTAATGTAGAAATGGATTTAAAAACCTAGGAAATTATTTAAAATTTTCCAGAACATTTACTAAAAGTGATTAAGCCTCAGAAAATGTTTTCTACAAATAAAAGTTAGTGTTGGGGCCTTGTCCCTTGTTAGTTGTCTTTATGTCTACTTAGAAAGTCATAATTTCAGAGCTGGAGAGACGGCTCAATGGTTTCAAACACTTGTTGCTTTTCCAGACTACCTGGGTTCGATTCCCAGTTATAGCTCCTGTTCCAGGCTTCTGAGTGTACCAGGCACACAAATGGTACACAGTCACACATATGGGCAAAATGCCAATACACATAAAATAAAAATAAAAACATCCTTTTAAAAGTCATAATTTCTTCCACAATGTACAAGTTAAGGTGGGCAAAACAGAGATATATTTTCTTTAGTAGTGTCTTTGTTTATAATTAAACAGAACACATACTACACTAAGACATTCTTTTAAAGAGTGTTCTTCCCCCATGCACTCATGTACACAGACAAAAATATGTACACATAATTAAAAACTAAAAAGAAGACAAAATTTTAGCTGAGTGTGGTAGCACACACCTTTACTCCTAGCTCTCAGGAGGTAGATACAGGTGGATCTCTATGAGTTTGAGACCAGCCTCGTCTACATAGCAAGTTCCAGAGCAGCCAAGGCTACTTAGTAAGACCCTGACCCTGTCTCAAAAAAAAGTTTTCATTAGAAGGCCAAAAAGGCCATCTAATCTAGAAAAATCCATTTCAAAAACGGGTTTTTTAGTTAAAGCTGGTCTTGCTTTCACTGGTGCCTCATAAATATGTCAGGCACAAGACAGGTAGTTTTTATAAAAATGTGAGGAGGCAGGGTTTTAAAAATCTTTTCAGATGTGCTACTTAAAGTGGTATCCATGAGTCACATAGGGCTAAAGAACTACAAATATAGCTACTATGCTTAAGAAACTAAACTTCTACATTTTAACTTCCAAACTGACAGATCAACACAGAAAACCACAAAGACATGTTTGAAATCATTGGTGAGTCTTCCTTTTTCAATGTAAGTTTTATGTGGTCTAAATTTAACCCAAATATTTCCAATGAGATTTACCACTTGAATTAAGATATGTTAAAAGTAACAAAATATACAAATGTAAAATAACTCATAAATTTTATATTGATTATAAGTTGAAATTATATGGTTTGGATATTCGGATTGTTAAAAAAATCATTAAAATCTATTTACCATTTCATTTTACTTTCTTAAATGTGACTACCAGAAAACTAGAAATTATACATGTGGCTCATGTTATGTTTTTACTGGACATTGTTATTTTAAGTGTCCCATTCTATCAGTTAGGATGTGCCGATAATTCACGAGGCTTTCCTAGATTCATTTCCAAGCTTGGAATTCATTGCCATTGCCATAATCCCTTCCCAAAGACCCCAGAGACTTCACAGTCTCTAGGACTCCCCGCCGAGAAACCGTGCTCAAATATACCCACACATCTTCATCAGCAGAGCAGGCACTCACCATTGCCCAGCTTCTCATAACTGCATTCTAACCTCGCCTGGATCTCAAAATATAGACTCATAAATAAACATACCAAGTTACTTCTTTCCTGTGAGAAAGCCTCGTTCCAAATACTATGGTGCTAAGAATTCAAAAGTAATTTCCTATTAGGAAAAACCATGTAATTCCAGCTCAGCAATGAAAGGCATTTGAAATGTACCAGAATAATTTTAGTTTATATTTGTTTGCTATGCATTTATCATCAAAACAAATAGCAAAAAAAAAAAAAAAATCAGGAACCTAATATTACTATACAGTAGTATGATTATAAAATTAAATTTTATTTACCTAATAATGCTATTTAACCTCAAGAGAAAAAAATGAGAATAGAGATACTCCAAAAAGAAAAATAAGAAATATTGACTGGATTAAAATCTTACTAATACAAGCCCCTTGACTATTATGTCATTTAATCCTAATGTTATGAGATAGGTAATAATATTTATAAATACTATCTTAAAGAATTTAAATAATTGCCTGTAAGGTCACACAGGAAATTATTAGAACTGAGATAGTGACCTAGGTCTGTCTGTCCTGACACATGACCTACCTTTCATCAAAGAGCCATAAAGAAAAGTGAGAAATTCCTTCCTTCCCTCAAGCTATCGATCACTGCTACTCTAACCTAGCTCAAATGGCCTCTAATCAGAGGGTAAGCAAATTAACCTTACCTCAGACTATGAGGAATTTGGGTTATTCTTGCCTTGGCCTTTGGGCTTAGATCTAGTGGGCTACACTGTTAAGTGACTGGAACTGTGCTGTGTAGCAGGCTGGACACACGCACCGTCCCCACACAGATGTGTCTGTCCCAAAGGCTCCTTTCCTCCTGGCAGTGGGCAGAGATCCAGAAGGCAAGTTCAGAGCACACCTTGTGGCTGGGGAGTGGGCCAGACCTACAGCATAGGTCCATCGAAAGCCTAGTCCAGACCCCTTCCCTCTCATAACCCCACCTGTGCAGAAATGATGGCATACAATGAGGAGTGGAAGGAAACATGAGATGACTATCGAGCTGATGCTGTCTTATAAAAAATAATTAGTCCTAAAACAGTTGTCACCAGCTTATTTTTGAGAAATAGATAATTAAAAATAAAACCATTTTGAAATTGTATTTGTCTATTTTCACAGTGTTTTAAGGATTTCCATAAAATGTTATTTTCTAACACTAATGCTTTTTTAAAAATCAGAAAATTGAAAAGTTTGGCTAGCCAAAAATCCTCATGAAAATTAGTTTTTAAAATGAAATTTGAGCTGGGCATGATAGTGAATGCCTTTAATCCCAGCACTGAGGCAGAGGCAGGTGGATCTCTATGAGTTTAAGGCCAGCCTGGTCTACAGAGCCAGTTCCAGGAAAGCCAGGACTACACAGAGAAATCCTGTCTCAAAAACCAAAATAATAATAGTAATAATAACAATAATAAAAATGAAATCTCAAAGCATAGAATTTAAGGATTTCAATTTTTATAATAGTATTTTAACAAAGTACCAGATTAAATTCTAATATTATAGTTTTTTTTTAATTTCCACTGGTTCTTAAACCTAGAAAAGGAAAAAAAATGAATTTATTCAAAAAAGCGCCTTATCATTGGTTGATCAATAGATTGTTCCCATTCTGGGGACCTTTAGTTTGCCTTTGTTTTCTCCATTTTTACTTTATTTTGTTTCTTAAAACACTGAATTGAAAGTTATCTTAAGCTTACATAAATTATTCTTATATTAAAATACACAATATTCTTCCATGTACAAAAACAAATTTTATTAATAAAATATTTTCAGAATTCCTTCATTTTATGGTTTTACAAGTATTTTGTTATATAGCTTTTTATTATTTATTTGTGTATTTTATATATGCTCTGGCATACTACTCCTTTGATATCATATACTAGTGTATTAATATTTTCAAGGCTGGCTTATTGGAATTGTTTCAAGTTGTCTTCAGCCTCTCAAGAGTGCATAACTTGGACTGGAGAGATGGCTCAGTGGTTAAGAGTACATACTGCTCTTGCAGAGGACCCAAGTGGGAACCTGAGTTTTGTTCCCAGCACCATCTCAGGTGCTCCACAGGATCCATCTAGGGGCACCTGCCCTGATGTACACACAGGAATGTAACTGTAAGGTTTTGGGTTTTGTGTGTGTGTGTGTGTGTGTGTGTGTGTGTGTGTGTGTGTGTGTGGTTTTTTTTTGTTTTGTTTTTTTTGTTTTTTGGTTTTTTGTTTTTTTTTTTTGGTTTTTCGAGACAGGGTTTCTCTGTGTAGCTTTGCGCCTTTCCTGAAACTCACTTGGTAATCCAGGCTGGCCTCGAACTCACAGAGATCCGCCTGTCTCTGCCTCCCGAGTGCTGGGATTAAAGGCGTGTGCCACCACCGCCTGGCAAGTTTTTTAAAAGAGTTCAAGCTAGACATGGTAGCACATGCTTGTAATTCTAGCACTTGGGAGGCAGAGGAAGGCAAAATCTGTGAGAGTTTCAGGCCAGCCAGGGCTACACAGTTAAGACTCTGTCTCAAGCAAGCAAAAACAAAAACAAGAAAAAAAAAAAAAAAGAAAGAAAAAAAAAAGAAAAGAAAATAGTTGTGAGTAAAAGAACAATTTAATCTTAAAATTATCTTGTGCTTTTAAACTCAATGTTACTATGTTTTTAAAAGTATTAGTATATGCCGGGCGGTGGTGGCGCACGCCTTTAATCCCAGCACTCGGGAGGCAGAGCCAGGCTAATCTCTGTGAGTTGGAGGCCAGCCTGGGCTACCAAGTGAGTTCCAGGAGAGGCGCAAAGCTACACAGAGAAACCCTGTCTCGAAAAACCAAAAAAAAAAAAAAAAAAGTATTAGTATAGCTGGGCCTGGTGGTGCACACCTTTAATCTCAATACTCAGGAGGCAGAGGCAGGCGGATCTTGAGTTTGAGGCCAGCCTGATCTACAAAGCAAGTTTCCAAGACAGCCAGGGCTACACAGAGAAACCCTGTCTCAAAAAAACAAAACATTAAGTTTTAAGTAGGAAGAGTAGGTGAAAGGTATAATTTATATGTTACAGCCTGTGAGTTGTTATGAGGGGAGTTTGTATTTTCTTTTATTTGTGGAGAAAATACAATTATATCTGTACCCTGTACTCCATATTGTTTTTTAAGACTCAAGTCTTTATATTATTCTGTTCTTTGCTTGGCAAATTTTCTTTTATTCTTTTATTTAGGGCTTAACCATATAGTTTTCCTCTAGGTTTATAAGACCTGAGACTTGGGCTTAGTGCTCTAAAAATGGACTTCATTTTGAGAAATCTTAGTCTGGGTTGGAGGTGTAGTGTAGCTCAGTGAGTGGCGCAGGTTCAAGTTGAGCCTGGCGTGGTGTGCTCCTGTGCCATCAGCACTTGGGAGGCAAAGTCCAATCTATACATCAAGATCATCTCAAACAACAGATAAACAGTGGCGTCCTCCTCCTCCTAATCCTCTTCTTGTGTGTGTGTGGGGGGGGGGGGGCATGTATGCACATATGAGTGCATCACTTACCACCTTGTTCTGGGGACAACATCTCTCAGCGAACCTAAATCTCACTGACATCAACTTAGCTGGCTAGCCTGCGAGCTTCCAGGTTCCGCCTGTGTCTGCCCCCCACCCCCCTCCGGTCCCAGGACGCATGCGGCCCAGGTTCCACCTGTGTCTGCCCCCCACCCCACTCCGGTCCCAGGACGCGTGCAGCCCAGGTTCCGCCTGTGTCTGCCCCCCACCCCCCTCCGGTCCCAGGACGCGTGCGGCCCAGGTTCCACCTGTGTCTGCCCCCCACCCCCCTCCGGTCCCAGGACGCGTGCAGCCCAGGTTCCGCCTGTGTCTGCCCCCGGTCCCAGGACGTGTGCGGCCCAGGTTCCACACAGGTGTAGGAATCCTACTCAGGCCCTTGCTTGCACGGCAAGCACCCCTATTATCGAGCCATCTCTCCAGCCCCCCAAATCTACATTTGGGCATAGATATAAAAGCTAAATTTGAATTTTTTTAAAAAGGTGTTTTGTAATGTGGGGCAGTTTAATGTCCATTTCTCCCACCTTACTATTTCCTCTGGGTAACAGCTGTTAATGTTGTTGATGTATTCTTGGAGGAGAGAACCGGGTTCTGCTTTTATCTCTTGGATCTTTTTAAGTCCACCACTCGTAACAAAAAGACGGCGAGCTTTGCTGTCATGAGGCAGCACCTTAAAAAGAGAAACGGATAAAAACTTCATCTTCGCTTTTCCAAGTGAGATTATTTCTCTTTAAAAGCAGAATTGTATCAGCAATAATGTAGAAGAGAATTTGTGTTCAATACATCACCTACAAAATAAAGAGCTGATGACTGGAAGTGAAATGCATTCTCCTCAAATTACATTAACCCTTATGTTACAGAGGTAGAAGGAAGCAATTCAGTGGGCAGAGCTGATGGGTCCACTCCCATCAGCGTGAGTCTGAGGTCTCCCCACTAGCTCGACAAGTGAAGGCGGGCTCCTTAACACAGCAGGAAGGGCCTCTCCCTACATACTCTCTAAATACTCTCGAGTCTCCATTCTAAGCTTGTCCCCAGAACATCGGAGCAGGCATGCCATGTCATCGGTTGCATTTCCCACTGAGGAAATGTCCCCTGGTGTAGTGGGTAGCCATTCCAGCTTTGATCTGGAAGTTCCAACCCCCATTGAGGCTTGGCGGGGCCAAGGGAGGACCCTGAAGACCCGAGATCAGGACGGGCTGCTCTCTCTGTTCCTGGACTCTGAACAGTGGAGGTTGACTGAGGAGAGCTCCAGAGAACACCGCTGGACTGTGATACACCTTCCCCAGACCCCACGACCTACCTATCCCTTCATTTGTAAGTTACGCCACTAATAAACTTTCCTTTCAACTACGTGGAGTGGCCTTAATAATTTCACCAATACCCTGGCCTGGTTAACTCTTTCTTGTTGTTCAATACTCAGCTCCCATAGTACCTCCTTTAAGAAAATACAGGTTGGGTATGGTGGCATACACCTATATCTCAGCAGGCAAAGGCCAGAGGGTCATGAGCTAGGCAGATTATGAACTGAAGGCCAACCTAGGCTATACAATGATACCCTGTCTTTAAAATAAGAACATTTGGCAAACATGTACAAGATCCCAGCACTGGAGATAAAGATGGGAGATAAAATGGAGGGCAGGGGTTGGGAGGAGGTGGAGGAAATGACCTTGTTTATAATAGCATTAAAACTGACTATTCAACCGAGTTTGTCTTCTTCCATGAACTAAAGAGAATTTAGTTGGCTTTAAACACGTGAATGTTTGTTTGTTTACTTATTATAGTGGGTGGGCCACAACATGCATGTGGACATCAGAGAACAACTCCATAAAGTCGGTTCTCTCTTCCCACCTTTCCACAGGCTGTAGGGATTGAACTCAGGTCAAGCCTGGCTGGCCAATGCCTGTACTTTCTGAGGCAGCTCACCAGCCCCAATGTGCGGTGTTGTTTTAACGTCTATTGATTTGTGTGGTGGGGGTGCACATGCCAGAGCACATGCGTGGAAGTCAGAAGACGACCTGGAAGAGTTGTTGGCTCGGCTTGCACTCATTGTCAGGTGTGATGGAAGTACCTTTACCTGCTGAGCCATGTCGCTGGGCCCAAATGTCTTGTTTTTTAAAAACAAAATTTTGCTTGTTTTTGTTTTCATTTTTGGTATTTTTTATGTACCGTAGCTTGAATTAAACTCTTACCATATGCCATCTCATTTAACCTCTACAACAATATATGGAGTAAGTACTTTTATTCCTGTCTTCTGTAGAGTAAAACTAAGGGTTAGAGAGGTCAAAACTTTCTGAAGAGTTAGAGCTATAACTTGGAGCAGTTACCATGTGTGTGGCCTCAAGTGCCATCCTCAGCACCAAAATCAAAACAAAACATGTAGGGAAACAGAACCGAGCCTACACCCATAAACACTCTGGCACACGACTTATGCAGACCACATTTTCTCTTTTGCTTTTTGTTTGTTTGTTTGTTTTGTTTGCTTGTTGCTTATTTTTTTGAGATAGGTCTCACTTTAAAGCTCTGGCTGGCCTGGTAATCTCTGTATTGATCAGACTGGCCTCTAATTCCTAGACAACCACCTGCCTCTGCCTCAACCTACATGGTAATAATTTATTTTTTAAAATGTGTATGGTGTTTGGTCTGTATTTAGTTCTGTGTACCATGTGCATGCCTAGTGACCATGGAGACCAGAAGAAGCCATGGATCTCCTGGGAATGGAGTTAGAGACACTTATGGGTTGCTGTGTGGGTACTGGGAATCGAAGCCAAGTCCCCTGGAGGAACAGCCAGTATTCTTAACAGCTGAGTCATCTCTAGCCCCTGTAGAGTGTGTATTTTAACTCAGATGTGCAAAGCACAGTTCCCCAGTCCCCAGCAGCTGAGGGGCACCACCCTGATGTCAGTGACGACGACAGTCATTCACCTTTAGCCCTTGCTGTCTTGCTGCGAGCCGCAGGAAAACGTCATGGAATTCAGCTACTATCACAAAAGCTACTACTTGGAAAAGTCAAGGACTTCTCCAAAGGTCAAGCCATGGCTTAAGAAGTCTTGGTGATATTTTAGCTTTTATATATATTAGCTGGTTCCTAAAATGATTTTCTTGTGTGCTTCCAAAGAACTCCTAACAGTGTATTTATTTAAAATGCCTATCAGACATCCAAGGCTGAACGAAACTACACCTGTCTCCTAGGGCAGGCAGATAGCTTTATTTCTTGTGCAATTTAGAGTGAGACCCTCCTTTCTTATACAACCTTACTAATAGACCCCTAACTTCTTACCTAACCACTTCTAGGAATGTAGACTGAGCACATAGATCCCCTTTTAGATATACTAACCGGTCATTAGCACTCAGTTGACCTCCTCTACCACTCCCATTTTGGGTTGTAAAAGAAGGCCTGACAGTCACTACCTGAGGAAAATTCTTACCTGTCTTTACCACCCTGTAGAATTCAAGCCTGGTGACCTTGCTCACAGGGGATTGCTATTGCTTGGGTTTATACTGCATTCCTGGGAGACTTAGGAGGAATGTGGAGAACTGAGAGATGGAGAATGGAGAGGGATAAGGAGGATTTTGATCAGAGAGAACATGTGGACGAGATGGAAGATGAGAAAGAGTCAGATGGGGAAGTACAAGCTGGGTAAGAATGAGATAAAAAGGACCTAGGTGAGGCAGAATTAAGACAAGAGAATTAAGATAGAACTTAGAGGGGACAGCAGATTAATGTAGGGAGAAATCAGGCAAGAAAGGAACTAGGCATGAGAGCAGAATAGGAGCTGTGTAGAGAGAACTGACTCAGAAGAATAAAGTGTGTGGACTAAGGAGTTTCGTGTACATAGATTCACTTCTTTTCATCAAAGATGAATTGTCAGCTGGCTGTAGATTCTTCCCGCACCCTGGAGGGGACTGTTGAGGGGCTGGACTCCCCAGTCCCTGTTACCGTCTGAACCTGTGTTGTTGGCTGTACATTTCAGCAGCTTGACCTCTACACTACTGTTAATCTGCGATGATTGATGAAATATGACAGTTACGTTTGTTTAAATTGTTCCTAAGAAGTCACTGTGTACCAAAGGACTGAGATCACCTCCAGCAAGTTTAGAGTTTCTGAAAAAATATTTCAGTGGCTCAAAGACATTTTTCTAAAAATGTTTGCTATGTTCTTAGACTAAAGGACACGGGAAATTACTAAAAGATAAGTTTCAGCATAAATTATCTATAAGTTTTTTATGTGTTGGCATATTACTTCCTTTTTATACTGTTTAAGAAGATAGTACAGAGCTATGAAAACTATATGAAGAAGAATGAAGTGTTTCATTTATCTGAGAGTTTTACTAACCTATGCTACCTGTATCATTTGAGATTGGTTAAGACTTAAATAGTAAAGCCCAGACCAAATTTTACAGAAGAAAGCAGAAAAACAAGTCCACAAATCATTTTCCCTTTCTTCCCTTTCCCAGACTATGGTAGCGTTTCTTACCTTACTGAACTGCCCAGCCACATACTTCAGGATATTGGGAGGCGCATCGTAGAGAAAGGGTTCAAGGGCTGGGAGGTAGGTGCATCTCTGTATGATGTTCTTTATGGCCTTTTTACTCTATTGAGACACAAAGCAGATGCATACAAAGATTGGCAATTCATGTCTTATATTCCCAGATTTTGAAAATGAAATTAGTTTCTTGCAGTTGTTTCATTTTTAAACAGTTTTCTGGGGAATTCAGCAGCTGAGCTATCACTGCAGCCCCTGTAGACCCTGTGTTTTAAGTCAGAAATGCAGGGTATAGTTTCACAAGTCCTCAACAGCTGAAGAACTATTTTGACTGATTTTATTATCAGTTTTATCAGTTGGATTCTGTTAAACTCAAAACAATGCAGTGAGTTGCTGAGCTCTTAAATACATATCAGGTCATTAAAATTATAAAGTGTACTTATGCACTGTAAATGAACATGTTTAAGTAGAAATATATGGATAAATATACATGTATAACTATGAAACAGATAACCAAAGCATCCTATTTGTTTTAATCAACAACTATGAGATAATAGTTATGATAGCGTATTCTATATTACCTATATGGCATAGGTATCCTATACTGTCTAAAGGATTTCGTGCTCATATAGATGCATTGATAAACTGCTAGCGTATGACTTATTCAGTGTGCATTTGTAGATACTGCTATAGCTCATGGGTAGAAATTGACCCATTCTCAAGTGGAATAGAAACAGAATCTAAACTGTTGGATCAACTGTCAACTGAGAATCACTCTCCGAAACATAGGCACCACATGTACCTTTCCCACCTCCGCTTCCCGCCAGCACTCTTCCGTCTTTTAAATTAATGCCACATTGCTGCCCCCTCCTGTAAATGTGGCTGAGGGCCCTAATGTGACTAGGGAACACTGCTACAGCTATAGCTTGTTGTAACTCTGTTCCTTCGTATGACACGGCGCCCCCTTCATATTAAAGAGCTTTACAACTGTTGTGTTTGTCCACAGCTGTTTCCCCTAGAATTCCACGTCTTGTATGTGGTGTGCATCTGAGCTCCCTTTGGACTTTGCTCTTTTCTTCCCCTGAAGCCACAGCCAATATGGTCTTCTGGTTTTATTACTGTATGCCTGACAATGCTCTTGAAGTGAAGGAACATTTTGGTTTTTACAGCATGGACTTTATAAATGGTCATTGTATTCAGCAAAACTTTTATCATATTTGTGCGATCAGCAAATTATCTCTTGAATTTTAGGTTTTCTTTAGAGACCCAGACTATGAAGTCTTACACATCCTCATCTCCTGACACATTTGACCAAAACCATTGCTGCATAGGTTAAATAAGGAATGCAGAACTGTAACCCACAAGTAGTGTAAGTTGAAAATAAACCCCCAGCTTTCAACACACCTAATTATACTGTACCTTTATAAACCATCTTAAGACCACGATGACCTTAGCAGACCAAGAAATTTAACTTAACTGCCATTGCTAACAAGGCCAAATAGCTGTAATAGCACTGACTGTCTAGTGTGAAAGAAACATTGGTTAGTTAAGAGTTTGCTTACCTGCCTACCTCTGAGCTGTAATAATTGACAGACAAATGACTCCGTTTAGAAATGAACAGGGCTGGAGATATAGCTCAGGGACAAAAGGCTTGCCTAACATGTGCAAGGCCCTGAGACCAATGCCCACCACTACAAAAAATTGTTTAAATAATAAAAGGGATGAAAGGTCAAAGAATACACATACACAGCCAAGACATATATGAAAATATTTTCAATGCTACTGGCCGTTAGGCAAATCAAAAGTACACATTAGGACAGCTGCAGTAAAAAATAGAATGAGTGGCCGGGCGGTGGTGGCGCACGCCTTTAATCCCAGCACTCGGGAGGCAGAGCCAGGCGGATCTCTGTGAGTTCGAGGCCAGCCTGGGCTACCAAGTGAGTTCCAGGAAAGGCGCAAAGCTACACAGAGAAACCCTGTCTCGAAAAATCAAAAAAAAAAAAAAAAAAAAAAAAATAGAATGAGTGAATAAAATTCATTCACAAGAATGCAAAAATTGGAACCTCCTATACTGCTGGTGGATGTAAAGCAGCACAGTTGTGTTAGAACAGTCCAGTAGTTCCTCAAAAATCTTAAAGAATTTCCAGTGACCCAGCAATTTTACTTATGGAAATATACCCAAAAGAAATGCAGGCATGCATCCAGCTTGGAGACATGCCTCAGCACGTAAAGGTGCCTGCTGCTCAAACCCGGCCCAGCAGCCTGAATTTGACCCCTGGATGGAAGGAGAGAATCAACTCCAAAGAGCTGGCTTCTAACCTCCACATTCAGCCATGGCACACGTGTCCATGCATACACATCATGCACACACATACATGTGCACACACATACATGCATACACACACTAATGATACATTTTTATAAATAAAAAAAAAAACACCCACATGAAAACACATGCAAATAGCTAAAGAGTTTAAATACCCCAGTGTCCATCCACTGGTGAATGGATAAACAATGGGAAATTATCTAGCATAAGGAGGAACAAGGGACTGATACATATTACATGGAAGAATCTCAAAACTCAGGTTAGGGGCTGGAGAGATGGCTCACTGGCTAATAGTGCTGCTCTTCCAGAGGACCCAGGTTTGAGTGCCAGCACCCACATGGTGGCTCACAGTGACTGGTAATTCCAGGGCGAGGGAAGCTGATGCCCTCTTCTGGCCTCCACAGGCACAAGGTACACAAGGTACACATGGTATACATGGTACACATGGTACACAAGGTACACAAGCAGGCAAAATAGCTGTACACATTAAAAAACAAACTAACGAAACACCCTCAGACTGGGTAATAAAGACGAGGCACAAGGACACATCTGTTACACGATCTCTTTTAAATGAAATGCCCAGAAGAGGCAAAGCCACAGAGATGGGAAGAAAATTGACAGTTGTTGGATTTAGACAGAGATGTGGAGTGAGTGATGTCTGACAGAGGAGGGAAAAAAAAAAAACTTTAAAATCAGTTTGTGATGATTTCACAATTCTGTAAATACACTAAAAACTATTGAATCTTATACTTTAGATAAGTGAATTGTATACATTATATCTCAATAAAGCTACTTAAAAATGCAATGAGAACTATGACCACGGAACTTGAAAGCTATGTGAAATAAATAATCTAGAAAGTTTCATAACGGTTCAAATGCCACCATGAGCTAAAGCATTTCAGCGTAACAGATGATCTTTTCAGCTAACAGAATTTCCACTCTTTATTAAGATATTAGAATAACGTAGGGGCAGGCAAACAGTGACCACACAGGAGGAATTCCAAGAGGCTGCTCACTGGTTCTCCCAGATTAGAACCAATTAGCCAGTGCTTACAGAAGCGGACATGCCTTTGAGACAGAAAGAACCTTGAGGTAGCTTTATTCTTTGAAAGCTGCCACAGAGTAACAAATAAGAAAGGCCACTAGACAGTTTCTAATGCTTTTGGATACACATTTTCTCACAGAGCTAGTGTTAAATCGAACAGACTTGACGGACTTCGCTCTAGAAGCAGCAGCTATGTGCTCCAAGAGACCCTACAGAGGAACAAAAGAGATGACATCCCACAGTAAGAAGCTATTCAGATGAACTTCAAGTTTGGGGAAGGTTTTGTTGCCAGGGAAATTACTAAACGTTTGCTTTTTACATATAATGCCCAGTATATTTCCTAAAAGTAAATACTGTATCAAAAGAAACCATTTCTATTAGTTAACTTAACAAAACCATCTTTGATGAATTAAATCAGAATAAAGATTATCTTATTTTAAAAAGTAATGGTTTTACTCCATGGATATTTATACAATATAATGTCACAGTAGTTCATTTAAAAAAAAATTATAAGGGCAGGGGAGATAGCTTAGTGATTGAGTGCTTACATGCCTGACATGTCCAAGCTCTGGAGTTAATCTCCAGTACCACCTAGAAGTATATAAAAAGTATCCAAGGCTCCCAAGGACTACATTGCCAGGGTTTCTCAAGCTATAATTACTGTTGATTACATCAATCAGCCATAGCTGGACAGATCAAGACTGCAAATGGAGCTGGGATTTCTGACTAGAAAGTCAAAGAATCAGACACCCCTTTAACTGGAAAAGACCTGGGAGGGCCCACTGTCCATCTCTTTCTGTCAGCCAGTTAGTGCTAACTTGTTACATTACCTCAGTGCCATGGTCTTATGAGGAGAGCCCTAAATCTATGTAAGATGTTGCTTTTTTTTTTTTTTTTTTTTTTGGTTTGAGTTTGGGGTGTGCCCCCAAAAGCTCATAGGGAGTGTCACTATTAGGAGGTATGGCTTTGTTGGAGTTGGTGTGGTCTTATTGGGTGAAATGTGTCACTGTTGGGGTGGGCTTTGAGGTGTCCCTTGCTCAAGTCATGCCCAGTATCTCGGTTCACTTCCTGTTGCCTGCAGGTCAAGATGTAGAACTCTTAACTCCCTCTCCAGCACCATGTCTGCCTGTATGACACCATGTCCTGCAAGCCACTCCATTAAATGTTTTCCTTCCTAAGAGTTGCCATGGTCATGGTGTCTCTTCACAGCAATAGAAACCCTAACTAAGACAGGGTTTGGTTTGGTTTGGTTTTTGTTTTCTGTTTGTTTGGTTTTTTGTTTTTCAAGGCAGTTTCTCTGTGTAGCCCTGGCTGTCCTGGAACTTACTATGTAGACCTGGCTGGCCTTGAACTCACAGAGATCCAACTACCTATGCCTCCTGAGTGCTGGGATAAAAGGCATGAGCCACTAAGCCCAGCTGTATGCCATTGTTTTGATCTGGAAAATCTTACAACTACTAAGAAAAGTCTTACTCTTGGAAATCAATTTGTAGAAACTTATCATGTAAACATAACCAGATAAAGAAACTCATGAAATTTGGGAACTTCCTGCCTTGTCATCCAAGGTTACATTCAGTAAATATGTTTACTATTCCCTAATTTAACCATCTAATTAAATGTTTATGTCCTTTGCTATTAATTTTATTTTGGGTTTTAATTACATTTATTTATTTATTTTGTGTGTGCCTACAGCAAGTACGTGGGGCTCAGTGGGTGACGTGGCCTGCGTCAGATTCTCTTCTTCTCCCATGTGTGTCCTGGGGATTAAACTCAGGTCATGAGGGTTGGCAGTGACCACCTGGACCACCTGGACTCACTAAGCCATCCAGCTGGCCATGTTCAGTTTATTTGGAATTACTGTCTTTGCGGTAAATGTCTCCCATCATTTCAAAGACCTCCATATTTTCCTAATATGTATGCTATAAAATATTTCTTTTTTTTAATTGTAGAATTATTAAATAGTCCATCCTACTTTCTGTGCATGTTTCATGAATCACCTTGACAGCCAGTAATAATTTTCTTATAAAACTTGCCTTTTAAAAATGCACAATTCAAAAATGTTAGTGAATCTTATACACACTTTAAAAAGAAATAAGACAAAGAATTAAAAGATCAGACATCCTTGAAGTTAGGAGAAGTAAATGATAGCTTCAGGAATATACTCTTACTAGTTATATCTTTGAAAAGCAACTTAAATTCTTTGGGACTCTGTTTTTAAAGTAAAAAGGGACAGTGTACTCTCTAGCAACTCCAAATTCAAAAATTCTATTATTCTTCCATTTCTATTTCATAGAAAATGTCAACAGCAATATAGAATGCAAAAACCTGACATTCACTTTACAACCAAGTTTTCGTCTGTGCAAAATTTCCTTGAAAATATATCACTAACTGTGGGAACAAGGGTAACCAGTTTTCAAAGATAAATTACCCAATCTTCTGACAGATTTGTATTTCCTGACTCAGAAAAGCAACACAGTCCATCAGAAAAATCAAAATATTTAAACCACATATTTTAAAGGCTAAGTCAGTGTCCGCCCAGTCTCCCCAAGGCGGTTCAAAGCAGTACTCACCTTCACCTGCAGGTCCTCGGAGCTCTCTGGGGACAAGTACAGAGCCAGCAGTACTGGGAGCACCTCTGTGATGGCCACGGCCCGTGCGTGCTCCGGAGTGTGTCTCCCAACCTGTCCTAGAGCCCAGGCAGCCGCGGCTTTAATATGATCTTCCGGTTCCTCTGACAGGCAGGCCGACAGCTGGGGCACACCCTGGAGTGGGGATCAAAAGAGCAAGTGTTCTAAATCTGGAGCGGGATTAAAGAGTCCAACGTGTCTTTTGGGCGTTAGAAGAAATCATTTCAGCCTTGATCTCTTCTTTTCCTAAATGGTTCAATAAATGTGCACATCACAAGGGCGGTCATTTCTTAAGTCAATAAAATGACTAGGACTAAATTGCCTTAATTACCTGTAACAATCCAACTTAAATAAGAATGTCTCTACTAGCTTTACCCCCCAAATAGAGGGACATTTAAGCAAACAACAGAGATGCCTCAGACCAGGCAGAAACAGATTCCATGGTGACAAACTGAAATGTTTTGGATCTCCAAATTTATTTCCTTTGTTTAAGAAGTAAAGACTGAGGACAGCCTTCAGTTCAGTCCTCAGCAACATACACCCCCCAAGTACAGTAATCCGAAAATAAAACAACTACAACAAACTAAAAATCAAATGAATCCGAGCAAGAATCCACTCTATGAGCCTTTTACATGGAATACACTCCACTAACATCTTCCCTGAAACACCACGTGCTTTCCCAGTACTTTTGGTCGCCTTTATACTGACAGTTCTGCTGCGACCACAGGCTGAATCCAGCCAGGGTGCTTTTGTTATACAGGTGGCATATGGACATTTTGCATTTTAGACTCTAATTTTATTTAAATAAGATAAAAACATCATCAAAGGGCCTCAAAAATCGGTTTATAGACCTAAGGAAGAATCAAATAAACATATCAATTTTTAATTCCAGCTTTTGTATAGGCATAATTTTGTAACTAGTTTGAGACAATAGTAATTATTTCAAATTTAGTACTGTAAGAACCAGTATCCCATGTTGATGCTGCTGTGGCAAAAGTCAAGACCATCCCATGTGCCTCCCCCGGCCTTTTTGTCTGCTTTTTCTTTTCTTTTTTCTTTCACCCACACCTGGAATCAGTTTCGTGAAACTTACCATGTTTCCATATCTGTCCTTTTCCAAGCACTGAAATGGTCTGTCCACAATAGAAAAGATCAGACCTGCTGAGGATGGAGTAACTTTGTAAAGCCCATGTTTGTAGGACATAAGACTGAGGAGGAGGGGATGAAGCGAGGAAAAGCAGAATGCTCTCGCACCTCATCCCATGCCCCACATTACTGGCCCCAACTGTGCATACTCCGATGAGACCAGGAGCATGTATGTGCTTCAGAGCTAAGAGAGTGCCATAAATGGTAGACATTATCTCCCAGTTCCTGACGCACCTCAGAGGACAAGGAGAAAAGCCTCACTGCTGTGTGGTTTGCTTCAGACACTGGGAGAGACGGGCAGCAGCCCTCCACCAAGGAAGGGGAGAGTGCCCTGGCCAGATTCAAAAGGATGTGTAGGATGCACAAGCAACTGCCGGGCTCTCTTCGTCCTCTGAGGAGCTATCTTCCTGATGAAGGGAGCAAGGATCAAAACCCAGTCACATCCTAACGACCCCTCCAGACACACAGTCCTGCTCCAGTCATTGCTGCGTCTGCAGTGACAGAACAAAAGACAGGCAGGATGAGGGAGCTCAGTACCGCAGAGCATCACTGTGGGCTAGGTAGAAAATCAAGATCTCCTTTGTATTCTGAGGATTAGCAAGGGAAAAAAGATCCCCATTTTTGTTTAACAAACAGCAGCAGGTTTTCTATGCTCATAAGAGCCCTACCCCCGAGAGGGCTGCCACACACAGTGTGAGCACATGGTCTTTGAAATGGTCTTTGGAAATCCATATCTATATACCAACCTATTTTGTGAGCACCTACTATGGACCAAGGCTAACTATAGGGTGGACTCATAGAATGCTGTAATTGAGAAAAGGCTAAATCCCCAGAACATGAAGAAAAAAAATATATTGCTGTCTGTTGTGCCCTCTGATTGCCTGATTGACCACATCTGAAAGAGAAATGGCCAGCACCATCTCTTCATCCAAATGACAGGAACAGGAATGGGAGGAATACACAGACCTCTGAGGTGCATGAAGTGATAAATGGGCAAGTCATTTAAATGATGTTTTTAACTATAGTGTGCTTTTGCATGGATGCACAATTAATCCTTCAAGATATATAATATATATACATAATATTTAAAGACAGATTATAGTAATGTTCAAAAAGAGTTGATAGTAGATGTGGAAAGCTGTACTTTTTCCGTAACTCACACCTTTTGTCCAGGATCCCCCTGGAAAACAAACCAATCGACACTGACATCAGCAGTAAAACAAGGGAACACATTTAGACAATTCTTTCACTATGTGCAGCTATGTTTCCTATTTGGTGTCAGTCCGTGGTTGTCTTGGAATCGTACCACAGTATCTAGGAGAAAAGAAGTAAGCACCGACCTTGGAAATGATCACTGCCATGGCCAGGTTCTCGGAATGAGCAGCCACGTAGCCGAGCATCATGATGCCGGGCAGTCGTATGTTCCCTCGGCAGGTTTCCATGCAGTCGATCACGGCAGCCACACCTCCTGCATTGACAATCAGCTGTGAGAGCTGAAAGACAGGGAAAAGGCCCCAGATAGCACAAAATGGTCTTTAAATATGATTTGGCCACTTTATATAGGACTTCAAAATACCTGGTGAAATTGAAATACCATTCAAAGAGATTCCTTGCATTTATTAAGGAAATGTTCAAGTATAATAATCCCACTATTTCAAAAGCTCAACTATTCATAGTAGAAAAGTTTATTCTGTGATTTTAAAAAAATTACACAACTTTTATCCCTCTTGTAATGAATTTCAAAATTCATCACGTAGACACTAAGCTGAGGGCTAATTCATACCTGGCTAACTACAGAAGTGTCCAATCACAGTGCCTTAGCATAAAGATGAATCAGTGTCCAAAGACATCAGACCTAACGTCTGACCTAATTACCCCACACACTAACGGTGATTACTAGCTGGGTTTCTTCCATTCTTGAAAAGTCTCAGCTACATATAGATGTTGGGTAAAATAAGAGTGAGGATTTTAACATGTAATAAAATGAAAACAGATTAGTCAAAATACACACAGGAAAAGTCGTCTCAACCTCAAAATCGACACAGGCGTGCTTTGCCTCTCTTTCTTTTACATCTAAAAACTCAGAGCAGAAAATCATATTACAGCAGCTAGCTATCAGAGTGTCACCGTAGGCCAGGAGCCTCTGTGGCCTGTCCCAACCTACAGATGCAATATCATTCTCACTGCTCCCAGCTGTCATAAAATGATAAGGATGACAGAGGTTCATAGTCCCCACAATCTAGAAATGGAAAGCTAGCAATGATTAGAAACTGGATTTCAAACTCGAATGTCATTAATACAATTCAGTGGTTCTCAAATGGAGGTGATTTTGTACCCTAGAGAACGTCTGACAATGTGTGGAGTCGGTTTTATTGCCACTATTTGTGGGGGAGGGGCAGTGACGCCATCAAGTGGGCAGAGCCCCGGAACCCTGGTGAATAGCCACTCTACCATGTACAGTCACATCATCCAAAATGTCTGCGGTGCTGAGGACGTGGAGCAATGGCCTAGTTAGAGGGCCTGGAGCAAGCCTCAGACCTCATCAACAAATTGGTGTTTTATTTAAAAAACTGGAACTAAGTGTAACTGCCCCCAGAGACTGCTTCGTTTGTTTGTTTTGTTTTTACCTCGGGTGTGTGCTTTGCGATCTCTCTAATTAAAGTGCACGCGTTCTTCTTCACATATTCATCTTTGTCCTTCAGACAGGTAAGGACAACCGGGAAAATCTCCGCTTCAACAACCATCTCTGCCAGGTCCACAGAGTGCTTTGCGATGTGACTGAGAGCTGAGAGGACCTGGTGCTGATAAGCAGAAAAATAGGTAAGTAAAACAAAGTACTATATAGAGTCCACTAGTCCACCTCGGTGTTCAGATGTAACGTAAACAGCTTTATAATATTCAAATTTCTTCATGAGAAAAAAAAAGAGCTACATAGTTTAGCACAATCTAAGATTTCTGAGCATTGAGACTTTCACATATTAGTCACAAACTCAAATTTTTAGATTTCCCCAGTAATTCTCTATTGAGTACTTTAAGACCTTTTACAGGTAATTAAGATGTGGGACCTTTAGGTTAAAAAAAAATCACTTCTTAATTACACAGCACACATAATTTATGATATGTGTGGTATGTAATACAATAACAAGCCGAATTAATGTCTTTATCACATGATATTGATAACATCTCAAAGAAATTCCCATCATTTAGCTAATGTTAACAATTAATGTATGTGTGTGTTAGTTGTATAATTGGTGAATTTAAAAAGCGAACAGAGGACTAATAAACATGAAAATTTCATAAGAAATTCAAATATTCTAGTGGTGGGCTAGAAAATCTTTAGGTTCTTATACTAGTCAAAGGCTCGCCTAACTAGCTACTTTGGTCAGGCCAATGCCTTATTTTAGTTGTTAATGTTAATACTAATGCTACCTGGAGTCTTCAGTATTGCACATAGATTTCCAAATAATCTCTTAAATGTGACACTCAAAGCATTATTTCCACGTCTTAAAAGACCCAAGACATGATATATTTGTATCTGCTTTCAACGGTATTTCTAATTGTTTTCCTCTGTAACATTAGTCTGTACACATCTTCATGTTCTTGGATTGTAAGAACCCTGGCTTGTCTGTTGTCTCTTGACCTCCGTTTTAAATACCTTCAATTTTTCATCAGGGTTGAGGATCATCTGGGCTAAGTGAGCAATAGCTCCGACATCCACCACCGTCTGTGCTAACTCTGGAGAATGCTTTGAAATGTCACTGAGGGCCGAGGCAGCAATCCTTTTCAAAGCAATTTCTGGCTCCTGGATACAGAGCACTAAAAGAGGAACAGCTCCCGCATCCACCACAGCTTGTGACAGTTCTGTGGGTCCAAGAAAAGTAATTAAGTGAGTATGGGTGACTGACCCTTGTGCAAGCCATGTTTCACCCTGACAGATAGAGCAAAGAAAAGAGGGAGGGTGCACTCCACTCTCCCGACATCTGCATTTCAAATCAGCCTTTCTGGTTTCATAAACCATGTGGACCAATCCCGAGCTGAAAAGAACACAGGTCAATAGATGGACCTCCATTTACATGAACACATTTGAGGTAGATTAGGCTGAAATGGCTTGTTATCCTTTTTTTTTTTTTTTTTAAGAGAGTAAGCAGATGTCAGCTGTTTAAGCTCTGGCAATTCTGCACTTCTCAATAGGCAAGCGTTTTATGCATGGTTTACAATAACAGAGAAAATTAAAGTACCAAAAATTTACCAACCACACTAATTAGGCAGTATTTTGTTCTATTTACATGAGTAAACATTAGCATGAATCATGGACCAATAATGTCGATTTTTAAATTCCTTTCATTTTCTAATACTTCAAAAAGATTTTAAAAAATATTTTACACAAAAAAATTTTATACAAAGTAAAAGGCTGTCTTTTCATTGTATGCTAAAACACTTTAAAAATGAGGTTTAAAACTTATCAACATACTTTTATATATAAGTATTAATATAGATAATTTAGATATATCTATATCTATATAGATAATATAGATAATTTAGATAAGGGAATAAATTTATATTTACCATGTTATACAGAGAGCAAACAAATATCTTTTGAATATACATGTTGATTTACTTATATGTGCAAAAATAACAGCTATAAAGTAATAATTTTACATTTCAGAGAATGAGAGATGTTGGAGCAGACCCTTATAATACACATGCAATAAATGCCATTTGAGAAGCAGGAACCTCTGTCCAGTAACACATTATACTCCTGATGCATGTGTGGTCTCATGGAATCACATACACCATTTCTCCAATTTCTTCCTCCCAAATTACATCTGTATTTCCCCATATTTCTACTGCCTTAGACATAAATAAATGTCTTAATTGTCAAGCTAAAATAGCTATTTACCATGTCACTTTAGTCTTTAATTTGAAGAAAATACTTAATTTTTCAAAAGATTGGTAATACTACATTTTCTATTGTTAGCAAATACAGGTTAGTGTCTATAATTTGTTTTCCTCAAATTATCATAATTGAAGTCTCAATAATGTATAAACATCTTATTCATTCCTTCATTAAACAAGTATTAATGGAAGGTTATCATGTACCAGGGTCATTAAGTTCTGGAGCCTGTGACACACTTCTACAAATTAACACTACATTCATTAGCAAATGTTTGAATTTTTTAAAAAAAAATCTGGTGTGTAATATGATATAAAAGTGAAGTTTAGATGCCATCTCAAAAACTTGGGGAAATAAGAGGGATTTTTTTTTTTTTTTTACAAACGTAATATCAGAAAGACTGGGGTACCACACAACAATGTAGCCGGTCCCTCAGAAGCATCTGCTGCTCCATCCACTGGAAGATGGACAGGACAGCAGTCACAGAAGGCAATCCCTGTTTCTCTCACACACACCCACTCAAGGGAAAGAGAAGAGAATATAAAGTTCTGTGTGTGTCGTTTCTAAATACAACACTCAAATTTCCTGTTAATTAACAGGTTCCTGAGAGATTCAAACCAACCCAAATTATACAGGTGTTATCTGGTAATATCAGTTTTATATATGCCCATTGGAATATAATGGACAAGATGGTAAACACTGTCAACTTGACACCCAGGAGGCAGACCTCCAGGCACACTTGTGAGGGACTGTTTAGATTAAAGTTAGCCTCTAAGAGTGTCTGAGGAGGATTGTCTCACTAAGTTAATTGTGTGGGGAGACCTATTGCGGACAATACCATTCTCTGAGCCGGGGCCCCGGGCTCTGTAAGACTGAGACTGCAAACTGAGCACTATCATGGATGACTTCATTCATTCCTCTCTGCTCTTGACTATGGATGCAATGTGACCAGTTCTTTCAAGTTCCTCCCACTGATGGGCTGAAACCCGGAATCATGATAAACCCTGTCTCCCTCACAGCATTTTTCACAGCTGCAGGAAAGAAACTGAGACAATTGGCCAAACATTTATCTACAGAAAGTAGAGAGATTAATTCACTTCAGCGCTTTCACTCTCATACAATTTCCAGGAGTAAAGAGCACACAGTGAACTTCAACTCTTTAAAGGAAATATTAAACCATCTCCAGCCAAATAAATAAGTCACTAACAACAAAAACTTAAGGTTCTTTCTATAAGACACCTATTTTATAATATGCATATATTTTTCTCATTGAATAGTTGTTGGAGTATCAAACACTCCACCACCCAAATGCTGAACCATTAATAATAAAACACACGTCCTGAAATGCTACCTCGCTTTACCCTATGCTGCTCTGCAACAGAGCAGTGTTGTGAAATGTCAGGAGGCTGGGAACGTCCCTGGAAAAAGATTTGCAATAAGGTGATGAAATTTCCAAGGACCTGCACTAGGCCCAGCAACTCTGTACTTAGATTTTCCCATCCTTTACATCAGTGAATGTATATAGTCCAACGATGCTGGCATCTGCCCTTGAATGCCACATGGTGTTCCTTAGAAATAATATTGACCTATGACCTTCACACATGCAGTCTCTATTAGCTGTTCTTCCCCAGGTGAGGACACATTATCCCGGGAATATGGTACACACCCTGCCTTCAACTCCACTCTCTTTTCAATGGTGTCTCTTCCTTCTTTTCTCAATTACTGCTTCCTAGTATGTCAAGTCAGTGATCACTGGTGTATACCCAGCATACTTGTCAGTGAGGGCATGGGCTTGGGAGTCCATCTTGACCAAAAGGACCTAAGTTGAAGTCTACTTGAAGCTTTATAAAGAGCTTTTCTGCAATAGACTAAGATTCACAATAACAAACAGCGCTATTTTTTCACTGGGTATGGGCATGTCTGCAAATGACATCTGGAACGCTTACCCCCATCTTGTGGAAGACATCACCAATATTTTGAAGATGGCTGAGTACAAAAATGAAAAACATCTGGGTCCTGTTCAGCTTGGAACTGCCCTGACTCTGAACTTTATGTCATCTCACATTTTTTTTTTTTAAAGTTCTTATTGCTTAAGTCACTATGGTCAATATTCTGTAACCTACAGCTAGAAACACCCAGATACAATTCTTTTCTGTCCTGTGCTTGCTGTATGTCCATATGTCCACATCTTCCTTCACTTGCTTAAGGATTCAGAGTATGCTTCCTGCTGGCTGGAAACTTGGAGGAAGTAAACAGAGTAAAATCTTGTTCTAGACTAGAACTGGATCCAGGTGATTGCAGGAACAGACCCCACACTCACAGAGCAGAACTAGGCCTTGGGTCTGTGGTGCATTCCAGGAAATGTGTGCAGGGGCTTCATTCCAGGAAGTGCTTCCCACCTGCTACCTTCTCCCCTCCCCCTCCTTTGCTTTTCTACTCTACACAAAGGGTAACAGGAACCGAACATCCAGAAAATTCTGCACATCTACAACTTCTCTGAAGAAAAATCTCGGGGAGCTGGCTATTTTGGTTTCTTTGTGTGTGTGTGTGTGTGTGTGTGTGTGTGTGTGTGTGTGTGTGTGTTTTGTCTGCACTTAGGTCAGTGCACGGTAACCATGCCTGGTGCCCACGGAGGCCAGGAGAGGGTGTCAGATCCCTGGCGTCACCGATGGTTGTGAGCCACCATGTGGTTGCTAGGACTCAAACCCAAGTCCTCTAGAAGAGCAGTCAGTACTCTTAACCACTGAGCCATCTCTCCGCAGGGAGCTCATTTTAAAACTGTTTTAGAAGCCAGCTTTTGGATGTTCAATTAACGTGCTTATGAAAGCAATGATTGGTATGTACACAGATGCTCACTGAAAGCTGTTTCAAAAATAAATAGAATAGGTCAGGTGTGGTGGTGAACGCCTTTAACCCCAGCACTCAGGAGGCAGATGTAGGCAAGTTCTGTGAAGTCCATGCTAGCCTGGTCTATACAGTGAGTTCCAGGCCAATCAGGCCTACATAGGAAGACCTTATCTCAAAAATCAATTAATTTTTTAAGTGTAGCTAAGAAACTTGTCTTCAGTACCTGAAAATATCTTAGCCTCATTTTAAATTTTAAACTAATCTTCAAAATCAATTTATAAACATCTTTTATTATATAACAACGTGACATAATCTTACATTGTTCAACAACAGATTAAAAGTGTATATAACTATGTTTCAAAAATACATAGGAGGCTTGGTATGGTTGTACAATCCTTGGTATGGTTGTGTAATGCAGAATTTGGAAGGGTAGGTATGACAGTCCAAAGTCTTCCTCAGCTCCACAGCAAGTTTAAGACCAGCCTAGGCTACAAGAAATCCTGCTTATTGCCATTTTATACATAACAGCGAGGAAATAGAAGCAGCCTAGAAGTCCATCAACTGATGAATGGATAATGAAAATATGACATATAAAATGTAATTTTATTAAATTTTCAAGTTAACGTATGAAATTGGAAAAAATATATTCAGTAAAGTAACCCAGACATATAACAGACCCCTCCCACCAGGCCTGGTGGCACATACCTTTAATCCCAGCACTTGGGAGGCAGTAGCAAGTGAACCTCTGGGAGTTTGAAGCCAGCTTGGTCTACAGAGTGAGTTCCAGGCCAGCCAGGACTACATAGAGAGACCCTGTCTCAAAAACAAAACAAAACAAAAAACAAACACCTTATGTTCTCCTTCACATGTGGACTGTGTTAGTTGAGGTTACTATTGCTCTGTTGAAACACCATGATCAAAGCAACTTGGAAAGGAAAGGGTTTATTTGGCTCACACTTCCATATCACTGTCCATCACTGAAGGAAGTCAGGACAGAACCCAGGGAGGGCAGGAGCCTGGAGCAGGAGCTGATGCAGAGGCCATGGAGGAGTTTTGTACTTAATGGTTTGCTCATCGTGGTTTGCTCAGCCCACTTTCTTATAGAACCCAGGACTACCAGCCCAGGGATGGCACCACCCACAATGGGCTGGGCTCTGGCCCTCCCCCATCAATCACTAAGAAAATGCCCTCTAGATGAATCTTATGAAGGCATTTTCTCAGTTGAGGTTCCCTCCTTTCAGATGACTCTAGCTGTGTCAAGGTGACATAAAAGCAGTCAGCACAGGACCCTCACTTCAAATCTTTAATTGTGTGTGTTTAACTTAGAAAGAGGCTGTTCTTCCCTGCCAGAACCAGAAGATGCTCTGAAGGCAGCTGTGGGGGAAAAGGCATCAGAGGTCTGTCTTACCCATCTGTGAAACACTGGGCTGTGCCCTAAACCCTCAATCTTACTTCTTAATTGTGCATTAAGAAGTTGTCTGTTAAGATCAAAGTGAGTGAACTCAAGCCTACGGGGCCCAGGAAAGAAACTAAATAAAGCCTGAAGAAATAAGGCAAACAGGACCCTTCGGAGTAGCGGAGAAGGGGAAGGCCTCTATCTACAACAGACAGCAGTTCCCAGCCGGAGCCCTGTGTGGCCATGCTGGAATACAGGCATGCTGTTGTTAGAGCCTTTGCAAATGTGAACTTCCCTGGCCTTTAAGGGTTAGCAACTTTCTTTTTGAAAAGAACTCTGTGTGAGACAACATAATGCAGGCCAAATCAAACACATCCACCTGGGAGCCGGCTTCCAACCCAACCACCGTTTTACAGCCTGGGGCTTAACTCTAATGCCTTCTTAAACGACCTGTGCAGGGGCAGGGGCTCTCTTGATATGGAAACATGGTGTTCTTTCTCCCTTTCATTCTTACAGGCATGGTCAGGGCTCTCATAGAGGAAGGCCCTCTACAGAGCTGCCAGAAGGGGAAAACGACCAACACAACAAAGGGGCGGGGCCCCTCTAAACACAGATGCGGCTGCTGCTTCTGCTCATAATCATAGAGGAGAATTTGAGCAAAAGGAAGTGACTCTGGGGACTCATACATGGTACACCAAATGAAGAGGCCTTCCAAAATGAAAAAAAAGGAAGAAAAAGTATATGTGTGTGTGTTCTGGCATACAAATTCAGCAACTCCTCTGGAAACCTAATTTCTTTAACTTTACTTATTTTTATTTTATTTCTAAGCCCTGCAAAATTATATTTCAACCTGTTTCCTTATAAAAATACAAGAAGTCATTAATCCAATTCCTTATGCCCTATTTCAGTTTAAAAATCGGCTGGCTGGTTTTTGCGTTAGTCATAAAAATAACTACATAGCTGTATCACTTCTAAACTTTCCCTTATTTGTTTATTTATTCTGAGACAGGCTAGTGGCCTCAATCTCATTATGTTGTTGAGGGTGACCTTCAATTTCTGATTCTCCTGCTTGGGTCTTGGGAGTGTCAGGATTGCATGTCACTTTACACAGAGCTGGAGATCCACACTCTGCATGTGCTAGGCAAGCATTCTACTAACTGAACTACATCCCCAGCCCAATTAAAACTTTAAAAAAAGATATAGAAACACATTGAGAACATCATCTTACATTAATAATAATCTGACATCCCATTCAACCAGTTGCTCATAATTAGGTGAAACTACAATTAAAAACAAACAAGTTTCAGTCCCAAAGCTTCAGTATGGATTTAACGACAGCTCTTCCAAAGCAAGATTCATTTAGTTTTGGTCTAGCCCAGCTGCTTGCCACTGGTTTGGTTATCTACTACTACCGTGTAATAAATCACATCAAACTTAGAAACCTAAAGCATTTACTTCCTAGTGGTCTCTGTTAGTCAGAAATTAGGAAATGGCTTAGCCAAGGGGCTCAAGTCTTTCACTAGGCTACAATCAAGGGGCCATTCTGGGCTGGGTGGCTGCTCTAGTCATCTGAAATGCACTTCAAGTGTTCTCGTGAGTCTTGGGAGAAACCTGCCCTTTCCAGTATGTGAGCTTCCTGATAGGCCACGGAGGGTGTGTCTAAAATGAGTGATCCAGAACACACGATCTAGCACGAACCCTGCAGTCTGTCAGAACCAAACTTGGAAGTTACAAAACGTTGCTTCTGTTGGGGGAAGGGACCACACAGGATGTGCACAGTAGGAAGCAGATATCACTGGGCTGGCTCCCACAGCACCCTGTTCTTCACCAACACAGCTGAAAGATGCAACATCCATAGTCAAAAATCCCTCGATTTGGCTATAATTTTGAGCTGATTGCTTGACATTTCAATTTGCAGATAGAAATGAGAAAAGCATGGAGAGGAAATTTCCGTGTATTATGAAAATGCTTCATTTGATTTTTCTTTCTCCTCCCAATACAAGTGTCATTGTCTTTCCCTCATCCCCATCTCACATCCCTCTACTAGATGCTCATAGTCCTTGGTCTAGCCCTAACATATGTATTGAATGGTAGATTTAGGGGGTAACATATACATACATTTGTTTCCAAGGCAAAATGATTCTGGTGCCTTTAAAAACTCAAGTGTCAGCCGGGCGGTGGTGGCACACGCCTTTAATCCCAGCACTTGGGAGGCAGAGCCAGGTGGATCTCTGTGAGTTTGAGGCCAGCCTGGTCTATAAATGAGTTCCAGGAAAGGCACAAAACTACACAGAGAAACCCTGTCTCGAAAAAACAAAAACAAAAACAAACAAACAAAAAAAAAAAACCCAATAAAAACTCAAGTGTCAAACAGGCCACTGATCTGCAGATAATGGGGCTTTCGTTAGAAATTACAGTCAGCTGGTTGGACAGGGCAGGCAGCGCTTCCACTGGCTTCTATGAAAAGAGGCTCAATGATGTGGGAAAGTCAAGAAATGGAGGCCAAGGAGCAGAAAGCAAAGAGAATGAAACCTGGCTCTAGCCTGAGTGACAGCGGGTAGGAAGAGCTTGAAAGCATCCTGAGCCCACCCCAGCTCCCACCTTAACCTTGAAAGCATCCTGAGCCCACCCCAGCTCCCACCTTAGCCTTGAAAGCATCCTGAGCCCACCCCAGCTCCCACCTTAGCCTTGAAAGCATCCTGAGCCCACCCCAGCTCCCACCTTAGCCTCTGACTCTCCACAGCTGAGACCCAGCAAAGCCAAGCTACTGAGCAGGTCTACAGTGCCCCAGTTAAAAAAAAAAAAAAAAACCAACGGAGTGAAGTGAGTGGACCCAGAGCTTTACAAACTACGCGTTTCATATCTAGAAGACTTCTTATGTTTTCCACTTGCTTGGTAGTGCTTTGCACCCGTAGCTGGGATTTCACTTAGCCTGCAATGTTAAAAACAAGAATCCTCCTGAGGGGAAAAGCCACCGTGTGTTATTCAGACTTCACTGGTATTCCTTTTGCTTCAGCCCAGTGCTAGGTAAGGTCCCTGCCTTCTAGAAACTCAATAGGATGGAGAAGGCTGTCCAGTCCAAGGTCACAAAGTTCTGATGGAATTCTCTATGGAAACAGGCCAAGGAGGGAGGCCCCTGAAAGGCAAACAAAAATAAGACCCTGGAGATTAAAAGGTCACACCAGATGCCAGGTGTGATGGCGCACACCTTTGATCTCAGCGTGCAGGAGGCAGAGGCAGGGGGATCTTTGTGTGTTCAAGGTCTGACTATCTGCAATTAGTGCCGAGACTACAAAGAGAGACCCTATCTTAGAACAAACAACAACAAAGTCACACCAGGCTCTTAGAAAAGGTCTCTGTTCACGAGTTTCTGCTGTGCCTCCCCTGAGTGACTCCTGCAAGTCCCCCGGGCTTCACCGTCTATTTTTAATTCTGGAAGTGGATCTAACCTAACATTTTTTAAATGACTTATCTTAAGTGTGTGTGCAGGTATCTATGTGGGTAAGTGTTCAGTGAATCCACGAGAGTCTGTCAAAGGGTATCAAGGGTTTATTGAGATATAAAATGGGGAGAAATACACTCTCCGATACAGACAAAGTAAACAGCCATAGCTCTCCTCTGTTCTGCCCAGGGGGTGAATGGAACCAGCCGTCCAGTCTCCGACAGCTGAGAGAGAGAGAGAGAGAGAGAGAGAGAGAGAGAGAGAGAGAGCCCACCCCCTCCTCAGTTTTAAGCAGTCATCTACCCAGAAAAAAAACACACCTCTATTGGGCCAGATACCCCAATGTTTTTGGCGGAGCAAATTCCCACAACAGGTAAGTGCAGGTGCCCATGGAGTTACAGCGGGTGTCATCCCTGGAGCTGGAGTTACAGCGGGTATGAGCCACCTGACACTGGCATTAGGAGCTGAACTCAGGTCCTCTGGAAGAGCAGGATGTTCTCTTAACCACTGAGCCATCTCTCCAGCTCCTTGCCTAGCATTTTTAATGTTTCTGAAATCACATTGGGTAAACATGGCCATTATTTCCTCAGCCAGTATAATAGTACTTGGCTCTAAGGAAAAATTAATTTTAAAAAATGCAGGAATAATGGACTTTTATAATATTAAGTGAGGTCATACAATCTGAGAAATGGTGTGTTCTCTCTCATACATGGTACCTACTCAATAATATATGTAGATATGTAAATAAATGTACATGTAGGTACAATATAACATATAGAAAAGGAGAGAAGAAAAGCTAAATGTCAATGGTGAGGAAGGACTGAACGTGGGTTATGAAAAAGGATATAAAGCTGTTTTTCTAGTTTTGATTCCATCACAGATTTTTTTGTTTGAAGTGGTAGATAAGAGCTCAGATATATTTGATACTTAAAGTGTAAAAAAAAAAAAAATTTTTTTCAAGTCAGGGTTTCTCTGTGTAGCCTTGGCTGTCTTGGAACTCACTCAGTAGACTGGCTTCGAACTCAGAGATCTGCCTGCCTCCCAAGTGCTAGGATTAAAGGCCTGAGTTCTTAATAACAACAACAAAATAAAAATAAAAAACAAACAACGAAAATTACAAGAATTTAAAAATACAAGAAAATCACAGTTACCGGAACGCACACTAATGACTAGCAAAGTAACTGCCCAGTGGAACACGGTTCTAACTAGAATGCCATTTTAACACACTTGGCCTCTGCTCCCCCAAAACACACAAGAGAGGTTTGTTTTCCACTTTCCCTAACACCTGGGTCATCAGAAAGGAATTTGGGGAAATAAGTGTCATATATTTGATAAAATATATATAAAATCTCATGACCCTCTAAGACTCATTTTTCTTGGTGTACTACAAGCACTCCAAGATTAAATAAATATATATATTAAAATAGAAAGCAAACATGTTACAGAAATCGGTATTATTGTTTACAGTCACCAGTCTCCAGGGCTTTGTTTTTGTTGTTGAGATGGAGTATTCACTCTGTTGCTTGGGCTCCTCTCAAACTCACAGGATGATCCCTCCCCCCACCTCCTCAGTACCTGAGACAGTAGAAGTGGTTGCTTATCTATTCTAATGCTATTAGTACAACATAACTAATACTTCTCTTCAATAGTGATCATTAAAATTTGCACTTTTAAAAGTTAATTACTTTGAAAATTGTTAAGTAGATTTAGGCAGTTTCTTCATAAATAAGTATGTGGTTTTAAAATTGATTATCGCCTCCTAGGCCATTTTACCCTCTTTGTGCCACTGACATTTGCACATTGAGGGAGATGAATATTTATAAAAATGCTAAATTTTAAAGCCTTCTCCTTTCTCATTTCATTATTCTACATAATTAAGATTCCTTCCACATGCTACTCTAAAAAGCGGCTGTAATGTAGCAAATGTTTGTGTGGTGTCCACAGTGGCCAGGCCTGACAGGAAGGCCCCAGGCTGCAGAAGCTCCATCTCATGGCTGAGCTGCCCATAAATCAGGCCTGAAGAGGAAGAGCACACATGTGGAAGCCAGCCCCTGGCAATCAGAGGCAGAGGAGTCTGAGGTCACGAGGAGCTCGACCTGAAGAGGAGGGCATCCTGGGGACAGTCTTTCCTCACACAGGGAGGCGCTGAGAAGCTACTGGTTGTCTGAGTCCATCAGAAGGTGCTGCTGACAGAGGCAGCTTCCTTGGCTTGACCCTGGCACAGAATCAAGCTTAAGTTGTACACTATCTGATCAAATGTACTCCTCACTAGCCTTGAGTTCAACCAAAGCTTACTACCAAAAGACAGCCTGACTTTTTTTTTTTTTTTTTTTTTTGTTTTGTTTTGTTTTTGTTTTTTGAGACAGGGTTTCTCTGTGTAGCTTTGTGCCTCTCCTGGAACTCACTTGGTAGCCCAGGCTGGCCTCGAACTCACAGAGATCCTCCTGGCTCTGCCTCCCGAGTGCTGGGATTAAAGGCGTGCGCCACCACCGCCCGGCTGACAGCCTGACTTTTAACTAACACTCTCAACACCTGAAACTTGTTTTTGAGCCCAGGTGTAGAGAGGTTTCCCTCAAAACCCCAAGCAGTTTCTCGCCTTTCCTTCAGTTTGAGCTTTTAATTAGGCCGCCCACGGCACTGAGCGGTTCAGCTTGGGAGGCTGGGGACAGGGCTCCTGTGGCATCTCTCTGTGCCCGCTGCCCATTGCCCAGGGGCTACAATCCCACAGTCCTTTCTACCTCATCCCTCATGCTTCTGGTCAGACACTTATCTCCAAAAGCAAGACCAGGCCCTGAAAATCGAGGCAGACTTGTTAACTGACCTGTTAGCAAAGTGGGAAAAACTAATAAGGAAGGAAAAAAGACCATTCTGAAAAAAAGGGCTAACCTCAGACCTCCAATCTTCTCCTCCTCTTGCCCTTAAGTAAAATATACCTCCTTTGGCATTTCACTTAAGGTCTAAAACTTTTTTTTTTTTTTTTTGGTTTTACAAGAGGGTTTCTCTGTGTAGCTTTGCGCCTCTCCTGGAACTCACTTGGTAGCCCAGGCTGGCCTCGAACTCACAGAGATCCGCCTGCCTCTGCCTCCTGAGTGCTGGGATTAAAGGCGTGTGCCACCACCACCCGGCAAGGTCTAAAACATTTTATACCATCGAGTGCCTTAGCGTGGATAGCAAGAAAAGGACAATGAAGGGGTGTTTCCAAGTGATCTTGATAAGTTCCACTTTCAGGGACGTTGGGAAATAAACCAGTTATTTGGGGGTAAATATTCATTGTATTGGTGGAAATATTAAGGCAACTCCATGCAGTTAAAAGGGAGGTTTATTTTGGGGGGTAACTTACAACAAGTAAAGGATTAGGTTATAGGGTCTGGGAGAGGTGAAGTGCAGTCCAGCAGTGTTCTCCAGAGAACTCTGCTCAGTCTACCATCCAACATGCAGGATTACCAGAAACCAAGAGAGCCGGCACATCCGGATCTCAGGTCTTAAGGGCTCCGGTCTCAGCCCTGCCTCAGAGGCAGGCCATAGGTAGGTGTGACAGTTACCAGAAGCCTCACTGGGGGTAGTACTTCCAGGTCAAAGCTGGAACAGCTACCCACTACAGTCTAAAACATTTTAAACCATCGAGTGCCTTAGCCTGGATAGTAAGAAAAGGACAATGAATGGATGTTTCCAAGTGATCTTGATAAGTTCCATTTTTAGGGACATTGGGAAATAAACCAGTTATTTGGGGTAAATATTCATTGTCTTCGATTTGGCTGTTCCTGGTGACTTCGGTGGAACTGGACAGTAGTTCCTTTTCCTTCTGAGAAACTGACACAGTAATCTCTTTGAGGATATCTGGGTCCTAGGCCCCTAACGCCTCTGAAATATCAAGTTAGAGTGGGAGTTCCACACGGGATCCAGGACATTAAAAGAAAGTGGAATGTGATCCCTAAGTGGGATCCTGCTTATGAACTACAGGAATATCTCCCAGGTGGGGCAAAAAGGGAAGCTAGGCAGGACATCCATGGCACATGCCCACCAGTGTGTGGCTGTTCCACAGAGCTTCTGTGTACTCCTCAGATTGGCTCATCACATTGTGGACCAGTCCTCTGACTTATCAGAACCCACCAGATCCAAATGGGAAGCTTTTGACTTCTGATTGAAAACACCGAGTTCTCTCAACACAGTATATAACAGGCCGACAACTTACGAACTCCAGACACTGTGGGATGGAAATTAACTTGAATATGAATCTTTCTAAACGTGACAAGAGTTTTCTTTTTCTTCAGCTTAGTTTCCTGCTCCCCTTTTTCTATTCTGTTGCTAGTGCTGTCCCCATTTTAAGACCCAAATTCAATCTGAGGGAGCCTCTGCCTGCTTCTGTGGGTTTCCTCCAGCACTGGCAGGAAGTGGTCCGGCCTGCTGTGTGTGCAGCTCACATGAACTTGGAATAGACAGATTTAGAGTCCGACTCCGATGCCACCACTCACATCACCCCAGGCCTCTTCTGTAAGTCACACTTTTCTCATCAAACAGGGAGAGAAACACCTCAGGGCAGCTGCAAGCAACATGAGGTAATGGAGCAGAACTGCAAGGTAGAGGGCCAGCCTCGGAATGACAGCCCCCACCCAGCAGCCGCTCTGCTCTACACACTGGAAAATCTAGACACGAAAGAAAAGAGGCATCTTTAATCTACCAGCTTGGTAATGCAACACACATTTTATAATCTACAGCCATAGGAAAGTTCATTTTACAATACTGTAACCATAATATACGACTTTCTCCTTTTTAGTATTTAATTACTTTTCCTCGTTAACATGTAAGGACTCTGATTACCTTTTACTTTGTTGCATGAGATTTCATTAAATGGATTACTATAATTTAACCACTCAAGTTCTGTCAAATATTTGAGGCATTTGGTACTATAAATAATGTTATAATAACATTTCCACAAATACAGCTTTTCCCTTCCGTGACAGTCTTGCTTCATTTCCAAAGCAGGTGTTTGGGGTGAGCCTGAGCTCTCCCATGACTTCCACTAATTTTGACAAACTACTTTCCATTAGTTTGTACAATTTGTACTTCCTCCTCCAACCTCATAAACGTCATTCTGTTTTACTTTACTTTTTTTTTTTTTTTTAAGATTCAAGCTTTACTATGTAGTATAGGGTGGCCTCAGACTTTCATTCTTCCATCCTCCACACCTGGCTAAAACCCACCAGTGTTATAATGTCCTTTCCAGTATGCCACACTGATGTCGGGCATCTTGTGTTCACCAGGTACATGGCACGCACTGATTGGAGTTCTTTGCTTCTAATTTCACCGCCCTCATTACAAACCTCTGAAATAACTTTTAGCTCCCTTCTGTTCAGATGAGGGTGTTAAAGTTCAGAAGTTCCCAAGCTGTGGCTGAGGTCACACAGCAGCAAAGTGTACTAGACTGGAATTCAGACCCTACCGTGTGGCTGTCCTACCCTGTGCCTCCTCCCCATCAGCAGATGGCTATCCTGTTTGAACGTGTGGTTTGTTGATTCCTAGCAAAGCTGATCATTCTCATATGCCATTTGTCATTTGTTCTTTAGCAACTTCTACAGAGAGATGGAGTGAGTCCATCCCCCACATATCATTTATCCATCATGTGTCTGCACAGCCTTCTCCCAGGAGACCCCATCCCATCTTGTTGATTTCACCAAGATGTCAGTTTATAGAAGAACGTTGCCTTGTTTTCTTCCTCCTCCTTCCTGCTAACATAAGGAATAAAACGTTTTCTACAACTTTATATCATCTTTTCACATCATTCATGCATGTGATTTGGATCTTTGATTGGCTTGGAATGTCCTGTCATGAGTGACAATGAGCTCAGGTGATGACAAGCCACAAAAACATTATTTGACTAGTTACCAAGAATATATTTATCTGGTTGGTTGGCTGAACTTTTTTGTTTTGTTTTGTTTTATCTGGCTTGGTTTGGTTTGGTTTTGAGACAGTGTCTTGCTGTGTAACCCAGGTTTGTTGAACTTACTTTGGATCTTCCTGCCCCTGATTCTTGAATGCTGGGATTACAGGCATGTACCATTGCCAATCCTGCTCTGCCCTACCACCCATCTCCTTCAAATTTCTCTTCTGTTGGGACTCAACTGTGGAAGTGTTTGGTAAATATGTGATCCAAACAGTATGGCTAGCCTTTGAGACTGCTCTTTCATGATATCCAGCAACACCTTTAAAACTCCATCGATTTACTAAACAAAGCTGTTTTTTATCTAATAAATCTAAACTTGAGCCACCCAATTTTCAAACACACCCAGTACCTGCATTATGCCTTGCAATATATGCAAGTGCCCAGGCTGCAGCTTCCTTCACTCCAGGGTCAAAATCTTCCAAGCATATCACCAGAGAGTCCAGGGCGCCACAGTCAACTGTGGCCTGTGCCAGCTGAGGAGAGTGTTTACCAACTGCTCGCAGCACAAAGGCAGCTGCTTTCTTGTAGACACACTACAGGGAAAAGAGAACAAACCCAGACTCTAAAATAGCCTGAAAGCAACACAGAACATGGCATTAACGTAAAGCACAGTGCCTCTGAATGCAAACAATGCAAACAGCTGATTCTTTGCTATCCCCCATTGCTTCTGTTCAGTAACTAACCTGGAGGAGAGGCAAGGTTTAAATTATGCTGCAAATGTTTTACTCTGAAGCATGCATTTGGAAATTACATAAAATCAAATACGACCATGGCACTTTCTGCAAATTCATAAAATAATGGGGTTTCTGTATCTGCTTGATACTGAAAGGTTCTGCTTGGCTCCTGGGAACTCTAGAATGTCTCTGTCCACTGGATACCTCTTTTCCTTTACTTCCTCTCAACCTCTAAGCACAGCAAGCTCTCCCGACCTCAGCAAATCATCCTGAATAGCAGCTATGCTCCAAGATACACCTAGCAATCACAGGCAGTAAGGTAAAACATTCACACTTCTAAAACTTCTCCTGCTTAAAAAAAGAAGATAAACAATAGGATATCTTATTTTTTCTATCCTAGAAAGGCTTTTTTAAAGATAAAAAACAAGCCAGCCATTGTGTGAATTGGGAATGCTGCTTCATATGTGTAGTATGCCCTGTGTATAAATTTCATTTGGCTAGGGAATAAAAAACTGGAAGTGAAACATAGAAGTAACACGTTTCCCTCCATTGGCTAAAAGGTTACACACGCAGGAAATATCTGGCTACCACACAGTTGTTATGTGACTAAAATAACAGAGAGGTGATCTCATAATTCTCTGTTGGTTTCATCGATTATTTGTTTTTTTAAGATAAGGTCTCACTGTGTGTACTGGGCTGACCTGGAATGAACCACACAGCTGACGCTGGTCTTGAACTCATAGAGATCTGCCTGCCTCTACCTCCTGAGTGCAGACATTAAAGGTGTGCGCTACCATATTCAGCTGATCTCACTATCCTTATTAATATAAAACACAATTAATCTCCCACTTGGCATTGCCAGTTTTGAGTTCTTTATACTAACTATTGTCTTGGTTACTTTTCTATTGCTGTGAAGACACAATGACCAAAGTAACTTATGGAAGAAAGAATTTCATCAAGGGCTCACGATTCTCAAAGGTTATAGTCCATGATCATCAGGGTCAGCAGCAGGGCAGCAGCCAGGCAGGCATGTCTCTGGAGCAGCAGCTGAGAGCTCATATCTGATCCACAGCCAGGAAGCAGACAGAAAACTAACTGGAAATGGCTAGCACTGGCTTTTGAAACCTCAAAGCCCACCCCCAGTGACACACCTCCTCCGACAAGGCCACACCTCCTAATCTTTCCCAAACAGTTCCACCGACTGGGGAAACAAGCATTCAGATACTTGAGCCTAAGATGGCCATTGTCATTCAAACCACCACATTACTAAAGAAGGAACAGCCAACTACCTTCTCTGAAAGATTTCTAGTCACTTAGGCTAAAAACATAAACAATAAAAATATCAGGAAAAGAAAACATACCAAGTGTATTTTAACAAGTTATATCTTAAACAGTGGCACATGTTAATATAAAAAATATACTATGCTAGTACTGATGTTTTAATGTGGCATATTTCCTTTTGTTTCTAAAATTATGTCAAAAACCCAGTCTCTACCAATTTATTCAAAATTAAGGTAGACTTTTAAAATAACTTTCTAAAGACTTAATAAATACATTATGAAATTCCCATCCTTATTGTACTTTATTTACTACTTTATTATAATCATAAAAATAATGTTGGCACATTTCTTGTCATTATCTTAAACTAATTTAACTTTTATTCTGTAGAATTACCAATTTATAATGTAAAGTTATCAATAGCTACCTGCTAACTACCAGTGCCTAATTACACTTTCTGATCACTTTCTCCTGTACATTATTAATGTTTCACATTTCACGTTCTTATTCCTATAACCAAAAGAACTGAAAACAAAAAGTAAAATCACAGGGCCTAAGTGACAAATAGGGCGTGGTTTGCAGCCACTTCGAGGTGGCAGAGCCTCATGGGTAATAATGCATGCATTCTTGTTTTTATTGTAGTCAAGCCCCCTCCTCACTTCTCTGCTGTTAGACATCTGTTTACAACTAGTGCACAGTCATTCATACTCGGCAAACTGTCAAGACTTTACACACGGGAGGCAAAAGCATGAAGCCTGCTCTCCAAGGAAAGACTGAATGGTCCAGAGGAAGAAAGCCTGGCAGTCCATATGGAGCAGGAACACCCACAGAAAAATGAGATTTCTATAATTCCTCTAAAAGGCATCAGAAATAAACTTACAAAATAAAACAAATTTCTGTAGTTAAGATGTTTTAGTCTGGTAAAATAAATACATCATGAAATTCCCATCTTAATTGTGATGCATTCCTAGTGTGTGCAGGTGTTGCTGCTGTCTGGTTCTAGAACATTTTCACCACCCAAGAATCCTTTACAGGGCCAGGCAGTGGAGGTGCACACCTTTAATCTCAGCACTTGGGAGGCAGAGGCAGGCGGATCTCTGAGTTCGAGGCCAGCCTGGTCTACAGAGCGAGATCCAGGACAGCCAGAGCTACACAGAGAAACACTGTCTCAAAACCCACCCCCAAAAAGAATCCTTAAAAGTAAGTAGTCGCTCCCTCGCTTCCCTTCCCTCAGCCTTCGGCACCCAGGAGTCTGCTTCTGCCTTATGGATTTGCATATTCTGTATATTCATATAAATTCTACTATGCAGTCTTTTGTGTGTGGCATCTTTCACTTGGATAATGATTTAAGAGTCATCCATGGTGTGATATTTATCAGTCCCAGTTCCTTTTTCTGACACAGCAGCAGTCACTGTGTGGGGAATGGGGTGGATGGCATTCTGTTTTCTCACTGATCTGTTGATGGACCTGCACTGCTCTCCCTCCAGACCACTGAGAGCCATGCTGCTCTGAACACTTGTATATGACTTTTGTGAGCATTGCATTTAGTTCTTTCCGATGCATAGCTAGAAGAATTGCTCGTCCATATCACAAACCCTGGACTCACTACATACCTGCAGACTTACTTTCCATAGCGATCATGCCGTTCCACATTCCTTCCGGCAACAGCCGAGGGTTCATTTCTCCACATCATCACCACACTGCTAATTTCCCTTGAAAATATTTGTCATGCTCATCCTGATATGTGGGCCACACCATGATAAGTGATACCACACCATGCCTTTAACTTGTACCTCTTACCAATGCTGCCATGTTTCTCTTTGTTTGTTCACCATTTGGAGATGTTCTTTGGGGCAAGTATCTATTCAAGTTCTCTGACCATTCTTCAGTTCTTTTTTATTTTTTTGTTAGATAAGTAGGAATCTAGTCTTAAGGTCATCAAAAGAAGGTGCATACCTGCATTATGATAAACTAAGAGTGGAATGAGTAGTCTAAAACTCTACTTATAGATACCACATAGTCAGAGAAACATAGAATAACACCAAAGTGCTCTGTGTGTGCATGTGCGTGCATGCGTGTGTGCGTGTGTGCGTGTGTGTGTGTGTGTGTGTGTGTGTGTGTGTGTGTGTGTGTGTGTATGTGTGTGTGTAGACCAGAGGTCAACTTTGGGGTCATCCTTGGGAAAATCTTCTGATCCTTTGAGATAGTGTCCCTCTTTGGCCCAGCTCATCAATTGTGCTAGACTGGCTGGTCAGTGAACCCCACAGGTCCTAATGTCCCTGCCTTTCATCCCCAGTGCTGAGATTAGAAGCATGTGACACTGTGCCTGCCCTTTGTACATGAATTCTGGAGACTGAACACGGGTACTGGTGTTAATGGGGCAAGCAGTTTATGGACTGAGGTATCTCTCCAGCCCCCAGAGAGTGTTCTAAAGAGAGTTAGAATGCTTGTTTACTCGGAAAAATGCTTTCTCAAACTTTCCATGTGACACAGTCTCTCCCTCAGGGCTGTCTCTCACTCTTTCACCTGCATGCAAGGGTTGCTGAAAGCAGCTATGTTCTTTCCCAGGGTGCTAGCCTCTTCCCTGAGGTGGATCCTAGAGCTCTGAAGTGTAGAGAAACGCTGCATATGTCTAATCGCCTGAACTTTTTGCATAGTTCTCTTAAATTAAAAGTAATGGAAAAAAATCATATCAGTCCCAAAGCAAAATTCCCTAAAGATGTTCTCATGCACACATAGGAATCCAAGGTTGTATTAACATCTTAGTAATTCTTCAAGTTTACAACTGTGCCAAGGTTATCAATTTTTTAAATCTAAGGGGAAAAAAAAACAAAAGTTTTTTTAAAAAGTCTTACATTCTGCTCTGCCAGTGAATAGACAAGCTGTGGAAGAATGTCGCCCTTCACCACTGCTTCTGCTAAGTCATCATTGTAGTTGGCCAGCCTCCCCAGAGCCAAGGCAGCAGTCTGTTGAATCGTTGGGACCACGTCCAGAAGAAGAGGCCTCAGCAACGACATTATACCTGAGTTAAAGTGTGAAAACCAGAACTCGGCAAAAGTTTAGTTTAAAAAGCAAACCATGTGATTCAACATATATACAGTGAGAAAATGAAGGTTTAAAAACAAAACAAAAATCAGTAAAAAAAATAAACGAAAGTGAGCTAGGCATAGTAGTACACACCTGTATGTAATGCCCTGCTTTCAAAAGGCTGAGGCAGAGGAATCATGAGTTCAAAGCGCTCTCTCTCTCTCTCTCTCTCTCTCTCTCTCTCTCTCTCTCTCTCACACACACACACACACACCCACACACACACACACACACACATACACACACACACACACACACACACACACACACACACACGAGTATTCAGTGAAAACTAACTGGATACTTATAGAGGTATCTAACTGGTCAAGACACAAATCATGCTAGCCGCCAAAATTACTAACACAGTGGGAAATACAGGCTCTGGAGCTGGATGAGAATTCACATTTCTGACTCAGCAGGTAAACACCTATGATGTCATCAGGAGGAATGTGGAGAGAGGTTAGAGCATCTGGGGCAAAGCCCAGGCCCCAGCCCACCACCTTAGCCAGTCCTCTCTCTCAAGGATCATTCCAGGTCCTTTGTTCTATTCGGTCTTTTTTTCTGACTGAACTACATTTTATTACGGAAAATGTTTTCAGGCTCTATCTCAGACCTGAGAGCCAGGAGAGTCATTGTGTCTGGCCAGTACTCACACTCACAAAAGGCACAAGTGGATCTTTAAGCAAATCCTTGTGCTAAGGAAGCATTATATGTCACTAGCTCTCCCATAGTATTTGTGCCAGGGTTGACTACACAATGGCCACGTGGCCATCATCACCACAGTAAGTCATTTATATGGACCGGGCGCTTCATGCAAAAGCATTGCTCTGGGAGCCTTCTTCTATATTAACTCACCCAACTCTCACGACACACCCAAGGACTTGGTCCTCTCTTTATGTCCATTTCACCAACGAAGAACTGAAGCTGGGCATGACTAAGTATATTGTCCACAATTAGGAACTAATGGAATGAATCTAGAATTCAGACATTCTCTATTGATAATTAGTGAACAAAGGTGTATTGGGAACTGAGGAGGCTGGGGAGGAGAACCCAATAACAAATGCTTTATGGTTACCTTACAGGACATTTCAACTCTTCACACTGACTTTATCTTACTATCTAAAGCCGGCAAAGTGCCATGTGCTACTTCTGCCTTAATGTCACTACATAAGTCTAAAGTTACAAGGGATAAGGACAGCATTCAAACTGGAGCAAAGTGCTCCTTGACTTTCTAAATGTTATTTAGCATACACATTTATTAAATTTCATATCACTACATCTATTCTTTAAAAATATATCCTGGTGGGGTCCAGCAGCTCGGCAGGTAAAGGCACCTGTCACCAAGCCTAACTACCTAAGTTCCATCCCCAGGACCCACATGGAGAGAACCAACTTCTTCAAGTTGTCCTCTGACCTCCACATATACCCTGTGGTACATAGACACCCACATAAACACACGCATACACATTACACAAAATTAGTAAATAAAAATGTAATAATTTTTATGAAGAATATATATGTATTTACGTATGTGTTATATATTCTTATGATAGACAAACTCGAATATTGCCAAATATTCTTGTATCATTTTATATTTAGAAACACTTGAAAGAGAAAAAAATAGCATTTACAGTAACACGAAATCAGACCAAAAATAGCACTGCCAAATAGCATGAGCTAGAAACAACTATGCTTGTCAAGATGGATTTAATTATGCAGCCTGTGAGTCTTCCTAGTTTTCCAGTTTCATTTGGTTATTATTTATGTGTTTAAATTGGCTGGATTGGACCATGCTCTATAAGACCACAGCTGCCTGTATGGGAGAGGCTGCCTGCTCACATGTGCTTCGGGATCTGTGTTAACCAAGCCCTGACATTCGTGAACGCTGTTTATTCTTTTATCTAGACCTCCTAATACAGAGAGCATCAGAAGTCTCATGACAAAAGTTTAAAGCACAGAATAAAGGATTAAAATAATTACCAGCTGGGCGGTGGTGGCACACGCCTTTAATCCCAGCACTCGGGAGGCAGAGCCAGGCGGATCTCTGTGAGTTCGAGGCCAGCCTGGGCTACCAAGTGAGTTCCAGGAAAGGCGCAAAGCTACACAGAGAAACCCTGTCTCGAAAAACCAAAAAAAAAAAAAAAAAAAAAAAAAAAAAAAAAAAAAAAATTACCAAATGCTGACATGGGTTATTTCTGGAAAGATTCTAGATATTAAAAATATATATATTTCTTTTTAATACTTCATTATTTGTTTTGTTTTGCTATGATAAAATACAAATGACAAACTTACCATTCTCATCGTTTTTAAGTACATGATGAGTGTGTTGTCTGATTACAGTGCTAGTTAACAATCACCAGCTAAGAACTACCTGTCTTCCGTAGCAGCTATGCCACAAAGGGCTCAACATCTCTGCACCCTCCCCATCACAGCTGGTCTCCATTTTTGAAAATGGTGGCTATCCTAATGGGGGTGCATCGGTACTTCACTGTGGCTGGTCTGCATCCCCCCAGCTAAGGCTGTTGAGCATCTTCTCACGTGCTTACTGGTCATGTCTATGTCGTTCCTAGAAAAATGTCTATTTAAGTGTTTGGCCCCTCTCTTCATTGGGTTGACTTGTCAAATGTCATTTGCCATATTTATAATAAATATATGACAGTTTTATTAAAGAGGCCAACAGCATAAACAGTAAAGTATCACAATGAATGCACCTTTGAGACCACAACCAGAAAGTTGCTTAAAATAGTTTTTTAAGAACCACAATGTGGTTTTATGTTTTTTTTTTCTTTTTTCCAGATGAATCTGGCATTTCTTTTTTTTTTTTTTCCTTTTCTCTTTTTGATATATGTATGTGACGGCAACAGCTTGTTGCCTTTTGAAATATGTAATTGAGAAAACAGTCAATACTGTGTTATTCATATTGGATTGCATTTTAAATTAAACTCTGAATTGTTAGGGATGTGAAAAACAGCCGGGCATGGTAGTGCACATCTTTAATCTCAGTACTAAGGAGGCAGAGGCAGGAGAATCTGTGAGTTTGAAATCAGCTTAGTTTCCGTAGCACATTGCAATCCAGCCAGGGCAGCACAGTGAGACCCTTCCCTGTCTTTAAAATTAATAAATAAATAAAAATTATAGAGCTTACAGTGCATTGTTATCTAGGATTATAATATTTAATTATAAGTCTTTATTATTAACGGTTTGTTAGTTACAACTAACCAACTACAAATCTCCCAACTTCGGAAGTTTTCAGTTTTTATTTCACCAGTCCACACAGTCAAAGGAATTTTCTTCCTTTTATGTTTTCCTCATTTTTCAAATACATCTGGCTCATAAAATATTAAGCCAGGGTTGGAGAGAGAGCTCAAAGGTTATGAGCATTTGCTGTTCTTCCAAAGAACCTAAATTCAGTTCCCAGTGACATCAGACAACTTACAACACATGTAACTGCATCTCCAGGGGACTCTGAGAATCCACTCTAGGGGGCACTCTTCTGCCTCCTCAGGCACCTGCACATAAATGCACAAAGCAACACACACACACACACACACACACACACACACACACACACATCTTTTTTAAAATGCAAAGCCAATAAATGGTTGGTAATTCTTTTTCTTCTGTTCCTTTGCGCCAAATCAGAGTTCACTTTCTATGTCAGTTTATCTGCCATATCATAATATTTCTAAATTCCTTATTTTAGACAGAAGCACAATGCAAATTTTTTAAACCTCCAAAATTACAGAAAATAGGACAGTCAGTTTGAAATACTTTGAATAACTTTTTTCAATAAATGACCTTGTGAAGGGTAACTTTTTATTAGAGAAGAAAATAAATTTTCAAATATTGCCCCAAATGTCTACCTCCTAAATTACAGCTTATGCTTTATACGTCTTCAGGCAGTCTTCAGGCACTTCTCTTTACTTGGATGTGTTCTTACCTTTCCACAGGCATGGAGACTTCATTATTCTAAGTTTGGGGTTGAACATGTACCTCAGTGGTAGAGCACTCACTGTGCTGCCTGGTCTTCTGTCAACCTGACACAAGCTAGAACTATCTGAGAGGAGGGAGCCTCAGTTGAGGAAATGCCTCCATAAGATCTGGCTGCAGGGCATTTTCTTAATCAGTGATTGATGGGGAAGGGCCCATGGTGGGTATGCCATTCTTGACTGGTGGTCCTGGATTCTGTAAGAGGGCAAGCTGGGCAGACCACAGGGAGCAAGCCAGTAGGCAGCACCCCTCCATGGCCTCAGTTTTAGCTCCTGCCTCCAAGTTCCTGCCCTGTTCGAGATCCACCCCTGGCTTCCTTCAGTGATGGACTACAATGTAGAAGTGTAAGCCAAACAGACCTTTTCCTCCCCAGCTTGCTTTTTGGCTACGGTGTTTCATGGCAGCAATAGAAACCCTAAGACACTTGCCTAATGTGTCTATGACCCTGGGTTTAATCCACAGAACCATATGACAGAGGATAGAGAAGGGGAGATAGGTAGGTAGGTAGGTGTGTTCCCCAAACATACAGATATGAGAGGAATGATATAAAAACAAGCACTCATTAAAGGAAGAAGGAAAGTGACAGAGACAGTGAGGAAGGAAGTAGGAAAAGTAAGGGAAAAAAACAAAACACAGCAGCTTTCTTCTTACCGACCGTCCCTGAGGACCCCGCAGTCACAATGAGTGCACGGAAGTAAAAGCCCATTGGGGGGACATAGCCTCTGGTCACCAAGCCTCTAATGAGGAGCTCTAACGCTATTACCAGCATTTCCTGTGAAGGCCCCAGCAAACACTAACAGTTCTAAAAATCAGTTTTTATTCTTCAATAATTAATACACATATAAAATGAATTTTGGTCATTTCATCCCACCCCACCCCCATTACCTTTTCTCACGGCCCTCTCTCTCCCACTAAAGTCCCCCTTCATCTCAGAACGTCTCTGCCCTGTTTTGATGTCTTATGTGTGTGACCCACTAGGTTAAATTAGGACTATTTGCATGAGCAAGGTTGGGCATTGTTTATTGGCGCATGGGTACCACATCAATGGCTACACCACTAAAGTAAGATGACACTATCCCCTCCAGCAAAATCAATTGCCAATAGTCCCTCAGAAAGGGGTGGGGCCTCACAAGCCCCTCCCTATTCATGATGAAATGTCCATGGGGCTCAGTATTGTACAGTCTTTTACCAGTAACTACAACTTCTGTTAGCCCGTGAGTATAACAACGGCCAAGTCACATCCAAAAGGTTCTTTTTGTTTGTTGTTTTGTTTTGTTTCGTTTTGTTTTACAACACTCTTTCCTCATCATCTGACTCTTACGTCCTTTCTGCCCCCTTCTGCCACATTGTCCCTAAACCTTGGTGGGTGTAACATATGACATAGATGTCCTGTTTAGGACTGAGCACTCAGCAGTCACTTATTCTCAGCATTTTGATCAGTTATGAGTCTGCATTAGCTGCCACCCACTGCTAACAGATGCTTCTCTGACCAAATGCTCCACTTTGCTTTCTGTTGCTGTAATGAAACACTAACCAAAAGCAGCCTAGGAGAGAAGAGGGTTTATTTGGCTTACACTCCAAGGTCCCAATCCATCATTGAGGGATGTCAGGGCAGGAGCTTAAGCAGAACTTGAAGCAGAAGCCACAGAGGAGTGTACTTACTTCCTTGCTCACTGGCTTATGCTCAGCTAGCTTTCTTATACAGTCCAGACCCACCTGCGTAGGGATGGTGCCTCCCACAGTGGACTGAGCCCTCCTACACTGATCATCAATCAAGGCGATCTCTCACAGACTTGGCTACAGGCCAGTCTGATCTGGGCAGTCCCTCAGTTGAGAATCCCTCTTCCCAGGTGACTCTGGGTTCTGTCAAGCTGACTATAAAAAATAATTTTAAACTAAGTTTTAAAATTAAAGAAACTAATTGTTCTCATTTGGGGTCTGATACATCCGCAAGCTCAAATATTTGAAAACGGTCCCCAGCTGTGGTGGTGGTCTGAGAGGTTATGGAGCCTTTAACATGGAGCCTGGCTGTCAGATGAAGGACACTAAGAGCAGGTGTTTGACGGTTATAACCACCTTTGCTTCTAGTCTGGCTCTAATGTCCTGTTCTCCAAACCAGTAAGATCCTGCAAGGACACTGGCAAGGACAGAGCTGCTCCTGTCACTAAGCCAGCACAGAGGATGGAGACCTCTGAGACTGTGAGCCACAACCAGCCTCTTCTCCGCTAAGTCACTCCGCCAGGCATTCTGTCATGATAAAGAATGCAATTACACCCAAATAGTCAAGGGAGGGTTACAGCCTCTAATAGTCACAACGCTATCGGTCAACCCTTACACTGCAATGTAGGACAAATTACTTGAACTCTACATGTCAACGTTGCATAGAAATCATTAGGAAACAATAACTATTTCCAATGACAAAATGATTTTCATTTTACACACAGATAATATATATATATATATAATATATATATAGAAATGCTACCTCTATCTGCTATTTATTTTCATTTCTTTTTTGAGACAGGGTTTCTCTAGGTAGCCTGGCTGTCCTAGAACTTGATAATGTAGACCAGGCTGGCCTTGAACTCACAGAGATCCAACTCACAGAGCCTCTGCGTCTTGAGTGCTGGAATTAAAGGTGTATACTTACTTTTTTTTTTAAGTATTGACATTTTTTTCTTCTAGTTGTGAAGCTATATCATAATAGTATTTAAAAGTATCACTGTAATAAAAAGTTAATATTATTCTTAAAAGGTCTGCTAATAGGCCTTTGGTCTACTTATGTCATAGTAAAGTCTTTCAGCCAGGTGAGGTGGGGCCCACAAACAGAACCAGCTACTCAAGAGGCTAAGAATTGTCTCCTGTGAGCAGAGCTTGGAGCCAGCTTGGGCAACACCGTGAGATCATGTCTTTTAAACATAAATAAAAGCGTGGCATGGCAGCCCGTACTCAGATTAGTAGTACTGCTTCTGCCTCTAAGTAGAAGCATTGGGGTTTGAAATAACCACCACACGCTCAAATGTTTGAAGACTTGGTCCCCAACTGTAATGGAGCTAACTTGGACTACATAGCAAGCCCCTGTCTCCTAAAGAAAGAAAACAATAAAAATAAAAATAAAAAGGGTAGCAAAATGGGTGGGTAAAAGTGCCTGCCTAGGATTTAACTGAATCTACAGGTCCCACATGGTGGAAAGAGAAAAGTGACTCCTGAAAGTTGTCTTCTGACCTCACACGTGCACTACACTACACTTTCTCTCCTCTCTCTCTCTCTCTCTCTCTCTCTCTCTCTCTCTCTCTCTCTCTCAAAACTTTTAAAAAGAACGGAGACGCCAGTTGTGGTGGCGCACGCCGGTAGGATTTGCTGAAGGAGGCGGAGGCAGGAGGATCACGAATTCGAGGCCAGCCTGGGCTACACATTTTTGAGGCCGGGCAGTGGTGGTACACGCCTTTAATCCCAGCACTCGGGAGGCAGAGCCAGGCGGATCTCTGTGAATTCAAGGCCAGCCTGGGCTACCAAGTGAGTCCCAGGAAAGGCGCAAAGCTACACAGAGAAACCCTGTCTCGAAAAACCAAAAAAAAAAAAAAAAAAAAAAAAAAAACACGGAGAGAAGGAAGAGCAAAGGGGGTATCCATTGTTGCTCAGGTTCTCTGTCACCAGCTTTGTTTAAATATCTTAAATTTACTTTTGACTGAGAAAAATATGAAATAAATTTTAACTGTTTTTAGTGTGTGTGTGTGTGTGTGTGTAGTGCACGTGTGGACACACATGTGCCACAACATGTACTTGTGGAAGTCAACGGACAGCTAAGAGTGCATGGTGACTACAGCCCGGGAAGACAGAGGCAGGAGGAAAGGGCTGAGAAAACAGATGAAGTCTTCAAGTTTCCCACTGACTGACTGGAGTATTTTGAACTTTATCCCAGCAGTAAAGTGGCAACAGGATCACATGTTAAATCTCTCTGATTACAGTGAGGGGAAAGGATGGCAGAGGACCACATGGGAGGTTGGAAGAACAAGTAGGAAGCTATGTGAGGAAGGAGGGAAACAAAAAACTAAGGAGACAATTGAGAAGGCGGGAGGGATGAGCAACACTGCTGTGTCCCTGGCTAGGAAGAGCAATGGGTCTCCGGTTGCTGAGTCCTGATAAATTCCTATTTCCCTGAAATACAAGACTGGAGAAGGGCCATAATGCAAGAGATAAAGCTAGAAAGGTTGGTTGGTGCTAGATCAAATTTAGCTGTAGGCCAAATCCAGCTTCCAGTTGATTTTACTGGAAGTGTGGTGGGAAGTCACTTCATGTTTGCACCACTTACTCTGGGAAGTACATAAATGATTTTTACTAATGCCCACATGCACTGGGGATGGCTATTCAGGTCGTGTGCTGCTGGGGACGCCACTTCCTTAAATCCTGCTGCAAACAGCACCACTGAAAGGGGCTTGGGTATGTAGGAAAGCACAGCAGCCACCTCTGACACACCACCAGGCATGCTCTGCGGTCTCTTGTCTATGTGAGGAGGTATGTTCCATTCTTCAAGTTACCTAGCAGAGTTCTGAATACGCGGCTCACTCAGACTCTTGACGCTGGCCCCAAACACCCATCCACTTTTTCCTATGGTAAGCATGTTCCAGTATAACTGGTTAGTAAACCTTATTCTAATTTTTCCAAGTTTACTCTATGTGTATGTGTGCCTAGGTGGACGTGTGTACCACGTACATGTAAGAGCCTAAGGAGGCCAGAAGAGGGCATCAGACTCGCTGGAACTGGAGCTGCAGATGGTTGTGAGTCACCATGTGGGTGATGAGAACCTAACCCAGGTCCTCAACCAGGGAAGCAAGTGCTCTGGCCTGCCAAACCACCTCTCCAGCCCTCTGGTAGGTTTGTAACTTGGATTCCTCTAAGCTCTTATATTTAAGTGGCTATATTTTACTGAGACTAGTTTCACAACACTGATTAATACACAACATGCTCTCATTTCCTTCACTGTTTTTTTTTTCATTATAATAAGTTGCCTTTTGATGCTTGCTTGTTTGTTCTTTCTACATGTTTTTATTGATTATTTGGGAATTTCTCATAATGTACCCGATCACACTCACTTCCCAGTGACCCCACTACCACCACTGTGATGACCCCCCAATAAAAGAAGAAGAGGAAACCAAAAACAAATCCAATTTATGTTGCCCATATCCTCACTGGAGCTTGGTCAAGCTCCCAGTGGCCAGCCCCTTAAAGCAAACCCCACCCCTGCCAGAAGCCATCAGCTGAGAAGAGCTGCACTTCAGCATCCCCATCGTAATTTCTAAGTGATCTCTTCAATGGCTTCCTGTCTAGGCTGTTTCTTTTCTTTTTTGAGACTGGGGAGAGGTTGTCACAGAAGTATAATGAGTCTTTTTCTGTCCCCCCAGCCAGCTCAAATAATGACACGGAGTCTTCTTATTAACTATGAAAGCTTGGCATATAGCCTATAGGGTAGATTTTGGTTGTTTGGTGGGTTATGGATGTTTGTGATCATTTAGGGGGTTGGTTACAAGTTGTTATTGGTCATGGTCAGGAAAAAAGCTGAACCAAGAGATTAGATTCGGGAATCTCTTTCTGAAGGGGACAGGGGGGATATAGTATAGAAATTATGGGATAAAAGGGTAGATTGTTGAGTTTACTTTTGAACAACCACTAGCCTCAAACGGACTAAACATTGTAAATGTAATTCTTAGCTGATGATTGTTCTTATTGTATATAGTTTTACTATGTGAGAGTTAAAACCTTTCCTTTTTATTTAGACAAAAAAGGGGAAATGGCTGGGCGGTGCTGGCTCATGCCTTTAATCCCAGCACTTGGGAGGCAGAGCCAGTCAGATCTCTGTGAGTTCAAGGCCAGCCTGGTCTACAGAGCGAGATCCAGGACAGGCACCAAAACGACACAGAGAAACCCTGTCTCGAAAAACCAAAAAAAAAAGGGGGGGAGGGGAGTGTTGTGGGATATTTGCACACTGTGTGAAGATGTACTGCTGTGATTGGTGTAATAAAAAGCTGATTGGCCAATAGCGGGGCAGGAGAGACAGGTGGGAGTTCCAAGGAGAGAGAGAAGAGGAGGAGGAATCTACGCATGAAGGAGAGGCCAGGAGACACGGAGAGGAAACAGGAGGTGCAAGATGGGAGAGAGGTAATGCCATGTGATAGAATGTAGATTAATATAAATGGGTTAATTTAAGTTGTAAGAGCTAGTTAGGAACAAGCCTAAGCTATAGGCTGAGCTTTCATAATTAATAAGAAGTCTCTCGCCTGGCATTGGTGGTGCATGCCTTAAATCCCAGCACTCAGGAGGCAGAGCCAGGTGGATCTCTGTGATTTTGAGGCCAGCATGGTCTACAGAGCGAGATCCAGGACAGGTACCAAAACTACACAGAGAAACCCTGTCTCAAAAAATCAAAAAGAAGAAGAAGAAGAAGAAGAAGAAGAAGAAGAAGAAGAAGAAGAAGAAGAAGAAGAAGAAGAAGTCGTCCCCTGGTCCCCTGTTATTATTTGTGAGCTGGTGGCCCAAATAAAAAATCTGACTACATATGGCATACAACATGGAGGCTCAAATATCCAAACACAGGGCCTGAGAAAGCTAAGAAAAGTTCTGGACAAGGAGCCGGATGTGGATTCCTAGTCCTGCAGTCTCTCAGGCAGCCCAGGGCTCAATGGCATACAGAGACAGATGCTGCTCCTGGCCTCTGCCTGAGGGCTTGAGCCAGCCACCAGCACCATGCTCCAGAGCCATGTGCTAGGCTGAGCCTCATGGCAGATGACATGGCAGTTTAAGATTTGTCTCACGTGGTCAAAAAATGCTGCAGGCGCTTAGTAAAACCAGCTCCAGACACAGAAAACCTCTAAAAAGGTAAAGTATGTTTGAAAATATGCTTAGATGCTGAATAAAGAAAAAAATGGGTATAGACAGTTAATAGAAAAAATAAATATTAAAAAATAATGAAGTCTTTAAAGAGAGTAAAGTAATATAAAAAAAATAAGCCACATAAAGGGGAAATAATAGGATGTCTGGATCCTGTATGGTGCTTTGTTGACTTTGAATTTTTTAAATGCTAATGTACAAAAAAACAAATAGCTTCTGAGAGACATTGGATTACGGGAACTGCTAAATTAAACCAACCTATATATTTTTAAGAACATCTTAACTGCAAAATGGAAGTCAGAAAATGTGTTGCATTGGGGGAGAGGTTATGCCTTTGTTTCCACAGAAAATAAAAAGTTATGGTTCTCTTCAAAATTAATAAAGATCAGCTTTGATTGGGGGAGAACTCCTGAGGATCTTGGGTGCAGATATGAGGGAAAAAGCTAAGAAAGACTACAGGACAGGTGACATGTATGCTGATCCCTTAACATGGGAACAGCTCTGCAACTGGATGAGATATGATAAGTCTTGTTGGCTACAGAGCCCTCATGATTTATGATGATGATGATGCCATCCTTTATATAACATGGATGGAGATTTATATTACAGTTTGGTTATACAGTCCAAACAGACTTATAACGTTGACAGATACCTTTTACCTGCTCAAACATAAAACCAAAATAAAAAAACAAACCATCTTTAACTGACTTGTGCACACTGCCCATTCCATACTTGTGTCAATGCTGATATATATGTTACCCTTACAAGTTTGTGTTTTCAGAAAGAAAAAAAGTAGCCCAGGTGATCCAGTTTCTCAGAATGCCTCTGTTGCAGTTTCCTCAAAATTCTGCATCTAGAACAACTTCAAAGCTGCTAGCTGAAATGGTCCAGCCTCACTCCAGCCAAGACTTCAGATAAGCCCTGCATTTTCCCATTACACAGAGACTAAACAAAAAATAAAGTCCTAGCTTTCCCAGGACTTGACCATTATCCCAATTTTCTCAGAGTCCCCTAGAGATGCCATTGCCCCCCAGGTAGTAGGAAGCAGTCTAGAGAACACGATGCCCACATTCCCAAGCTTCACACAGTGTACAAATATCCCACAACACAGAAGTCTTCTATGTGTCTCCTTCTCAACTGTGAGTCTGCAGTCATCAAGACCACTGCAAAAGAAGTGTCCGTGCCCTTTACAGTCAGTGGCAACATGGATCATGGACTTCTACTTGGTTTCTGGTGACAGCATGGACCACAGACATCCATCCACATAACCTCCAGGATCAGCACAGACCACAGACCTCAGCATGGTCTCCAGTTGCAGTACAGACCACAGACATCAACATGACCTTTGGTGGTAACATAGATGACAGACATCAACATGGCCTCCTGCAGGAGCAGACCATGGACATCCACACTGCATCCGGCTGCCACATGGACCACAGATCTCAATATGGCCTCCAGCAGCAGGGCAGACCAGGACACCAACATAGCCCTTGGCTGCAGCATGGGCCAGCATGGACCACAGACATCCACATGGCCTTCGGTGGTAACAGAGGCCACGGACATCAACATGGCCTCATGCCACCACATAGCCTTCGGTGGCAGCAAAGGCCACACACTGCTTATTTTTGTTTTAAGTCTTTCTTGCGTTTTAAAAGTTGTGGCCTTCAGGACTTCATCCAGTTTCTTCTGAACTTTATGATTATTGCCTCTGACCACTAAAACTGCACTTGATTACTCACAAATTTTAGTATATTTGTCATAGTTTTAGTACTATTATACATAACTTAGTACTAGTTTCATTGTCATAGTTATTGTGATTTAAGATGTTATATGGCTCTTCCAGCACAGAAAGTCTTGTCATTTACTTTAAAAGTCAGAACAAGTTCCAAAAAGTATATTGTTTTTACAAAGAGTATTTGCAATGGCAAATGGTTCAAGAAACAGTTGGGAGCAAAACTTGCTCATTTTTATCTTTTCTATTTATTCTCATTAGCTGTAAGACCTTCTGAGATCTGCTTGGTGCTTCACTGTTAATCAGCATTGAGTGGGGGACTGCCACACCTGGTGTCACTGCTGAAGGAGGAGACCTGGGAAGGTGGGACAGAGGCCACGGACACTTGGTGACCAGCTAGTGACTTCTGAGAAGGCAGAAGTTATTACAAATGTGTTTCTTGTTTAACAAACACAGTCTTGTAATGTATCAGGCACATCCCTAAGAAACAAGCAGATGCCGACCCACTAAATCCTCCTTTCAAACCTTGAGGTAGAGACCATAGCACTAGTCTATGTGGTCTGTTTCTGCTACTGTCAATCTCGTAGTCTACTGGCCAATGAAAAGTGGCTCATGTGCTAACTTCACAGAGGACACTGAAGGGCTCAATCTCTTTAATTCATATTACTCTGCCATTAGCATTACTATAATTATCTTCTATGGTCACTAATTAAACGAAAGCTCCCCTAATTTTCCTAGTGTATCTACCTCACTCTGGACTTGATCAACACCACTACCATCTGTCCATGAGATTTCAAGAGAGAACCTACATGTTATTTCAGGGCAGAGTGCATAGCTCAGTGATGGCATGTGCAGGGCCCTGGATTCAATCTGGCTAACTTCTAGAAATTCAACCGAGGTAATACCTATACCAAGATGCATCCTTAATTTAGGTGTCCTTCAAATAAATAGTAATGTGTAGATATATAACAATAGTAATATATAGTTACATAACTATAATATATATTACATATATAACCTATACCATTAGCAAATAAGCCACAGAAGAGGAAGAACTGTTCCTTTTAATGTTTGCATCATCTGCACATATATTCAGTGTCCATCTGGCACCTGTGCATGCAATAAATATTCATTAATGGCAAATGAGCCAACTGTGCAAACTAGTGTGCTACTTTCTCTCTTTGCTGATAGTTACTTTCATGTTAGGCATACAATGTTAAGTGTAGCAATCATGCAATTATATATTCATAAAACTTTAGGGTACTCTCATTGTCCCCTCCCTTAAAAATTACACCACACCTTTCTGGAGTCCATTAATTGTGGTAGGACGCCTTGCTCAGCCTTGATGAAAGGGGAGGGGCTTGGTCCTGCCTCAGCTGAATGTACCAGGCTTTGCTGACTCCCCATGGGAACCCCTTCACTTTTGGAGGAGGGGACCCTTTTGGAGGAGGGACGGGGTGGGGGAGGCTGGGGGAGAGTGGGAGGAGGGATGAGAGGGAGATCTGTGGTTGGTGTGTAAAATGAATAAAAAAATTTTCTTAAGTTAAAAAAAAAATCACATCATCCCCCCCAAAAAATCACACCATACAGACAGTTTCATATATTTTGAAAGTCATGTAGATAGCTGAAAATTGATTTTATCTTTTCTTTTACTAATGTGTTGTTCCTTACTCGATATATATGATTATTTAACTTCAGGTGATTAAAATATCTAGGGAGAAGGCAAAATGCTAAGTAAAAAGAGCTGTACCAAAAGGACTAGCTGCTGCTACACATTTCTTGGGTAATATCTGTAGAGAAAATATTTGTAAGGCAGTTCATTAGAAAAACCTGTTTGAGGGGCTGGAGAGATGGCTCAGCAATTAAGAGCACTAACTGCTCTTTCAGAGGAGCTGGGTTCAATACCAGCACCCACATGGCAGCTCACAGCAGTCTGTAACTCCAAGACCAGACAAACACGCAGGCAAAACACCAGTGTACGTTAAAATAAAGTAAATAAATAAAAAAAATCTGTCTGAGGCTTAGGGTAGACATAATTCAATGGGAGAGCACCTGGCTAGCATACATGAGACTGGGGTTTAATGTGCAGCAAAACACACACGCAGTCACAATCCTCACATGGAGTTAATTCCTTATTCACATACTTTTTCTAAACTATTTAGACAGTTTGCTCTACTTTCACACTATATGCTCAGCATGTTAGCAGCCCTGGTTCAATCCACAGCACCCACAAAAATGGTATATTTAAAATGGCAACAATTAATAGCTATGTATCAGGGGAGGGGATTGATAACTGTATCCAAGATATAGAGTAAGGTTATTATTGAAGTTGAGGACTGAACACAAGTTTCCTGGCAGCAAGAGGGAGAATATTTTACAAAATAAAGAGGAACAACTTTTTTCTTACCAGAAATACCATATAGAGTAGCTAACTTGACATATAATAAATAATTAATGAGTAACTCTGGGATAAATAACTGTATCTTTTGATAAATTCTTTTGGCAAGATGGTCAATGTCTTCATTGACAGGTATCTATTTCATTTTAAAGTTAGACTTCAGTTTTCTAAAAAAACACATGTTCTGTGCATTGTGTCGTGGTGCACACCTGCAATGCCAGCACTCGGGGAGCTGAGGCAGAAGGATTGTGAGTTCCAGAGAAACCTAAGATACATAGTGAGTTCAAGGCCAGCCTGGATGACTTTAACAAGATGTATGTTGCTACAAAAACATTTCTATGGAAAAACAATATAGTCCACATGTACATTGGCAATGACTGACTTGACAGGCATAAAAGTTAGAATGTCTGGAAAAGTAGACAGCGATTATTCTCCCTAGAGATAGATGTACACATGTACAAATATCACTTATTTTCAGCTGGACTTTTGAAAGAACTCAAACAAGCCAGGGGTTTAACATTGAGGGGCTGGAGAGATGGCTTAGCAGTTAAGAGGTCTTGTTGCTTACAACCATCCAACCGCCCATGACTTCAGTTCCAGGGGATTCTCTTTTGATCTCCATGGGTACCAGTCTTAAACATGGTGTGCATACATACATAAGTGCAGGCAAAACACTCATACACACAAAATTAATTAAATCTTCAAAAAGTCATATTGAATGAGCATCATGGCAAGAAGCATAGGCAAATGGCAAATCCAACATCCTCTTTGAAAAGTAGGGTACCCTAGCTTGTGTCCTTGCAGGCCATCCCATTAGCTCTTAGGCAAGGCCAACATTCATTCCAGAATATAGCTATGGGTTCTCCTAGGATCAACATAACTGTTTAGCAGAAATCCCAGTTTTTGCTCCACTGGAAAGAACTTCATACAAAGTATGATCTAAGCCAAAAACAAAGAATAAAGTGTTCATCACAGACTTGAAGTCAACCAACAAATAGCAAATTCACCTCTTGTTCCCTTCTACCTCTCACAGTCAGTCAATCATAGATCACTTGACTGCCCAGAGCTTGAAACAATGCTAGGTGGACCTGTCTAGATGCAGGCAGATTATCAGTCCAATTCTTTGAACTACTATCTTGGTTCTCAGTGCCTAGGGGATCCTAGACTTTTCTCTGTATACTTTTAAAGAGCTTCTGGTTTGATAAGACTGTTTACGACAGAGAGCCTAAAGCTCCCTAAGAGACCAGCTTGTTTTTACTATCAGCCCCACTCCCTCACACCTCCAGGGATTTATCTGCCAAAGTTTGTCAAGGCTGGGTCATTCACATTCCCATAGTGGTTCCCAAGGAGATCTCAAAGGCTGACAAGTTTCACTATTATTTAATAACCACTAGTACCTAAATATATAAACAGAGAACTTCTTTAAACTGTTAACATCAAAGTTCATTAATAATTTTTACCTTTAATATTATTTTCACATACAATGATTTAAAATTTTTAGCAAGAGAATGTCTTTCTCATTATGCCTATATGGAAAATGTTTTTCCTATTATCCTGGATCCATGCTGCATGTCTAATTAAAGAGTATGTTGGGGCTGGAAGAGCAAAACAAAATCTTGCCAGATACATAGGCCATGTGTCCAAGTCAAGAGTAAAATGCATCCATATTTTACAATATCAAAGGGAAGGCCCTTGTCTGATGAAAGCTTGCCTGTAATATGAAATGCACACACTCCAAAGCATGTTTAAATCAATAGTGATTTTGTTTCAAGAATAAACTATTAGAATGGTTAATCTTATTGACTAGTAAGGAAAGAAAGGTTTCATAATAAAATTTGTAGGTTATTTTTAACTAAAGGAATATATATACAGGGATATTCATGATTTCAAATTACTAAAAGGGTTATCAGATCTAGTAAATGTAAGTATGTTTAAAATGTTCCCCCAGAAAAAAAAAAAAAACCATAACATGCCATTAAGATGATAATTTTAACCAAGTGAGTCCCAGGAAAGGCGCAAAGCTACACAGAGAAACCCTGTCTCGAAAAACAAAAAAGCAAACAAAAAAACAAAACAAAACAAAAAAAGATGATAATTTTAAAAAGTAGATAATTTAAAAAGACTACTATTTCTCTTTTGTATCCATTTCTTCACAAGCCAAACGTAAGTGTAGGGTGTCAAGTCTGAGTCACGTGCCTCTGTAGCTTGGTGATCACTTAGTCAGCTAATTTAAATTAAATTCCTCATACACTTGGAGCATAACCCTGGCTACTTGGTAGAAGGAAGCAGGAGGATCATTTGAGACAGGGAGTTCAAGGCCAAACTCTGTGCCAAAGTTGAAACCTTGTCTTAGAAAGAAAAACAAAACAAAACAAACAAAATACAACGTATTTTACCTTGTACTCTTATGAGAAGAGGGAACCTGCCATTAAAATCCCCAAAGACACTCTATATCTTCAGTGTTATATACATTTCAATATTTCAGAATTTTCTAAGTATTTTCTAATTTAAAAAGTATTCATTTGCCCGTGTACATATTGTCCAAGCAATAAATCCTTGTAAATAGCAAGCATCCATTCACAGAGTACATTGAGTAAGACTGAGAAAAAATAAAGTAACTGTTTTTAAAATGTAAAATGCCCTAATAAATGTAATGTTTGTACATAGAATAAAGAAAATAAATCTACATGACACAATTACAGAACAAAATGAGTTCTACAATGACAACATTTTTGAATACTAGTTCAGTGGTTGCCCAGGGGTTAGTGACATCAGGGAGTGATCATGATTGTAAAAGGACAGTACAAGGGCTGCCATGATGCCTCGGTGGGTGAAAGTACTTAGTGATAAGCCAGACAACCTGGTTCAATACCCAGGACCCATGAGATGGAAGGAGAGAGCTGACCTCGAATTCTACCAATGCACCATGGCATGTGCAAACACACTAATTCCTCTAGAATTTAAAAGGAAAACACAAAAGATCTTTGCCATAATCAAAGTATCTTGACTATGACAGAGGTTCTCGAGACAAAAGTTTATAGAATGAAACAAGAGAAACAAAACTAGAAAGATGTGAATTAGGATCAAGGAATATCTGCGTCAGCATCCTCACTGTAACCGTGTCCTAAACTTTTGAAAGATGTCTCAGGAGGAAGCTAAATAAAAAGAACTGGATTATTCCTTGCAACTACACATACACCTATAATTATCTCTCAGATATTTAAAGACTTTTAAAAAATACTGTCTTCATTGTAAATGGCTCCGTATCACAACCACAAACAGCTCACAACCCCAGTGAGGAAAGAAAGTATCTGATAAGTAGAAGGGTGTTTCCACAAAGAAACCCAGAATAAACACTGTCTAAATACTGTGGCCATGACAATCTGTTCTTCATTTATTTTTAATGATGTGTTTCTTTAAACTAGTCTTAAAGATCGCATCCTATAAACTAAGGATTTCTTAAGACCTAATAAGTCGTATCTAGCTTACAGTTCAGTCACTGACTCTTGGAAAGCCGTCCTCTGAGCAAGGCTGGTGCCCTCTTGAACTCTCAGCAGCTGTGGTTACCAGTAGGCACTCTCCCAACTCTCTCTCTCTCTCTCTCTCTCTCTCTCTCTCTCTCTCTCTCTCTCTCTCTCTCTCTCTCTCTCTCCTCTCCCCTCCCCCCCCCCCCAGAGGTAGATAAAATCAGGACTGATATCGCCAAAAGTGAACTCCCCTCTCTCCCATCCTCCCTTTCAGACTAAGGGGTGAAAAGGGGGATGCCTCATGGAATTCACAAAGCCAGGTCCTTACCTACTTCGAATCTCTCGGAAAAGATCCAAGCATACTACCACTCCTCTTCCATTAATGTCAAGAGGAGAACTGCGAAAACAGCCTGAAATTTCTCCGCTGCTAGGAAGCGAACGTGATCAAAGAGTGACAAGAAAGGGCATCGGGATAAATGGGTCTGGTTAGGGTAGATTCCCATCCAGGAAAATGACTTCCAGGCAGTTCATATGGCTGGCCCATTGCAATGAAGATGGAAACGGTACCAGGCCTCCTCCATCTTCTCCGCTTCACCCACAAGTTCCCGCGGAGAGGAGAGGGTCCGGAGGAACTTGGAAGCACTTAAACCCATTCCCAAAGCTCCCCAAAGTTGAGCTGGTAAGGGGGCGGGGAGGCTGACAGCTGGGCGAGAAGGAGGACCCGGGACCTGGTGAGGCCCGCGCTGGGTGGTAGGAGGACCCAGGATGGATGCGGGATGAGGTGTGGGGTCAAGACGCCATGCGTGGCTCAGGCTCACCCGCATTCTGCAGTGTCTCGATGTTCTGAGGTCTGGTCGCCTGCTCCGCCACCATCTGCACGAATCGGGTCCGGGCATTCTGGTACAACTCGAACACTGGGGAGACAGGCAAGGTGGAGCAGCCGGCCCGCGGCGCCATCCCGTCGGGGCGCCCGCCCCCAGCTCCTTACCTTGCAGCACCTGCCGCTGGCTCATGGCTTCCCGCGTGGGGTCCGCTCTCCGCGACCCCTGGGCCTCCGGCGGGACTGCTGTGTGTACCCAGGCTCCGGGGCAACCGACCGGAACCGGAACGCAGCCGTCTCGTGGCAACGGTAGGTCCCGGGCGTGACGTCACAACCGTGATAGAAGGAGCGGCCGAGGGAACGGGGACTCACGTCGCGCCCCGTCTGGTGTCACTTCCCTGCTGACCGGTAACGGGGCGCAGGCGTCCACCTGGAGAACTCGGTCGGCACCCACACACCCAGAGCGGCAGGGTCCCCCGACTGCCGCGGGCTGGGCGCTGGGGGACCCGATGTCAGTTCCGATAGATACGAGTCATCATCGGATCAATACAACTCTGGCAGCACAACCTCAACTTACTCTGTGTTCCTCTCAATGGCTCTCTGACCTACCTGACATTTCTGACTTCCGAATTCCTGGAGGGTCACAGCAACTGTGTTCACACACTAAATTACAATATATTAACAGCAATTAAGGACACTTAGAGAGTCCATGTGAAAGCAGAGAAGGAAAAGGATATGATAAATATCCAGTCTTGCAGGTTTTCCTAATTACTACCAAGTTTGCTGTCTCCTTATTTCAATATGATTTTTTTTAAAAGAATTTCTTTTAAATTCGGGCGTCATTTTGTTGCCGAGTGATATTTCCAAAAGAAGAGCCTTTACCTGGAAAGACTACATCTTACATCAGTTGGGCTCCTCAGCGTTTCTTTTTTACCAGAATTAAGCACTGTAGCTCACCATCAGTTCTAGCTACTCTTTGAAAATTCTGCACCAAATGTTTCAGTGACAAGTGTCAACTTTAAATATTTCTCTCTCTGAAACTACCATTTCACCAGGTGTCAAGTGGGCAGCTAGCCACAGCTGCTGCCTAATAGTGGCAGACCGGAAATCCTTGATGTCTCTCTTCCTCCCCAGGAGGAAGCACACACATCACTAGCTTTCACATTTGGAATCTTCTGCAGTCACTTTAAAAATCTTGTCTGAAGGAGTCTTGGTAGTCTGTGGAATCCCCAGAAAGTTGGGAAAAGAACTACCTATCCAAGAAAGGGAGAAATGTGTGGAGTTCTCTGCTTCCCACATAGGGGCAGGTACAAGCCTTTTGCTTCTTGCAGCTCAGAAGCCAGACACACAATTCTTTGACTTAAGTATAAGTTTCACAGTGGTCTTTTACATTCTTCCCAACAGGGCCTTTAAAGTAGAAGTGTCTGTTCCCATGTAGAGATGTAGAGGAAAACCCTGAGTGAATAATTCAAACTGCTAATGAAGTGTCCTAATTTTATTTTTTCAGTTCCCTGTTGCATTTTGAAGAACAAAAATCTCTTAAATCTAAAGGGTCCCATTGCTTAGTTTCAGTCTTTAAACAAGTCAAACTCCAAAATTGCTACATCTTCCATTTTTAGTAGGTGCTTTACTATGTATTTCCTACTTTAAAATTGTTAAGAGCTCAATAATCTGCTTATGGGATGCTACCCAGTTTGAAAAGTTAAGTAGAAAGAGTATTTGAAACTAGAAAATCTGTGTATGTCATGAACAATGCCCATGAATAGAATTTATTGCCCTAATGAAACACATTATAGGATGCCTATTTCATATCTGAAGTTATATGTATTACAAAGAAGTTATATCTTTTTATCTAGTATTTTTTTCCAAAAGTCATTAAAGTTCAATGAAGAAATGTAACCTAATGATCATATTATACCCATAAGTGGAATTGTTGGTAATTTAAATATAAAATATAGTGAAGAGATAACTGTAATTAAAAAGAAAGCTACTCTATATTTTCTGACCCATTTTCAATTTATTAACTTTAAAACAAAATACTTCTCTAATTACATAGTTAAATGAATGTTCCAAGATCACATATACGTCTCTAGACTATTGGTTAAGTGAAGAACTACTCAAAATGTTATCAAACTAAGATTATTGTTCTTAAAGCACCAGCTGCATGTACAGGTATATCATGTACTTGCCAAATAAAACTATGCATTTGACTGGAATGAAATATTAACTTGAAAAACTATTTCAATAAAGTGTGAAAGTCTCTGCCTCCTTTTGGAAAAGGCTAATTATACAATTTCAAAATCATTATCCACTTATTTATGAAAATGAGACTGAAAACCCAAAAGTATAAAACCAGTGTTTAAATCTTGTTCCGTTTCTCTATACAAATCTCCTCTGAGAATCCAGAAAAATCCCATTATTGTGGGGCTGTATGCTACTCACGCCTAAAAGCTTTGCTAATTTCAACACACGTCCGCTTTCCGGTTCCTAGCTGAATTTTAAAGGTAAAGTTCTCTATAGTCTAACCATAGCCTGCCGTCCACATTTTTAGAAACCTGTTGAGGTCTCTGAAGTGTACAGCTGTTCCTCTATTGAGCCTAGCACATAACAGCATCACTGCGTGTGCGACACTCTGCTCTTGAGAGAATGTGCCTGTCTTCCAGAGTATCAAGTCTAGTAAGAGAAATTAATTCTTTCTTCATAAGATACAATCTCTATTAATTCAGCACGTGTACGCCTAACACTGATTTCAGGTCTAAAATCACTCCAAATACTGTGTCTTAAGAGCAAAGACAGAGAGAGTTTGGGTAAAGCAGGGAATGATAAACTATCTGAAACATGTAAATAAGGAAAAACTTCTTATTGTTAACAGACCATTGTCTGTTTTATAGAGACATGAAATCTCTTTAATTCAAACATGTTAGCATTTTTCAAAGGCATTCAATTGGTAATTGAATGGCATTTGTCAACTTGTGAGACATCAATAATCCTTTTTGCCAACATCAAGTGGAAAAATCACTGAAGTAGCTTCACATTTCCACACTTCAATTAAAGATAGAAATGCTGTGTACGCCAGAGCCAAATTGGTGGACTCAAATGTTATCTATAATGAAGAAAGCAAACACAGACTATCTGAATTACGGTACGACCCTGATTGAAGCATAAGCATCAGGATCTTGCGGTTAGGTCTGAGCTGACCAGTCAGTTGTGCCAGCAAATTTGCCAGCAGAGCAAAAAACGAGATGTGGACACTTCCCTATGAATCGGCAGACTGACATTCCTATGCAAGTGTTGTGGTTGTGTCTTATTGTGTCAAATTTGCCTTTGTTTCTCAAATCTTTTACAGTCCGCCTCATAAGTCTTAAGGGTCTAGTGCTTTTCAGGCCAGTACCACGTCAAGGCGATAGTGACTAACTAGTCCGACCGACCTAGATACAGCTAGACATGGCTTCCCTGGAAGTGTCTCAGTGGATGCAGAGCTTCAAGGCATCTGGTCCACTCCCAAAGAAAGCTATGATCAGAGGGATGACTTCATTTCCCCCCACCCACCCCCAAAACACCAAGGAGCACAGTGATGATTACTTAAAAAAAAAAAAAAATCTACGTTTTAAAAGTAGAAGTCAAACAGTGTAATATGTCTCATGCTGTAACATGCAGAGCAAAATCAAATTATTGCTGCGTCGTGTACGCATGTATGCATCTTACTTACACAAGCTTTCTTAATTAAAAATTGCTCCAAAGCCAGCACGACTACAAAGAAAAGTGAGCACTCTGCGTTTGAGATTATCCACCGCCATCTCAAGAAACCCTGTGTCTCACAAATTTTATTGTTGTTTAATTTTTACTTTTCTTAGAAATCATGTGGGGTTTTGCTCTCCCGTGCTTAAAAATTCCTATTATTATTACTGTACAAAACACAAGAGACAATGCTGGAAGGTGCTTCGCTGGAGACTACCCCCGGCATCACCGAGCACACGCATCGCTCAAATGCAGGTCCCCAAGATACAGACCCGAGGGCGGGGTGGCACCGGTGGATTACCCTATGCCACCAGGTCCCCAGAGCGAGGGGCCTGCCCGCGACAGGCCACTGCGTGCGACACTGGGTCGAGGGCAAGGCCCCGGCCTCCTTTTACTTTATCCCTCGCCCCAAGTTCTCCAGCTCCCAGGAGCATCCTCAGGACCTCAGGCCCAGGAGAGAGCAGCGGGGTGGGGACCAGGGGCAAAATGGTGAGACCAGCCTGAGGCCACGGGGACGCGCGGGCAGCAGGGCGGTGAGCGCGCGGGGGCCCGGGAGGGGAGGGCGCGCGCCAGCCGAGTGCGGAAGCGCCTGGCCGCGCAGCCGGCCTCGCCCAGCGGCCTCCGCTCCCGGCTCCCCCACTCTGCCCTCCGGCCGCGCTCAGGCCTTGGAGCCGGCGGGGCCGAGCTAAGCCGGGCCTCGCTGGCCTTCCGCTGGCCTTCCGCGGCCCGGCCTCCCACGCAGGCCGCGAGGGGTCTCGGCAGGAGTCGCCACTCCAACTCCCCGCGGCGCGCCTGCGGAGAGCGCGGCCACGACGCGGGCCAGGCCTCCGCCGCCCCGGCCCGGAACCCAGCGGCCAGGCCGCAGCCAAGAGACGGCCCCGCGGCGGCTAGGCTAGGCTGGCCCGGCCCGTCTCCTCCCCGGACGCTCCCGAGCTGCGGGGAAAGTGGGGAAGGGCTCCGGAACCAGGGCCAGGGCTGTGTGAGAAGCCTGCGAGGTCCCCCGCAGCCAGCTCCTGCAGACCCCAGGCGCACACCGGGACCCAGAGGCGGGGACAGGACACAGTAGCTTATTTAAGGGGAAGGCGGAGGCCAGGGGTGGCTGAGCAGCTGCACCTCACTGCGCATGTGCGAGGTTCCAAAAAAAAATTTTTTTTTTTTTTTTTTTTTTTTTTTTTTAACTTTTGCGGTTCTGAATAAGTCCCAAGCCAAAATGTCTTGGGCCGAGATTATTTCAGAAACTAGTTGGCTGTGTGCGCTGACTCCTGAAAGTCACTGCAAAAGAACAGAAAAGGTTTGCGAGGTTTCTGAAACCTTTGAAGTAAAAATAGCGTCACTTGTTTATCAACTCGGCAGGTCCGAGAAATGGTCAGAGAGGTCAGTGATCCCCGCTGAAATGTAGAGTGAATTCAAGGACCCCATAGCACTACATATCATTCCTACAGAGGACATGCGTGCGCTATTATTAATTATTGTTTCAGAAGTAACGTGGATATTCTAAATTGAATTATTTAAATTTACTTCTCACTATTAACCCATATTTAATTTTATACCGATGAGCAACGTTCTTATACAAATAACACAAAAGATAGTTCACATGAAGGAAATATGATTACCTTTCCCATTGATGAGAAAAATGTAGTCTTAACTGCAAAGGAATGCTTTCTGTTCTGGGAGCCTTGTTCTCCTGGTAAAACAATATGGAATTGCTTATCTTTTTTTTACAAAGCAAGGATAAAGTTCTTGAAAGTTTCCAAATAATTTCAGCATTTTAATGGACATATCCCAAAGATAAACAGCTGATGAAATCTTGGCAATACCAAGATGTGTGAACCCAAAGTGGAGAGACTTCTTGTAACACAACAGGATAGAAAGCGTTGGGTTTTGTTTTTGTTTTTGTTTTTTAAATGTGGCGCTCCTCCTGTAAAATGTTGCACATTTAGGCAGAAGCTCCAGAAGAGTGCTCAGTAACTGGCACCATGTATCTTTCTGGGAAAGGGTATCCCCAGAACCCACTGCAGACCAAGATAACAGTAAAATTGGGTTGCTCTAGTGTCCACCTTTAAGTTAAAAAAGACTACATGTACTATGTTAAAGTTCATGAAAATGCATTTTCCTAAGCCTAAATTAAAGGTTGCTCAAATTATCCAGTGTAAGGTTACTTTGTTGTAATGGGTTTCCTAAAAATGTGTTCTCCAAAGGGATGGAGGCATGTTAATAAATGAACTCTGATCAGAATGATCATTTGGTAAAACTAAGCAGGTTTCATTGAATCTGGTAGCCTCTTTCTCCTCAGAAAAAAATGAGTTTGAAGAAAACCCAAGTGAAAATACTTTAAGAAAATTGTCATGAGGCATATATAGAAACAGCTGGTAAACACATTTTCTCAAGCTTGCCCCAAATGAGTTCTTCAGTTTCACTGGGGAACAAATTGTAATGAATCATGTTCAAAGCAAAAGTCACTCCCATGAGCTAATTACTGATAACACTAATTTGTCTGGTTCCTGAACAGTTAAAAGTGTACCTCTGTACCTTCTCGTTGTGATCCATCCCTGGACATTTGGGAAGTGTACTTGCTGAACACAGGAGTTTTGTTTTAAAAAGCTGGAAAGAAGTCAAAATTTGAATGGCAAGAGTCTATAGAAATGTAACTGCTCCATTTTTTTTTTTTTTTTGAGACTCGTTTGTACGTGCATTATGGAAATGGCATGGTTTGTCAGACGTCATTGCTTGGTCTTTGAGTCCTCACACAAGTTCTACAGCCTTAAGGGTGTAGCCTCCAGAGCAAGAGTGTTCCAGGTTTCAGTATAAATAACAATAAAATCCATCATTATTCAAGTCAAAAGCGAGAATTCACAGGAATATGAATGCTCTTTGGTCTTCCCCTTCAGTTCACTGAAAGACCCAGTTGTAATAAAAAAGGGAGATAATCTCTTGAAGTTGGCCCAAAGCAAGTTGTTGGCACTTTCCTTTTTGGAAAGAAGGTAGAAAAAAGCTTTTCACTACAGCCTTGCCTTCATGTTTTTAAGGGGATGGTGGGAGTGGTTGGTAAAATACAGGGTTAGGTTGCCTCTAGGAACCAAGGAGGCTATGTTTCTTTTTTGAAGTAAACTATCTTAATGAACTTGACATTTTGTAAGGCTTGAATGTGAACTACTTTTAATAACATTTCCATGAGTCATTTTAATATATTTTACCATAGTAGATGATAAAGACATTGTAAACATTTATTAGTGTAATTTAACGTTTATTGCATAGGCATTTCAAAGTGCTCTGTCTTAGCAGATCTACAGTATCCCTCCTAGTCCTTTGAGCATTCTCATAAACTGTAGACAGTTTGGTGAGTATCCTATCTACGTTAGTTGAAAGTATGAAAAGCAATTTTAAAATCCTATCCATGGCCACTTAAGCAAAATTTCAGACATTTTGGATGAGAAAGGAACAATATTACAAATTCTTATGTACAGGGTATTTTAGAATCCAGAAATATCTGTCAGATGTTTTAAAACACAACCCACCACATTTGAAATATAATTAAGTTAAAATATGTGTAGATGAGGGTGTCTGGTTAATGCCACTAACTGGGAAAGATGCTGAACTTTTCATTGAGTCCATTAAACATAGTTAAGATTGTGCTCTAATACTAAGTTTTTGTTTTCTACTAAGGGTAGTGGATTTCCTCTGCAAATCCGACAAATGTCTGTTGAGTTGTAAAAAGGATTCCAGAGCATACAAAGGTAAATAAGACAGGTGCTTGTCCCCGAGGAACTCTGAACTTAGAAATGCCAGCTCATTTGCGACTTAGGTAAAATTTCAATCCACAAAAACCACTCAGCTAAATGTAATAGATACATAAGGCCAGAGCAAGTATTAAGATCCAAAGAAATTTAGCAATGTAGATTATATAATAGTAGTTAAGTAAAACACTTTGCAAGATACTTTAAAGACCTTTCCTCAGTAATACCTATGTGAAACACTTAAGATTTTGTTTTCTAAAGTTAGCGTCCTAAAAACATAGTCCCCACTCACATCCACCCCGCACACACACACGGGGGGGGGGGGGACACTTCTTGTCAATCACTTTATGCAACTCCTCAGTCTACACTGACTAAAGCTGCTGTGGGTCATCAAATGAAATCGGGTGGAGGTGAGGGGCTCTATGCACTTAACAAATAACAGGAACCAAGACCCTGCCTGCAGTTGGAGTCAACGTGGCAGGTGGTTAAATATTCGTGGTGCACAAAGAAGGAGAACCAGAGGTGTGTTTATGCGTGTGGGAAAGCCACCCCTCACCAAGAGCAAACACAGCGAGCACGGCTTTGTGTCCCTGTGGCTAGAAAGGTAGTGACCATCTTGGTGTCGCTTTCTTTCACACCATCCTTGTTCCAATTAACTGGCCCTTGAAGAGGGATTTCGACTTAAGTCAGAGAAGAGGGCACCTAGGGCTTGTGCTAAGTAAGGAAACCGCCCGCATCTCGAAGGTGTGGGTTCCGCCCTGCGCCGCCCGCCGGGTGCGCTGGCAGCTGTCCCTATTGTCTGCCGTGGGGGCAGGGCGAAGCCCCGCACGCTGGCTTTGGAGCCCAGCCGAGGATCCTGCGGGATGAGGTCGCGGGTGGGGGAGAGAGCTGTCACCGAGGGCCACCCCCAGATTCTAATGCTCAGCCCCGAGGCGTCCGAGGAGGCGGCGGTCCCCGCGGCTGCGGCGACGGTCCCGGCTGCGAATCGCCGTCGTGTGGTTGCTACTGGCAACCGAGCCTCCGCCGAGCGCGCAGGGAGGAAGGTGGCCGAGGGAAGCGGCTATGGCGCGCCGGGTGCTCGGCCCTGGCCGCCCACGGGACGGTCACCCCCCGCCAGCCCCCCCCCCCGAGGCCCTCCGCACCCCCGGATTGCAGCTGGGCTCGGCGACCAGCCGGAGGCCTCGGCGCTGCCCTGCCTGCGAGCGAGCGTCAAAATCCTGGCGCCCTCCGTGAAAGCAACATGGCAGCCTTGGCCTCGAAGCCCCGCGGGCTCGGCCGAGCGCCCGCCCCGGGGTGGCTGCGCCTTCAGTGGGTGGCCGCCCGCGCCCGCGCCCCGCCAGGCCCCGGGTGGCGGCACGCGCGCGAGTCGCCCTTTGTTCTCCCCTCTCCCTGGGGGTGGCTAGGGGGTCTGCACGGCGACCCCGAGACGCCGCCACGGGGGTGGGGTGGGGGGATCGGCTGCTGCACGCAGGGCTGTGACCCCGATCGCGTCACCACCCCCCTCTCCCCCCCACCCCCCGGGGCCGACACTCGTCGGGTCGCCTCTGTCCCCGCAGGCCTGGGTTCCCATTTCCCCTTCTCACACCTCGGAGGTGTGAGGCGGGAGACCCGGGACGGGAAGTGGCAGGGACGGAGAAATAAGATCTTCCGGACCGGGCAGAGGACAGCAGGGCTCCACGGGCTGCCACACCAGCCCCTGGGTACAGAGGGCCGAGGGAAGGTCCCCGGGGCCAGGCAGGGCGGTGCATTGGCCCCGGAGGAGGAAAAGCAGGGCGGCGGGGGGGGGGGGGGGGGGGGGGGATTGCATTCGCTGAACTGCAGCGGGGTGTGCATTGCATTTGTAGGACCAGAGCCCCGTGCGCCGGCCAGCCGTGACGTTCCACGCGGCGTGCTGCACAAACCCCAAATGGCGGTCCCTGCAGCCGGCTGCCCCGATAGGGGACTGGCCCGCCCGCGTCGCCCGTGGCGGCAAGCCACTTTCACTTCTCTGCGGTCCGAGAAGCGCCTGCGCCGCCGTCACGTCCCCGCGACCCATTTCGGGGAGCGGGATCCCCTCGGGGACCCTTCGTCCGGAGCCTGCGCCGCCCTCCCACCCCGGCGCCCACCCGGGAGAGTGGCACGCTCACAGACAGCCGCCTCCCTCCCCGTCACCCGCGGGGACCTCGGGGGCTTCGCGTTGCTTTGCAACTCGGCCTCAGACTTCACAAAACCCACAGACTCCGAGCTCCGAGGACACCTCGTCGGCGTCGGTGGGGGAGAAAGGGCGGTGCGACTGGGGCGAGCCGAAGGGAAGGGGACGAAGCGGCGGTTGTCACGCCACCCCGGGGGGAAGGCCCGGCCCACGCGCGCGGGACGCCGGCGGCCGGCGCCTCAGCCTCGCGCCTCGCCGGCCGCGCGCGCGCGCACGCGGTCCCGGGGAGTGGACGGCGGCGGCGCCTGAGAAGGAGCCCTGTCCCGAGGCCGCAGCCCCGCAGCGGCCGCCTCTCGGCCCCCGGGGCTCCGGTTCTGCCAGCCTGCCAGCCCGCCAGCCCGCCAGCCCGCCGGGTCGAGCGGCCGCCCGAGCCCGCTGGGGCCTGACCAGCTCACTTTCAAATTTGGCGGGAGCGGCGTCCGCGGGGCTGAGGGCGGCGCGAGGCGAGCGGCGCACGCGCAAAATGGCCTCCCGCTTCCCCCCCGCGGCCTGTGCTCGCGCGGGGGAGAGGCGCAGCAGCGCGCGGCGCGGCCGGGGCCTGCCTGGGGGAGCCCGGGGTGCTGCTCCAAGTCCGAACCGAGGGCAGGGGCGGAGGAGGGACGCTTTCTCTCCAGCCTGCTCCTGACGGGGAAGGCGGCCCGGCCGTCCGGCCGTCCACGCGAGGTCGTTACCTCAGGCGTCCCGCTCCTTCCCACCCCGCGCTGGCTGGAAACTTTTTTTGTTTTTGAACAGGTGCGACAATCCAGACAGTCACCCTGGTCCCCGGTTTTATTGTCTGCAACCCTTTGCCTTGGCTGGACTACCCTCTTAGGTTCCCGGACGTTTGGACGGGAAGACATCTCTCAATCTGCAGCACTCTTTAACGTTGCTCGCCCCCCGATTTTCGACGCGTTTCCTTCTCATCCTGGTCCATAGCTTTCTAAGTCACGTTGCTCCTGTCAGCCTGGGTTCGAGCTGATGTGGGACAGACTTGGAGATCTTCCAACCTGCCTGAACCTTGAAATCACGTCCATTTTGAAGTTAGGGTTTTCTGACAGCCCAAAATTAATGCCAAGCAGGGATATTTTTATTGATGTGTGGGACCAAGAGAACACCAGCTTTTTTTTTTTTAAAGTTATTCTGATAATCTCTGGAAGTAGTATTTTTATGGCGAGGGTCAGAGAAAAGGTAACTTAATTCAAGTTTTTATTGAGTGCTTTACTATTTATTCAGAGGGCTAAATGAGATTTCAGGATGAGTTTTCCACTTGAACGTTTTCAGAAAACCTATAAGATCCCTGGAATGATAAATGACTTCCGATGTCGTCGTCTTGGTGAAGGCAGTTATAGTAAAGTTCTTCGTGTGACAAAGACCTCCAGAAATTACACACTAAGAAAAAGAAACTGATGCAAATAAAGGAAATCCGTTTCAGGAACCAAAAGAAAAAAAACGTTTTAAAAATTAACTGCGGAAACAGGAAACACTAGACTGTGTAAACATTTTTTCTGAGACTTTCATAATCAAAGCTGGGTGATCTTGAGATTTGCAGGGCGATTCTCTGGTTCAAGGACTTCGCGGGACTGTTTCTCAAGTCATGTTTACTAGAGGCTGGAATGTGTGATAACTTGTTTCCTCTTCCTTACATAGAACCTGATCCTGTGGTCCCATTTGAGTTCAGGGGATATTTTTCGGAGGAGGGCTGTTATTGGTTCACGAGTCGGATTTTTTTATTTTTAAGGCTAGTTTTGGAAATAACCACCTGTTGTACTGTTCATTTTATATAGGAAGAGACTTCCTTAAGAGGTACATGTGTATCTAACTCAAGAGCTTTTAATTAGAGCCGACGGTCCGTGTTCCATTCCATTAGGTGTCTTAAAGGGATATGCAATTTTTGAGAAGGGTTTTGTGTGGTGTTAGAAGATGCACAGATCTAAATGATGGAAAGCCAAGTTATTTTATATGCAATTAAGAGCTTTTTGTTTGCTTCAGTCTCTCGTGAAAGCACCATCAGAACTTCTATCATTCCTGGTGCAATGGGAGGAAAGGTGTCTATCAAACCTTTAGAATACAAAAGAGAAAAAGCAAAACAACTTCCTTCACCCCAGGATGCTGAGTTCCTGGTGCAGCGTGCTTCTGAATCTTATTCCGTCTGAAGCTATAAACTACGTAAAATAAAATAAAATCATACATCTTCATTTCTTGCTGATCGGTACAAGTAGTATTTCATGTGGGTATTTAAGTTCCTGTTAAAGGCTTCAGAAAAAAAAAACAAACAAACTTTTTGATAGGCCCACACAAACATTACAGTGAAATGAAAGACATCACTAGTTTAATTTCAACCCTTGGAGAAACAGGAAAAGATGAAGGAAAGGTCCCACCAGTCTGCTTGTGGTGTATTTTACTTCCTGAGAACCTACCCTCTGAACATACGCATATGGAAATGAAGCAATGTGCTTAACTAGTTAAGTCAACTGAAGGGCAACCCTTTTCTCCTCAGTGCAATTAACGGCCGGCAATTTAGGAGGTAAAAGTACTTGTAAAGTGTTATGCATGTGTAAAGCAAGATAGATCACTATTTACACAACAGCAGCGGGGCCCCACTTCTCTCTCTACCTTTAAGCTAAGTATCTGTGGGATCAATTTAGGCATTTTCTGTAGACCACTTGGTTTAGCTTTGTATTCTAGGACTCTAGAATACATTTAGGAGTAAAAGTCAAACTTTAAAGTCAGCTTTTCATGTACCCTAATTTGGTAAATTACAAATTTAGGAGACTTGATAGATTTCACTTTCTTAAGGTGAAGGTTTTCAAGTGGTAACTTGGAAAGATTTTAAATCTCAGTGTTAAGAGCAATAATGACTAGTCATTTAAGAAGCAAACCATGATTCATCTTTCTCTTGTTTTATTAAAAGACAGTTTTTTGACTGAAATATCTTTTAAGCTTAAGCAATTTTCAAATTGAGTAAGGGTAAAAAGCCTCTTCCCAGATCCAATAAATGGAAATGTTTTCAAGTATGATGACACACTGCCGAATAAGCCTTTAAGTGCCTCTGACGTTTTAACAAGCACTTTCAGAAGAAAGTCCATCACAGAGGGTGAGATGTCTTCTGTCCTAGATAACATCATGAAAACCTTGAGAAAAACCTAGAAAAATGAGTTAAATTCACCAAAAGTTGGCAAACAATGGTAACTTTTGCTTCAAAGATTGTAAATAAACAGATACATCTTTCATTGGGCTTTCAAGCAATATACAACAAAGCATTTACTTAGCAACATCATTTGAAGACAACAATGTATTCTCCTTAGGTTTTAGCTCTTGTAATCCACTACAGGGTTCCCAAAACTTATGCACATTGTGCTTTTCATAGCAAATTTTTAATTAAAGATCATAGCTATTTTCTAAATGAATATCCTTTTATTGAATTTTTCCAATTAAAAATGAAATTTAATTTTACATCTATAATTAGAAACAACACACACAATAGGACTGTACAAATTTAGGTCAAAATAAAAATATATGTATTTGTGGCTTCATAAAACATCATTTACTGAATCTTTAAAGAAAGCAGAAGTAATAGCAATATATGTAAAAGTAATGATTTAATGGCTATAAGCAAGACAAAGCAATAGAATTGTGCTTCTTTTGCAGACTGGAGACAATGAAATGCTTAGCTACAATTTCCCATACAAACATGAAACAATATTCCTATAGAATGAACATCCTCACAAACAACCGATAGATGATGAGCACACACTAAGTTCGACCAAAGCAAAACAGAATGGTGGGGTCACTCATATTTTAAATTCAACATGTTTACTCTTTCAAAATACCTGTAGAAACCCATAATAAATTGCTTCTATTTCCAGACATTACAGAAAAGGCAGATTCCTTTAACTATGAAAACAACTTTTAAATTTGAAATTATTATTTGATGCCACATACACTAAAATAATTGTAAATAAAATGCTTTCCTTCAGCAATCAGCTGGTTGACTTAAAAAATCTACTTTAGAATTCCAGTGATAAACATTATTTAAAAACACATTCTCTTTTAACCAATGGAAAATTAAAACACTATTTCCATTTGCCTTGGTTAAAATTTTTCTTTACTGAAACATTAATTTCGAAAGTATTATTGGAGAAAAGCCAGAACTATGACGATCTGCCATTTGGTTCTAAATGGTAAAGAATTTGAAACTAATCATCAACATTAAAACAAATTCTGTGCTGGTGGTAAGTAAGCCTCAACATGGGGTGCACTATGGGTATCTGCAAAGGTCGAACCAGTTTGGAGAATTTTAACAACTGTTTTTGAATGCATGAAACACAATATTTTTATAGTATTTATAAATATATCATACAATACTGTTTCCTGTTATGTCATATACCAATATGGCATTGTACAACAAGCATAATGCCATCTGATTCTTACAAAAGCGAATCATTTAAACAAGTCAGTAAAATAAACGGTAGTACCCGCTTTTTAGGCATACAGATTGTAAAACTGAAGTTTCCTTTGATCATTTTGCAGAGCAACAGAGAAGTAAAAATCAAACAGGAATTAAAATGGCTAAATATGCAAGAAATTGTTATTCACAGTGACATGGCTACATAGAATGCATTATTCTATGCTTATTCTTTCCATTTGTTGAAGTTCAAGATAAAAAGCACTTGTTTTCTACAGGTCCACAAAACAGCATAAGAACAAGAACAATCAAAGAGAATGTAATGTCGACAATGTTAGTTGAGATTAACAAACTATGGCCCAATGTTTCTACCCACTGCAGAACGTTTCCAAATCCAAACAATGGTCACAGAAGCCATTTCACATCTTTCCTAACACAGAAACAATCTTGCCTGCCTTCCCAGAATCCACTTCTTTACAGAAAGAATCTTTCTTTTCAATTAACATCCATATGATGTATCATCACATATAGTCCATCTTTTATGGCCAAATTTAATGTCACTACAAAAGAAAGCAAACTGGACGATAGTCACATGTATTAGCATCTATAAAGCTGTAATGGATTTGAAGGTATCTAAATCAGGGTTGAAAAATCTTTTCCTTAACAGTCTCAGGATTCAACCAGATGAAGTTGCTGATGACCCATTTATTGATGATTTTCGAGGTCTACTGGCAAAGGAAGATTGGTGGTTACCACTGGGGCTGTTGCTGGTTCCATTCATTGTACTGGAAATGTGAGGGAACTGTGGGTGAGGAGACTGCACTGGAGTAGTGGGGCTGGGCAAACAAGAAGAGGTGGAGGGAATACCTCCTGCTGGGCTGCTGGCCTTGTCACTCCCAGAGTCACTTTCCAGTTCTCCAGTGTTTGGCAGTCCATCTCTCTGGTGACTGATCTTCATTCTTTTACAAGTTGGCCGAACTCTGTATTTCAAAGGAAGTGGGCCATTCTACAAAGTTTAAAGGAAAAAGAAATAATCATTCTCAATTCTTTACATGAATCTGGCCAACACAGGTTAAGGGTAGAGAGCCACTTACTCTTCTCCAGGTATAAATGTAGGCAATGTCCATCAGTGTATAGTAATCCTTTAGAGGTTCCTCTTCATACATGACATCAATCTATTGAAGTACATTTCAGGTATTCAGTGATAAAAAGACAAAGATAAACTCTTATGTTTTTGTCATCTAAACATAATCCAAAATGTTTTTAAAAGCATCTTCACCAGCTATTTTAGGAGAGAGCTTAAACTCTGCCACCAAATGTAAGGTTTCTTTGTATTGCTTTTTAAGGTCCAGGATCAGAACTGGAAACATGTAAACATCTACATAAATGCATGAGGTAGGTACCTGGAAAGTATTGGGTATGTCCATCTTACTCCTGAGAAACTTCCTCAAGTGCATCACGGTCATCGCTGCTGGGCAGCGTAAGTATCTTTTATCATTCACCTAGAAGCACAGTTACAAACATAATTTTCTCCTAATTCCTAACCTTCAGGTAAAAAGAAAGTTTGAATTGCCTAAATATGATTAAAAACAAGTACTAATATCCACACCAAAATGCAACAAAACTCTCAACTAGTTATATTTTGAATTTACTATTGAAAATACTAAATCAACAAATTCCCAACACAACTTGGCCATTTAACAGCATTGTATGAGCCCCAAGTATTGGAAAGGACAACATAGAATGAAGAACCCCAAGTCGCCTTGTGTTCTGTAATGTGGGCATACCTCTTCCTTAGACTTCTCTTTGTTGACCTTCCGATCAGATCTAAGAGACAGACAGTGACTGGTGAGACCAAGCATCTAATAACCACTTTACCATCAAACACATTTCCTGGAGAACTTACCTGCTCTGATCAAAGAATTCAATAGATAAGCTTATTATCTCATCATCAGTTATAATTCGCTTATCTTCATCTGCAACTTCTCCTCTGTCTTCATTAGAGCCATTGGCAGCTATAAAGACATTTAGAAATTCGATTTTAAAAAACTGAATATTTTGCATATAAAAAGATAGAAGGGATAATTTTGAGTAGACACAATAAATTACTAAATAGGTTTTCTTCCCCAAATAAAATATCTTTTGTCCCACAAAAGTTTACCATCAGCTGAAGGATGAGCTGCATAAAAATCCCTCCTTCTCTTCATTTCATCTGAAAGGTATGAGAAGGGGAATACAGAAATTTGGTCCAACAGGTAACACCAACCGTTTTTTAAAATTCATTTAATTAAGTTACTCACTTTTGAAAAGCCCTGGAACTAGTTTGTATACAATATCTTGAAGAGTTTTATCTGACCTGAAAATGGAAGAATCAATTAATATGGCAAAACTAGAAATGTTCTTAAGTTTTAGGTATTTTTGGTGTTTTGGTTATTTTACTATTGTGATACAGTGTAAAAGTACACTGATAAGAAAAACAGTGAGGTCTCTATAGTAGTTCTTCAAATCAGCTGGTCCTTTATATTTAATAATTAGTTCTTCACATTCATTGAGTCAAGGGAACTGGGCCTTTCATGTAACTAACTTCACTAATAAGATACAGAAAATAGAGAAGCATTGAGAAATTATTCTTGTCTGTCATTACGTCAATAAAGCAATGCACAAACAAGGGCAACTAATTCAGTTTTAAAGGACAGAAAAGACACCTTATAACACTGGATGATACTGCTGAGCTTTGTCTAAACATAGTCATCATTAAGATGGCAAGAAATTAAAGTTCTATCCCCTATAAATCACACATGTCACATTAAGACTCAAGAATAAATATCCTTCAAAGCAAAACCAGGGATGCCTTCACCACTTGTGAATTATGCAATTCCACTAACAACTACCACCAAGAAATGTCAGCATTTCCCTACCTTATATTCAGTAGTGGTCTAGTTTTGTGAACTTGGACATCACAGATAGGACAGTACTTGCTGGTCTCCAAGTAACGCACAATACATGTTTTACAGACTAGAAAGAGGAACATAAAAAGGTTTTGTAAGTTTACAAAGTAGAGGTTCAAGTATTAACAGTATCAGAACTTAAAATTCAAGGATGGGAAATGACAAGGGTATTTCTCAAAGTAAAAAGTGAAACCAGTCAATACCCTGAACACTACATACTGCCTAATTGTAACAAAATCAGTAACAAATCACTATATGTAAAAGAAAGAAAGTCCCACAACTGTGTACTAACATCTGAGGATGAGCTGTGAACTACACAGACACAAGACGACGACAGTGCACTTACAGGAATGTAGACATTCTATTATGGTAGTGGCATCAATGAAGTACCCTCCACACAGTACACACATTAGGTGAGGATTTAGCTCGGTGATCTTGATTCTGGTTGTTCGATGCATTTCTGCCTGATAAAAGATCCTGCAAGACACAAAAATATTGGCTGTAATTCAAAGAAAGAGAATCAAGATTATCTCCACAACTCTTAAGTAACTGTATACCCTGAAACACTGGGTAGTTCATAAAACTCGTTTAACACTGTACAGCTGGACTCTCCAAACGTTTCCACAGAAGGAATTTACTAATGAGATCAGAATAACCTCCACTGAAATGGTGTAAAAGGATCCAACTAAATTTACTCCTGGCCTTTCAGGTCATTTCAGGAGTGAGATGAAAAGGTCTGGGGTGGGGGCTGGGAGCTGAGTGGATTCAGGTCTCTTTCTTCCATTTGTCCTCCAACTCCTCAGACACCACGCAACTCTTCGGACACCATGCAGCCCCCGCAGATATTTACCAGCCACTAGGGCTTGATCTAAGTCTCCGAATTTACTGTGGAATTTCCTGCAGGTCCTCCAGTCAAAAACTTCGGGATATTTTAGACAGCTCAAGCAACTAGGACCTGGCAGGGCTCAGGCCCCACACAAAGAGAAAGCGCTCGGTGCTGCATCCCTGGCATTTCCGGACTGGGTGCACAGGACAGAAGCACCTCGTGGGCCTCCGCTGAGGCCTGGGCGCCGAGGACACGGGCGGGATGTGAGGGGCGGATCCCGAGGTGCCCCAGGCTAGGTCTTGCTCCGGATTCGGAACTCGCCTCTGTTGGGGTTTCCATAGCAACTTACACTTACACTTGGCATCCGGCCACCGCTGCAACTCTGCGAGGAGCTGGCCAAGCCGAGCCTCTGCGGGCGTGCGGGGTGGCGGGCGCGGGGGAGGGGAGGGGCGGGGTTGTAGGGTGCGGATCTTCGGGTGACCGCCACCGCAGTCCCAGCCCCAAAGAGCGTGCACCGGCCATTCCAAACACTCTCCGGGTCTCTTCCACATCCATTGGGAGGGAAGAGCTACTTTCTTATCTTGCCCTTTTTCTGTCCGTCCTGTTAGCAATCGCTTCGTCAAAAATTTCACTTAGAGATCTTTTGAGAATTGCCAACTGTGCACTTAGCCCCAACCCGGCAAGGCTCGAGTTGCAGAGACGGTTATTGAACTGAACCTCTAAGGCTCCCTACTCTAATAAGTCCTCCAGTAGATTAGATGAGCCATGCAAAGTTTTTGGAAGGGCTAAATACTGAAATCTGTTTTACAAGGGCAGAAGGAGGGGCAAACTTCCATTTGAATAGACTACCCTGGAAGCAAGAAAAACTACTTTAGTGGGCAGGATCGTGACAACATGTAAAAAAGCCATGTGACCAGCCCATTCCCAAAGCTAAATGCAGAGTAAAGCTTGGGCACGGAGAAACAAATGTCATTTTCTCATCTAACTTCCATACAATACTCACAAGATGAAATGATAATCCAAACAGATACATTTTTAGAAAACTCACAGTTGAGAACTGTCAGCAATACCACACCAGAAAGTAATCAGGGAAGTCAATTACCTAGTGTACTGCTGTGGGATGTAGCTTCAATTACTACCCTTTCATTCACTACAGACTTCTAACAGGGCGGCTGACCCTCTACACCTGACTGAAATACATCCTCAAAGCTGTCTGCAATGGAAGTCTAGGAACTTGCATAATTTGTAGTAAAATGCACCGGGGGCTTTAATTTTAAGTACATTTTCATACAGACGAGGGAAATAACAACTAGCATACCCCAAATGGCTGGAAATTACAGCAATGAGTACTAAAAGATGGCCCAAACACAAAACAAGCTGCTCTGTGGATGTGGCTCAGTGGCAGCCAGTGACTTCAATCAGAGCATCTTTGATGACTTGTTTAGAATACTGTCAACAAATAGCATCAACCTAAGTAGAGTAGTAGAGGAGGTGTGGATGGAATCATGTCTCCAAAGAGCAAGATCCAAATTCAACTCTACTTAGTGATTAAAGACCACCCTGCCTGCTGCTTCAAGGAACTCTCCTGGTGAGACCACAGGTTCTTTCCTAGAAAGATGGTCAGTGAAGTTGATACTCTGCCTATGAAAGAAACCATATCCTACTCATACCAGTCATCATAAAGTTCACCAAAGGGCCCTGCCTTCTCCCTCTGTATTACAGAAGGCACATTCTATCACATAAGTGCAAATACTAACTCAAAACAACAGTCAAGCCTCAACAGAAGGTGATCACTAGATATCTTTGAACACTTCAGTTGCATGCACTTGACTAAACCTCTCAAATTCACCTTAAATTGGAATTCATGCAACTCTCCTACCTCAGTTGAAAATAATTTGGCCCCATTTCCTATAACCATTATAACCTAGAATGCTAATCAATTATCACTTTGTTATTAATACAAACATCAATTCTTCATCATTTTGTCCTATTGGATAGTACTGGCAACCTAATAAAGACTTTCTGGAATGCTTAGTAAAACTTAAACAATCTCTTGCACCACAGAAACTGCCTGTAGTAAGCTAGTAAAAACACAAGCATATAACGTTGAAAATACTCAATAGTTAAAACATGCCTTTATAGCTTACTCAGTTGAAGCTGTCAGCTTTTAGTTGGAGGCCTAACACCAGTAAGGTCCAAATGACGGAAAACAGAAGCAAGCTCTTATGTTAACAATCAGCTTGACGACTGCAACCTAAGAAATGCAAATGAACTCCATAATCCCTTTGGGGGCTCACTGCTCAAATGCGAGTATGGGTAAAGTTGGGGGTGACTTGACTCATGGGGAGAACTTTGCCTATTTGGACACTTAACATACATCCAAGAGCTCAATGATAGAGTATTAATGGACTTATCAAATACATCTAAATGCTTGCTTGCCTTACAGAAGTGTGTATGTGACTGTATTTGAGTGTCTACACATGCATACACAATCTTTTACATAGCTTTAAAGATATTATTACAAGAGTATAATTTGCCCTGGTAGGTTACTTCAAATACTGCACTTTTGTAGGAGATATATGGAAATGAACTGGGCTTAAAAAAATTGTAATTTTACTTAAGAAAAAGAATCAACCTCTGAAAAATCCTCCTTAATCTGTCACTATTCTATTTAAAACCCAAATGTTACTACATAGTCTCACAACTTGGTTACACACATACCGTCAACAATTTACATCCTTTAGTATCAAGTCTTTACTACGTTTTACAACGTGTTTCCAAAGGTTGTTGCGGGGGGGGGGGGGTGTTTCCCTATAAAAATAGGCTGAGCTAACATCATACATCTGCATTTGGGTAAATATGCCTGGAATTTTTGCCTACTTTAAGGGAAGGGGTTAACACTCAATTCTCTTTCAGATATTGAACCGTGACCACTAAGCCCACCAAATCCTTTTATTGCAATTGGGAATGATCAAAGTCTCTCTCCTTGTTTATTTCCAATTATTAACTGTAAAGCTCTGGGGAAAAGATCATGCTCCAGCGCTGTCAAGTCCAAATGACTACGTAAACATAAGTAATCAATGCGTTAGTACTCCTTCCCCAAAGCATCCCCTTACTACATGACCTATGCTGACATTTAGCGAAATCTATAAAACGTAGTGGACCTGAGTCACGAGTCTCTGCGCATCCCACAGAATGGGGGAAAGTTGTAGTGTCTTCGAAGGAAAAGAAGGAAAAGGGGGGGAAAGAAGTGGACAGAGAAAGGGAGCCTTCAGCAAGGCTAACGACCAGTCACCGTCTTCACGACAAAACAAAGCTCTAAATTTGAAATGCCCACCTCCTGGAGAGCTCGCCCCAAGTACGCATGGAACCCCTACCCAAGACTCCCAACAAATACCACCTTGAAAACTTTACCCTTTCCAACACAAATGCACAAGACCTTGGAAACAACCGGGAACCGCCATCTTACCAACCATCCAATTTCACACAAGTGTCCCTCCAACTTAAGTTAATAACATTTTTGTCCGGGCTCCCCCCAGCCTAACACCCACCTCGTCGGGATCGCTGCCCCCCACAGTACCCGTCCCTATAAAATGGGGGCGTTCCCTGGAGGTTCAAAGACCTCCAGAGCCCTTTCTTCGGGAGAGGAGGGAAGCCACTGGACCCAGGCAGCGCCCGATCTCGGGATCCCGTCCCCATTTCAGCCAAGTCTACCTCTCAACAAAGGGCGCAGCGGCCGCGGGAGCCGCGCAGGCTGAAGACACAAGTGCCGCTCTCGGGGACCATGTGCGGCGCGAGGGTGCCGGGGGGCGCTCGGGGGAGCGGGGAACTAAAACGTGGGGCGGCGCGGCGCGAGCGGGCGCGGGCGGCGGCTGGAGCGGCTGGAGCGCGGCCGGGCGGCGCTGGTCCGGGCTGCGGGGCGTCCGGCGCCGCGGGAGGTGGCGGGCGCGCGGGCGCGGGCGCGGGGCGCGGGCCGGTTGCCCACGCTGTCAGCTCCGCCGCCCCCCCCCCCCACCGCCCCGACCCCCACCAGTCCCCGGCCACGGCCCGCCGGCGCCTCGCCTCCTACGTACCCGGAAAGAGCGGCCGGCGCGAGGCGATCGGAGCGGGCGGAAAAGACAATGAAAGTTAAAAGTCGTTCAGCAGAAAATGAATGCGAGCCAAGCGGCCATCTTGGAGCGAGCTGCCGCCGCCGCTGTCAATGGGCACCGAGCGCGGCCGAGAGCAGCCGCGGCCGCCGCGCTCGGCTCATGCCGCTCCCCCGCCGGCCTCCTGCTCGCGCGCTGCGGCCTCCTCCTCCCGCGCGGCCTCCTCCTCCGCCTCCGCGCGGCCTCCGCCGCCGCCTCCTCAGGGCCTCTCCTCCTCCTCGGCGCAGCCGCCGCCTCCCGGCCGCGCTCGGGGGAGGGCGCGCGGAGGGGCCGAGCCGTATTATTCTGCGGGGCTGGGAGGTGTTGCTAAGCCGGCGCGGGGCTCCCTCGCCAACCTCCCCATTGTCTCGCCCGGTCTCTGCCTTTAATAGTACGATTATTATTTCAGACTCGCGTGGGGGAGGCGGGCGGGCGGGCGGGCGGGCGGGGGGCGCCGAGTGTGCGTGCGGGCGGGGAGGCGGGGGAGGGGAGGAAGGACGAGGAGGGGGAGGGGAGGGTGGAAAAAAATGCACCGCTGAAGGCAGAGTGGAAACTGACACCGGCTCCAAAATGGCTCGGAGTCCGCCCGCCCCCTCCCCCCGCCCCCCGCCGGGTCACGTGCTCCCCTCATTCCTTAAGGGCGGCCTGGGAATTAGTGTCGGTGTAGTCGGGCCCGTGGCCGCCCCCTCCCCTGCGCGCCGCGCGCCCAGCCCCCTCCCCTCGCTGCGCGCCGCGGCCGCGGCGGTGGCGGCGGCGGCGGCATTTCTCCACAGCGCCACACGCCGCCCGCTCGGCGCGGCCCGCTCGGCCCCGCACGCCGCCCCGCCCCCCACCATGTCTCCCGCTCGCGGCGCACACGTCCGCGGGGCCCGCCGCCGGGGGCGCCCGGCCGCTGCCCCCGCTCGGCCCCGCGGAACCTGCGCCGAGTCAGGCCCGCGGAAACAACAGCGGCCGCCCCGCCCGCTGGTGGCCGGGAAGAGGCGCGCGCGGGCAGCAGCAGCCGGGCTGGCCCCGTGCGCAGGGGCGGGCGGGCGGGCGGGCGCAGGTAACGGGCCGCCCCGGCTGCCAGCGCGGCTCCCCGCACACCTTTCCCGCGGCGCTTAGCGCCCCGGGCACCGCAGGCGTCCCGAGCCAGCGCCAGTGGGATCTGCTTCGCACGCACGGTCGTCATTCACACACAAACTCCAAACAGAATACCGCCCTTCTTGTGGGAACACCACCTTATTTATTCAGGGTACGAGACTTTGATAGGGCTTGAGAACGCTCAAAAAGAGGGGATGCATGCTTTAATACTGAAAATTCAAATGCTTAAGAGTTTTCCTCTTAACCATTTCACATGTGTAAAAAAGTGTCAAAAATAGATGTGTGGCGTAACTTCAAAAGGACGCTCTTTTTCTCCTGAAAATGACATCCAGCTCGCATGGTCCTGCAGGAGGCAAGGCGCGTCTGGTTTTCCTCTAGGCTCCTGGGGTCCCAAGTTACAACTGAGTTGCTCTTTCCAGGCTTTTTGAAGCATCCTTAAGTTTCCCCACCAAATCCTAAAAGATGTACAGCTCATGTCACAATTTTAGGATACAAGTAAAGAAGCACCCAACTTGGAGGCAGCTGCAAGAAAAAAGTCGGAAGAACACCTAACGAGTCTAAAATTAAAGGTGGTTTTAACCGTTGGCAAATGACTATCAAAAGAAGCGCTTCCCTTACAGGATCTTGTCTTTGAATCAACTATTCAAGTTCTAATTAAAGGAGAATTTCTCACAGAATTTTTGCAGGCGGAGAATATCTAAATTATGTCCACAACTTCTCTAAGGAAGGTTATTATTTACACACATTTTCTAACTTTTTTAAGTGTCATTATTATTTACACTGAAATGACTGCAGATGTCTCTGGAACATTCAATTTCATCCAAATTTTCAGGGATGATCTTCATTTTATTTAATTGGCAAGAAATAAATTCGTTGCCATATCCATCAATCAACGAAAATTTCAATTCTTCAGCTTTACACTGATAATATAAACAGTTTTAAGAACTTATGTGACTTTCCCTTTATAGAGTAATTTAAAAACTACTGCTTAAAAATACAACTTCGGAAGTTTAATTTGTGAAAGGCATTTTTAAATCTTTGCTCTTACTTTTGCCCAGTTTTACTGAATCAGATGCATGACAAATTGAAGGAAAGTGTACTGGATACAACATTTTAGAAGTATGTTTTAAATAGAACAGCAAATACAGGCTACTGGAAATCTTCCTATCTTACTTTGAAAAGTGAAGTCTATGTTAAATTTCTGCCACTCTCCTTTGCCAGTAAGTCCTGAAGCATCATTCATTATCTAATGACAGGCAGATAGACAGCAGCTCTAAACAGAAAGGAGCATACTCAAAGAGCCCCATACTGTACCTGTAACTCTTCCATGCTGCAGCTAAAACTAATCTCTGGGGAGGACCTGGAATCACTGTTCTATGGAAGAAAAAATGCTGTTTATTTAAATCAAGGAAATGACAATTTCTGTTACACATTTTATTTTTAGACAAGGATCTATACCTACCTCTACATTTAAGGTCACCAAATATCCAGGTCGGTACATCTTGTGAAGTTGATTGGTCTAGAACAACACAAAACACCAGTCTTTAACCTAATTTAAAAGTTCCCTAAACCCCTCTATAGAGAGTTTGTTAAACTTTACCTTTATCTGATATTCCAAGCGCCAAGAAACATCAGTTATATGAGGGAGAGACCTGCCTATACTGAAAGACAAGGATAATTTTGTAATGTCTACAGAAAACTTTCAGTATCTGCTAAATGATGTCCTTCTCTCCTCCACCCACTTCATCCCACTCTGAACTTAAGGTACTGTTGAACTTCATCTTCAAAAGAGTAAAAGCATCTAAGATGAAGTCAGGTTCCACCTTTAAAAACATTAGCTTAACTTCAATTGTTCCCCATGCCCTTTGGCCCCTTTATTTTGGGTCAGGATCCCAGGATTTTGGGTCGTGTTTTGTTTCACACCAGCACACTCCATTCATTACCCACAAGTGAGAAGTGCCCCAGCTTGACACCTAATACAGTACCTACCTTCCCAGTAGGATTTCAAGAGAATTCTTATTATTCTGGGGAGGGGGAAAAAAAAAGAAGAAAACACATTTTTGCAAACAGAACGGGGGAAAGGGGACTAATTGTTAATTTAAAAGTTTAAAGTAAGTAACCTGATACTCCGTACAAAATATTTCTATTCGATCTTGGTCAAATTTACAGTCTTCGAGATGAGTGCTGGAGGGGTGGGAAAACAAACCAAGGTTTAGTCTCCGTCTTTAAGGACTGAAATTACAATCACAAAGATACCACTTAACAATCCATGGGCGTTTAGTTAGAGCCTGTACCTTAGAGTAGCTTTGTCAAGTCCGTGCTTCCCTGCCTCCAGAATGCAAGTTGCAGCTGCCGCATGACAATGCTTTAAGACCACTGGGTCGATATGTTTCAGGCCTGGGTGATCTAAAATAAATTAATTGCTAATGATTACAGATTCTCTAGACCCCCTGTTCCGAAGAGGGATATTTTGGTTTGGGTAAAACTTCCTTTCAAAAAACATAACAAAAATTTAAGTGTCAATGAATGAGATGAACAAGGTCAACTGCAAAACAATAAAGAGACTAATACATCAATAATCTGCTGTCAATCTCTCTTCAATTACCTTCTTTTATTTTGTCTTAATATTTTTAAATATACCAGGCCTCAGAGAAAAGGGGGCAGTGGTTGCTGGGCCGACTGGAAGCAAGGGAGAAACTGAAAGTGGCTTACACAGTGTAAATTTCAAAATGAACAACTTTGAAAAAATGACATTTTAGAGTAATTGGTTCCGTGGACATAAATACACCAAGGAAGCTTGACGAGAGGGCATACACTAGAATATACAACAGAAGTTTCAAAATCGCACTGTTTACACACACACACACACACACACACACACACACACACACACGCACACACCGCTCCGAGATTAACCCAGGTGGTGGTTACTATTTTTTGCTTGAAGACCAGCTTCCACTTTCATACTTTTTGTCCCAGAGTCTAGTATGAAACCGGGGGTGAGGGGTTGGGGGCGGGGGACGCACACAACCAAAGAGATCTGAATTGTGTTGATACATTTAAGGAAATAACCTAGACGTGATCTGTCTTGAAGTACGCTCTTAATCCATAATGCCAACTGCATTCTGCGACCAGACATTTAAAACTGTCTCTCTTCCTGGTAACCGCTGCAGAACAAAACATTATGCGCCCTACTCGAAGGTTCTGGGAGAAGAACCTGGATTTAACACACAGAACTACGGTGTTGGAGTGATCACGGGATCCGGAGGTGTTCTCTAGGGTGGAAAATGTCAATGCTATTTGACCCAGCTGAAACAGACCCTTTTCAACCCCCTCGAGCCCAGCCGAGAGAGCATGAATCACAGGACCTCCCCAGTTGAAGTCCAAGTGTCAAAACAGCCGCAGCCTCCGAGAAGGCTGAAAACCCCACACATTTAGGCCACAAACAAGACTTGAACGCGGCTTTACAAAGGAACAAAGAGACTGGCAGGGGAACCAGGCCAGGAGCGTGGAGCTGGCCGCTTGCAGGTGCCCTGCAGGGGCTGAACGGCGCTCGGGGGCCCGCTCGGGTCCCCACACTCGGGCCGAGCGCTGGGCGAAGCCCGGGGACTTGCCCGGGCCGGGGCTGTGCCCACGGCGCCGGGCTGGCGGCTCTGCCGGGCGCCCCTCCGCCCAGGCCACGGCGGCGAGCGAGCCGCTTACCTAGCGCGGCCTCGTCCGCCCGGGCGTCCAGCAGGCTCTGGAAAGCCGCCCGGAGGAGAAGCGCGAAGGCGTTGGAGTCAAAGGAGCCGGGATCCGCCAGCGTCTGGATGCCTCTCTGCACATACTCCGAGAGCTCCATTGTGAGCGCGCCGTGACCTTCGACATGCGCACCACGTGACTCCCCGACGCGCGCCCAGCTGATCGGTCGCGCGCGCCCGCGGCCCGGGCGGCTCGGGGAGGTTCGGCGACGGCTCGGGACGGTTCGGGGAGGTTCGGGCCGCGGCTCGGGGAGGTTCGGGAAGGTTCGGGCAAAGCTCGGGCGGCGGCTGGGCCTCTCGGCCTCGGCCGCCCTGCGGGCCTTGCGCGGAGCGCCCCGGCCTTTCCTACTCTCTTGGTGCCGCTGGCCTCGGCCTCGGCGGCCGCAGTCGCCCATTGGATGCGCTTGGCGCTCACCTGGGACCGCACCCGCTCTGTCCCCACCGGGCCCGGTGCCGAGAGGCGCGGGAATCCCTCCGCCGCCCGTGCGGCGGGAAGCTGGGCTTCGGGACGGCGGGAGGCTGCGTGCGTGCCAGCCTAACCCGCAGCGCTGCCCTTTTGTGAAGCTGTAGACGGCGAAATGCACCAGTTTCCCCTTGTCTTTGTCACCTCAGGAATAAGGCAGTAGATCCCCGCGTTGTGTGCACGGAGACACAGGCATAAAGAGCAGGGGGGGTGCGCGCGCCGGACTTAACAATTGGGAGATTAATAAATTATTCATGAACATATTTGACAGGATTATTAAAATTTTTATATGCTACTGCAAATAAATACCTTTCAAAAGCGCTCTGTGATATACATTCTGTGCTCCCAAACTCATTACGTCCGTGGCTTTAATTACTCAATCAACAGAGTCTTCAGAAATATATATGAGATAGTTATCTTAGGAAAGTTCGGTTAGGAATGGCAGGATCTTTAGTAGAAATGAATTACTTTTTCAGATACCCATAACTTCAAAGACAAATCCTGTGTAAAGTTTAACTTCCCCTTTTTTTTTACTCCGAAGGTGGTTTAGGAGAACAAGAATAATAGTTCTTCGTAAAGAAAACCGCGAAGTAAGATACATTAGACATTTTTTTTAAATCAAGAGAGTTTGAAAACTTAAAAAAAAAAAAAAAAGAAGAAGGAAAGAAAGAAGAAGCAGAAGAAGAAAATTCCAGTTCTTGAAGGCTGAGGGAAAGGGCCATGGAACAAGAAATGTGTTTTACTCTTCCGGAGCGATAATACGTAACGCCAGATTCAACACGAAATACTCTTGTTTGCCCTAATTTAGGTGCCTGTTTGTGGGGGGAAGGTTGTTATTAATGAATAAAGTCAATATGCCACGTTACACCGACGTGTGGACGGTACCCCTCTTCACAGTAACAGGACGCGAATGGAATGTTTCCCCCTCCAACAAGTTGAATAGCGCTGCTCAGCGAGCTTTGAAAAGCACGTGCTGTCCTTCTCTAGGTGAGAACACAGCAGCAGGAAAGGCTTAGAGGTCTCCTTAGGGCTTTAGGGAACAAATACCCATTAATTATGCTCTTTTTTTCTTTCCATTTCTCTATTTCTTTTTAAATTCTGAACCCCCATAAAATGACAGTTGAAAAATTTCAAGATACTTATTTTACAGGACAGAACCATCTACATGTTAATTTTAACAACACCCAAACACTGTGTTTATTATATATTTTATGACCACTGAGTGTTACCACTCAAATAGAATTTGAGTTGATAACTCTGATCAAACTTTAGTATCAAAAATGGAAAGATTAATGTGTGAGCATGGGCTTTTGAAATGCAGTTTTAAAAAAGAATAGTGAGCAAGTGGTAGTGAGTTAGTTTATCTTCATAAAAGCTAAGAAATTCACAATGGTTGTTTTTTCCTATAGCCCTCACATTACTGTCTTGTCCATGTGTCAGTAGTGGGAGGATATGTGTCTCTTCTGTCTAAATATATTCATATGTTAGGCCCCCAAAATGGGTACATTTCCAGTTCTCACAAAAAAGTTAAACCATAATGTTTTCTCATGCTAAAATTTGGATTTTCTTACTACAGGTCAATTTCTTTTTATTCTCTTTGGTGAAGGCACAGGATTAAATATTTCATTTAATAAACATGTGTGCCTTTGATAAACTGTGGCAATGTATAGAAACATGATCATTAAATTCATGCTGTAGACTTCCTCAACCACAGTCATAAAATCAATGCATTTTATATTGTTAGAAAAACTGAATAACATTCTGAAAGTGAGCAAATAAGAACTTAAAATTTTTGCTTCCATGGCTGAAAACAGCTTTGAAACTTCCATTAAACTTTACAAATTTTTGCAGACTCACTCAAAGACTGTATCTGACCTCAAAGGGCGTTTTAAAAGAGCAGTTTTAGGGAGCTGAAAATAACAATATTTAAATATCTTCATGTCAACAATGTGGCTTGCCCTATTGTTACAAATATTGAAGTATCAGGTACTGATAAATTTGTTTTGCTATTTAGGAACCTAGAAGTTATTTCAAGAACTAAAGAACATCATTTTAAACAATGTTTTAGAGTTTCAGAGCACAGTGTATCCTTTCAACAGGCTGTTGTTTTAACAGCTGAATGTTGGCCACTGCACTGCCATTATAATGGCAAGCGACCAGGGCTTTAATGTGATCTCTGTGTTCAGCCTTCTCCAAAGGCCTTATTGCTGTATGTTTGTTAGTTTTATGAATTAAAAAAAAAAAAAACCAACAATTTTTAGGTGAGCAAGTACTTTTGCTTTTGTGCAAAGCAAGCTGAGAGAAAGTATTCTTGTAGATTAAAGAGGCCATTAGACATCTCCGGGCAAGAAATCAAAACTAACATTCGGGGAGACCTACAAGATATCCAAAAGTTTGCCAGACTATGGGAAAGAAGGTCTGTTTGATTCCGGCCCATCAAACAACCTGCTCGTTTTCTAAGGAGAGAGAAGGCAACAAGCATGTAAAGGCTACCCATACAAAAGAAACCATTTTGCTTATTATTCCCAATACGTTGTCTTTGATGGTTAATTATAATAAACTCTTGAAAAATCCACTAATAAAAATGGAATTTATTGGGTTTTTTTTTCTGCTAACCTTATCACAACCAGACAGTTGAAAGAAACATTTAACTGATATATACGACCTTTGAAGAGTTTAGGTCAAAAGCATTTCAGTACGGTTTATAAGACTATCCACACACATTTATTTTATTAAGTATCTTAACTTGGTCAGGCACAAATTGGGCCTAGAGATTTGAATGGTCAGATTTTTGCACATTCAGGATCATAGAGTTCAAGTAACCTGGGTATTAAGAGGAGATACTAAAGCTTTTATTTTTGAGTTAATATATAAAATGAAATCTCAAATAATTTTTAAAGTGGCCATTGCTACAATAATTAATTTAGAAGCATATAACAGTTTTCCTCAAGGTGGTCTAGTTTAGTCTGTATATGTAGATTTAAGAACAACATGCAAGTTTACTTCAATGGAGTCAGAGTCAAAAATGGGAGGAAAAGTGAGATGTGAGGTAACTTTAAAAAAATTGGAACCACAGAAGTAGAAATCCATGATAAAACTTTCTCTTAAAACACTCAGAAAAAGCCATGATTATGATTTTGCACAAGTATTTTGGGTTTTCTCCTTGAAATTTTAATTTAAGATATTGAAATTAAATACTAAATTGCTTAATTTCCATTTTGATAAGATTTTTCACAATTTTGAACTGTTTTCTTATTATTAAATGAATACATGTAAAGTATAATAACTTCAAAATTGAACAATAAGGAAAATTAAATAGATTAAATCTAAGATTCAAAAAAGCCAAAGCATTACGTTGATAACAATTTTTTTGTTTTTGTTTTTTTGTTTTTTCGAGACAGGGTTTCTCTGTGTAGCTTTGCGCCTTTTCCTGGAACTCACTTGGTAGCCCAAGCTGGCCTCGAACTCACAGAGATCCGCCTGGCTCTGCCTCCCAAGTGCTGGGATTAAAGGCGTGCGCTACCACCGCCCGGCAAGAATTTTTTTTTTAAGGCAACATCTTAAGGCCTTTTCTGAAAGAAGGATGCTAATTTTGTTAAAACTTTGGAAATAGAGAGTTCTATAGTCAAGACAGTGACAGGAAATCTTTTGCATGTCTGAAGCGACATGTGGGGACTGCTGTCGCTGGTGCCATGCACAGTTTTGTTAGCTACTAAAGGAAGAATAAGACGACTGTAAAATGAAAGGGGCACACATGAACATCAAGTTACATATTTCTAGTATCGGGTCTTTGTAACTCATCAGTGTAGGAAATAAGAAAGACCTTTCAGACAGACTTTCTACATATTAATAAATAATTTCTTCCCTTTAGGGACAGGGTAACATAACAATAATGGTGCCCAAGTCCTTACTCTGAAGCAGAGCGGCTCAGTTACGTGGGAATACATGAGCCACAGATGCCAACGCTGTGAAAGAGAAAGGAGGAAATGTTTCGTGAGAAGGAAGTGGACGAGCAAATGCCGTTTGTCAAAAGATGAAGGCAAATTTTAATTACAAGGTGAAGAAACTAGGAAGAAATAAGAAAAAGAATATTCATGCATCATTCAAGGAGAAAAGAAAGGGCAGAATTTTAAGTCTTGGAATTTCTGCACAAATAGGAAACACTAGTTTGTCTTTAAACTCATCACGTGGCCTAAGTGACTGCTATTTCCTTAAAAAAAATGATTAAAAGCAAGTTTACTCCAGAAACAACATTGTTTTTATTTCCATCACCAGGGGACAGCTGTGACAATCAGGAGTTGGTCAGTCACCTAGCAATTTCTATAAAATAGATGAAATAGAACACTTAGACAAGAAAAAAACAAAAAAACCATAGGCCCTCAATAGCAAGGTTTCTCTCTCTCTCTCTCTCTCTCTCTCTCTCTCTCTCTCTCTCTCTCTCTCTCTCTCCTTAAATTTTAAAGATCACAGCTTCAGTTTCCAACGTCATTTTGATTCGGTCATTTGTGAATGACCCATGGTTGAGCTAAAAGAGAACAAAAAATGAAGCACAGACTTGTGGAGACAAGTTCATGCTGATGAATATATCAAATTCCTTGTGAGTACAGCCTGTTCATTACATTGTTAGGAGATTTTTAAGAAGAGAGAAAGGAAGAGAGAGAAATAGAAAGTAAGGAAGTGGGTGGAAGCAGGAAGGAGAAAGATCAGAGCTCGCTGGTTCCCACAGAGCATCGTGGTAACATTCAAGGTGAACTGGGTGGGTCATCATCTATGGTGTTCAGAAACCCTTCGGTTTCCAGGTGTTCCATATCTCAACCACAGCAGGGACTGTCTGACAGTATTTTTCCTCTTTGCTTCTAGAAATATTCTCAGGCCTCAGAAATTGGAATTTTAGTCAGATCCATGAATTCCAGCAAAACCACAAACAGGCCTATGCCAGGTAATATGGTTGCCTATAGCAATAATTTTTAAAGTTTGTATTTTGAGAGCATGCTTTTCACACATTAAAATTTAAAGTGTAGCCGGGCGGTGGTGGCGCACGCCTTTAATCCCAGCACTCGGGAGGCAGAGGCAGGCGGATCTCTGTGAGTTCGAGGCCAGCCTGGGCTACCAAGTGAGTTCCAGGAAAGGCGCAAAGCTACACAGAGAAACCCTGTTTCGAAAACCAAAAAAAAAAAAAAAAAAATTAAAGTGTAAATACCTCATTTATTTTAATCAAGAGAATTTAACTTTCAAAGGTAAATCAAAACAAAACGAGAAAAGGGAAAGGAATGTTTTATGGATTAAAACGCAGATGACGAGACTCTGTCCTTGTTTATAAACTGCAAGAGTTGACTATACTCACTTATCAAACGATACATTCTGGCAGGAAAATTACATGTAGAAAGGATGTTTTGAATAAATGCATTATAAACACTAAAAGGACTATGTTAAACGTACTTTGAACTCACTTAAAATAAGCATTTAAAAGAAAATTCAATTTTAAAAGAGACTGGGGGTGTAGCTCAGCAACAGAGCACTTGCTTAGCTCATTCATGCAAGGCCCTGGATTCAATCCCTAACACAGCTAAAAACAAACCCACAAACATGCAAATGACTTTTAAAGAGCTTAGCAAAGAAAGGTCTAGGAAAAAAAAAAGGGGGGGGGGTGTTTCAGAATAGATGTGAAATTTATTAATGAGCCTGATTTGGTGGGGTGTAGAGGAATTAATTCTTCGGTGGAAGCCCTCAGGCATGCAGAGCTTGCCTTTCCAGGGAACCACAACCGGGATGTGTTTGACCCCCACAGCCATCAGAGATGAGTTTGGCGACCATATCTCCAAATTCATCTACATTAAGCTTGCTGAAGCCCCACTTCTTCAAGATGGGGATCTTCTGGTGGCCAGGGAACTTGAACTTGGCTCTACAAAGAACCTCCATCACAAGTCCGTACTCTGCAGCTTGATGAAGATGGACTTGATGACCTCATGACCTCCCTCACCAAGGTTTCCAAGGTGCTTTAGAGCAACCTGTAGAAGCAACAGGTTATATACATTACCAACGAGACGGCTGTTAACAGTCAATAAAAGTTTTAGAATGTTTTGAAATACATATACAATTTAAAGTAATACTGGCTTAGAACTTAATATTTTAATTATGATTATTAATGAATATGTTATTTTCAACAAAATCTATATTCTATTTCTCCTTCCAAAATAAAACATAGACTTGAAACAATTTTGTAAGCAGTTCAGCCAAAAAAGTAATTTGTAGGAAACCTTAGTAGTTCCACTTTCTCAAATTTCTTGCATAGATAGAATTTTTCTGAACAACCTTTGCATCATTATACTAACTTCAAAAAAAATTTTTTTTTTACTGTTGAGAAAGCAAGTACCACAAAAACAGATACATCTTTCCTACTGTTTATTCTGTGCATTCAGTTTTTTCTCTTTGTTTCATTAGTTTATTAAGGTTTAAAATATAGTGTTGTAATTTCTTTAAATGTTACAATCTAAATTAGAATTGTTTTCTTTGTGCTTCTGGGGATTTATCCAGGGCCGTGTGCTTGCTAAGTAAGCATAGTCCCAAGCCCAGGCTAGAGGCCTCTGTGCAAGCGTTTTCTGTGCAAGCATTTTCTGTGTAAGCGTTTTCTGTGCAAGCATTTTCTGTGCAAGCATTTTCTGTGCAAGCATTTTCTGTGCAAGCATTCTCAGTGCAAACATTTTCTGTGCGAGCATTCTCAGTGCAAGCATTTTCTGTGCAAGCATTTTCTGTGCAAGCATTTTCTGTGCAAGCATTCTCAGTGCAAACATTTTCTGTGCGAGCATTCTCAGTGCAAGCATTTTCTGTGCAAGCATTTTCTGTGCGAGCATTTTCTGTGCAAGCATTTTCTGTGCGAGCATTTTCTGTGCGAGCATTTTCTGTGCAAGCATTTTCAGTGCGAGCATTTTCATCCACATTTTAAGGAAAGAGATTGGGTTGAGGCAAATTTTACAAAATCTTTTCCTTTTCTTTTTTCTTCTCCTGCCTGGAGCTGGGGTTCAAACTGAGGAACACGCAGGCTAGGTAAGTACTCTGCACTGGGCTACATCCCCGGGCCCATAAAATCTTTTTAATGTAATAAAATACCAAGAAAATATTGTTAACTGTTAACAGGGTGAAACGGGGAATTGTATTATATAGTCAATTTAGTCTGTGAAATTAGAAACCTGGACCTCTATTACCAGTATTTACGTAATTACTCAACTCCACAGGCTTGTGTGTGTGAGTGTGTGTGTGTGTGTGTGTGTGTGTGTGTGTGTTGATAGAAATAGGTCTTTATCATTTGGAGTACCTTAAAATCATCATAAAATAATAATTTAAATCTTATTTATAGTTCTCTATAAAATCCAGGTCAAGAAATAAAAATTTCAGAGAATAATAGTAATACGGATGGATGAAAATGTATGGGGCAGGAGTGGAGAGATCCCAGACACTCTGAACTGCATTGAAAATGCTCGCACAGAAAATGCTCGCACTTAGCCGGGCGGTGGTGGCGCACGCCTTTAATCCCAGCACTCGGGAGGCAGAGCCAGGCGGATCTCTGTGAGTTCGAGGCCAGCCTGGGCTACCAAGTGAGTTCCAGGAAAGGCGCAAAGCTACACAGAGAAACCCTGTCTCGAAAAACCAAAAAAAAAAAAAAAAAAAAAAAAAAAAGAAAATGCTCGCACTTAAAATGCTCGCACAGAAAACGCTCGCACAGAAAACGCTCGCACAGAAAATGCTTGCACAGAAAATGCTTGCACAGAAAACGCTTGCACAGAAAACGCTTGCACAGAAAATGCTCACACAGAAAATGCTTGCACAGAAAACGCTTGCACAGAAAACACTTGCACAGAAAACGCTTGCACAGATGCCTCTAGCCTGGGCTTGGGACTATGCTTACTTAGCAAGCACACGGCCCTGGATAAATCCCCAGAAGCACAAAGAAAACAATTCTAATTTAGAATGTAACATTTGAAGAAATTACATTATATTTTAAACCTTAATAAACTAATGAAACAAAGAGAAAAAACTGAATGCACAGAATAAACAGTAGGAAAGATGTATCTGTTTTTGTGGTACTTGTTTTCTCAACAGCCAGAAAATGAAATAAGCTTTTCTTTGCTTTTTAAAAAAAACAGTGAAATGTTCTTAATTTTTTATTTTTATTTATGAGACAGAATTTCTCTGGGTAGCCCCAGCTGTGCTGGAATTCACTCTGTAGACCAGGCTAGCCTCAAACTCAGAGATCTGCCTACCTCTGCCTCTCAAGTACTGGGATTAAAGGCGTGCGCCACCATGCCTGGCCCTCATAAACTTTTCTTAACTCAAGACAGAGAATTTTAAATGAAGCCCGAGTATAATAGGTAAATATATACCAATGATATATAATATATGACATATACAGGCCCAAGTATAATATATAAATATATATATTTCTTAAATAGTAGAAGAAAATTGTTAGTTTTTCTAAAACAATAATAGTGTCATACATGTATTTGTGGATAAAAATGAAGAACAGTTTCCTAAGACCACGGGCACCAACGAAAGAGACAGGTTTTGTTCCATAAATTACTTTAGACAATATACATTCTCCTTTGCAAACCTGTCGTTTTTGGGCTAGAGGGTTGGCTCAGCAGTTAATACCTGTTCAGTTCCCAGCACTCACACGGTGGATCCCAACCACCCATAACTCCGATTCCAGAAGATCCAATGCCCTCTTCTGACTACCTTAGGCATCAGGCATACATGGGGTGCACATACACACATACAGGCAGAATACTCAAATATAACATAAAATAGGTGAATCTAAGAAAAAATTTAATTAAGTCTTTCTTTTAGCAATATGCACTAGAAATATTGGGAAATACTGATTTTTTTATTTATTAGTAATAACCATAGGAAAAATATATTCTACATACATTGTTATAGTTTTTGAAAATTACCTTAGATTTTTTTTTAAAAGATTTATTTATTTATTATGTATACAGAACAGGGCGCCAGATCTCATTACAGATGGTTGTGAGCCACCATGTGGGTGCTGGGAATTGAACTCAGGACCTCTGGAAGAGCAGTTGGTGCTCTTAACCTCTAAGCCATCTCTCCAGCCCCTAGATGGTTTTGGTAACAAAATGGATGTAAATAAAAATATAAGGATACATCTTTTGTGAGATGTTTTAACCAATGATTAAAGAGAATCTTCAAACTGATACTTTTAAATTAATTTACAATTCACTTTTTATTTCTTTATTTCTAAGTTGCTATGATCAATATTTGTCTGTTTATAGAGACAGTGGCATTTAATGTTTAAGCTGAGTCATAATAATAGTCTGTTAAGTTAAAATCAAGAGCAACTATAGGAAGGTAGTCATTTTGAAAGCAAACATCCTGCCACGTGGAGGCAGCCAGCATGTCTCATAAGTAACAGACTCAAATATTTACCTCAGCCAACAAGTGTCTGTCCATTGACGTAAATGGTTTAAAGACAAGTTAATTGTATTTGCTTAAGCCTTTTCTTGGTTCCCTTTATTAGAATTCTAGAAAATAATATTAAGTCTTGGTCAGATTTAAACATACAGTATCAATATGATTCCTAAGGTGGTTTTTAGGAAACGTCTCCGTGGGTGGGAAAGAGGGCTCAGTAGTTTTTTTTTTGTTTTTTTTTTTTGTTTTTTGTTTTTTTTTTTTTTTTTTTTTTTGGTTTTTCGAGAAAGGGTTTCTCTGCGTAGCTTTGCGCCTTTCCTGGAACTCGCTTTGGAGACCAAGCTGGCCTCGAACTCACAGAGATCCGCCTGCCTCTGCCTCCCGAGTGCTGGGATTAAAGGCGTGTGCCACCTCCGCCCGGCGGGCTCAGTAGTTTTAAGAGCACCCGCTGCTTCTCTCAAAGGACCAGCGGTTTGATTCCCAGCCCCAACATGGTGGCTCACAACCTTCTGAACCCCAGTTGCAGGGGATCCCATACCCTCTTCTGGCCTGTGTGGGCAGTGCATGCACATGGAGCGCACAAGACACCCATACACATTAAAAAAAAAAAGTAAAAATAAATAAATCTTTAAAAAGAAAGAAAGAAAAAAGCCGCCAGGGCTATGCATACGGCTCAATGGAGTGTGTGCTTTGCATAGCAACCCCCTGAGCAGAGTCTCCGCACCGGCAAAGAAAGCCAAGTATGTAGCGCAGTTGGCGGAGTGTTTGCTCCGCGTGTGCAAAGCTCCAGGTTTCATCTCCGGCATCTCCCAAAGCAGATACGGTGATCCACTCCTGTAAGCTCAGCATGAGGAGATGGACGCAGGAGGGTCAGGTGCTCAAGGTCATTCTCAACTACGTGGAGAATTTGAAGTTAGCCTGGGCTACATGAGATCCATCTAAATAAATAAATATTTTAAGCCGGGGGTGGTGGTACATGCATTTAATCCCAGCACTCAGACAGGTGGATCTCTGAGTTCAAGGCCAGTCTGGTCTACAGATCAAGTTCTAGGACAGGCAGGGCAATGCAGAGAAACCGTGTCTCAAAAAATAATTTTATTTATTAATTAATTTTTTTTTTTAATTTAAGAAAGCTGTTCCAACTCAGCCCTAAAAGGGATGTCTCCATCAAACCCTTCCTCTCAGGGATCAGGGAACCCTGCGGAAGAAGAGGCAGAAAGAGTGTAAGAACCGGAAGGGATGGAGGACAGCAAGAAGACAAGCCTCCTAAATCAACATGATCAAAGCTCACATGAATTCACGCACAGACTGCGGCAGCATGCACACACAGACTGCGGCAGCATGCACGCACAGGGCCTGCCCGGGTCTGCACCGAGTCTCCGCGTGTATACTAATGGCTTCCAGTTCAGTGTTTTTGTGAGATTGCCGAGTGCGAACATGCAGGGTCTCTGGTTTCTTGTGCCTTCTCTTGGCCTCTCTTCCTTCTGTTTATTTGTTTCGCTTGATTCCAATGTGTTAGTTTTTGTTTTGTCTGACTGTATTTTATTTTATTATTATCCCTTTGAAGTCTGTTTGTTTTCTAACGAGAGACAGAAAAGGAGTGGATCTAGAAGGGAGGGGAGGTGGGGAGGAACTGGGAAGAGTAGAGGGAGGGGAAACTGTAATCAGGCGAGGAAAAAAAATATGTTTCTAATGAAAGGAAAAAATAAAAGAAAGAAAATTCATAAGAGAGAGAGAAAAAGAAAGGAAAGAAGAGAAAGAAAGAAAGAAAGAAAGAAGAGAAAGAAAGAAAAGAAAGAAAGAAAGAAAGAAGAGAAAGAAAGCTGTTCTGTAGAACTGGCATCAGAATTTCTTACAGTTTTGACAATTTTTAATTAAATATTTATTTATTTTTAGTGCATAAGAGCGTAGATGATCTCTGTGTGGGCACTGGTGTGCTCCGTGCCCATGTGGAGGTCTGGGAACAGCTTGGTAAAGGTGGTTCTCTCACTCCACTTTCGTCTGGTTCTGGTCCTGGAGGTCAGGCTGTAAGGTTGTATTGCTGAGCCTCTGTGTCTGCGTCATGACGAAATCACATTTGCTTCTTTATTTATTTGTATGTGGGCCCAGCATGTCATGTGGAGATACAACTCACTGGTGTGGGTTCTCTCCTTCTACCGTCTGGGTCCTGGGGATTGAGATACGCAAAAATCTTCAAATCTTCATTCTACCTATATAAAACATGGTAACAAGAGAGTAGCTGTGTTAGGATTCTCTAGCATCACAGAACTTAGGTGAATCTCTCTCTCTCCCTCTCCCTCTTTATACATATATATACACTTATATAACATATATATATTCCAACAATGGCAGGCTGTGAACAGAAAGTCCAAGAATCTAGCAGTTGCTCAGTCCCACAAGGCGGGATGTCTCCTCTGGTCTTCTGTACATGCTGGAATCCTGAAGAATGTGGCTCTTATGTCAGTGAAGGGATGGAGGTGCTAGCAAGGTGAGAGCAAGCAGGCAAAGAGAAAATCCTCCTTCTTCTTCCACATCCTGATACAGACTTCGAGCAGAAAGTGTAGCCCAGATTAAAGGTGCGTCATCTGCCCCCAGATCCAGATCGAAAGCCTGTGTCATCCCACCTCAAAGGTCCAGACTAGAAGTGGATCCACCCACTTCGAACCAAGCAGAAACTCTCACGGATGTGCCCTCCGTTTCTGGACTGTAGTTCATGCCAAAAAGAGTCAAGTTGACCACCAGGAGGTAGCCGTCACGGTAGCCAATACGACTGTATGCATTATAGTAGCTCACTATTCTCCGAGTGAAAAGTTATCTCATTTTTTGTTAAAGATGCTCAAATAATTGTATGATTTATTATTAAGGGAAATATAAAGTGGCAATTTTCAGTTATTAGAGTTTATTTTCAGTTCTAAGTAGAACATCGTCTTTTCTAATAGCATAATCAGTTATAGCAAGATTGATTGAAAAGGAGTATTTAGAACCTTTTTAGACAGCATTCATCCAAAGGTAAAATCACATTTTTTTTAACAGTATCAAATGTAGCGCAGTTGGCTGAGTGTTTGCACACTAACTTTTCTTTAAAAGTTAATTTTTATCTTAATAATAGTGAAGATCACCAAAAAGTTACACAGATAAGCTGTAGTGCCTTCTCAGCATGCACTGAAGTTCAGGAGATTTATAAAATGGATTATAAAAAAAGGCATGGGTGGATACTTTTCACTTTGCTGTTCTTATAAAGAGCCCTTTTATTAGGGAAGTGCCTGGAATATAATAAATAGCCAGTAAGAATTTGCTAACTGAATGGAGGTGGGAGAGAACGAGGAATGGAGGAAACCGGGGTCAAGCCCCCCTCCCACCTGCTTCCTCTTTTATGACCTTGGGCTACAGATATTCTCTCTAAGTCTCGTTTTCTCAAGTGTACCGTGGCGATGACAAAGACATCGTTTCCAGAGGCCATTGAAAAGCATTCAGAGAAAATATGTTTTATACATGCCGTTTCAACCAAATGCAAGAATCCTGTAATTGTGAATTTTGATTTTACTGACACAGATTGCTTCTCAGTTAAGTTTATAGCTGTTGCACATGTGACTAACCACTTGTGGACCCCAAGTTCCTACTTAGAAACTAAAATAAAAATCTTAGAGGCTGCCTGGCACTGCACTCAGGGACTCAAAAGTGAATCTTTTAGAGTTTTGTTCTGGTTTGGTTTTGTTTGGTTTTTCAAGACAGGGTTTCTCTGTGTAACAGCTCTGGCTGTCCCAGAACTCACTCTATAGACCAGACTGGCCTCGAACTCACAGAGATCCACCTGCCTCTGCCTCCTGAGTGCTGGGATTAAAAGCGTGCGCCACCATGCCTGGCTAAGAAGTATTATAATAACACTAATCATATTATATCCTCCAAGGTTTCAATAATAATAATTTTCTTACCCTCCCATCTCTTGACATCATCCTCCCCCAACTCTCAGGAATCTTAGAGTCCACAGTGCCTGTCATGGTCATCCTTAAATCCCTGCCTCTAAAGGAGGGCTAACTAGCTTTTACTACAGGAAAGTTGTTTTTATTAGTATTATTTTTAAAGTAAGTGTGTGTGTGTGTGTGTGTGTGTGTGTGTGTGTGTGTGTGAAGGCCAGAAGCATTGGATCTCCCTGAAGTTACAGGTAGTTATGAGCTGTTCCATGACAGATTCTGAGAATTGAACTTGGGGCCTCTGCAAGAGCAGTATGTGCTTTTAACCACAGAACCATCTCTCCAGCCCTCTAGGTTTTCTTGAAACAATTGCTTTGGTTAGTGTTCCCTGAGAAAGTCTCAGGGAGAGCAGGTGAGATGAATCAGTGGGTAAAGGTGTTTGTTGCCAAGGCTGGCAGCTTGAGTTCAGTTCCTGGAACCGACATGATAGGAAGAACAAGTTGACTTACCTGCACCTGTGCAAGTGAGTGTGCAAGTGAGTGTGCAAATGAGTGTGCAAGCGAGTGCACGTGCACACACAAGACATAAATAAATGCGCTTTTTTTTTTAAGTCTGGGGAAGCAAAATCAAGATACATACATATTCTCCTTAGGATGGTCTCTTGTCTTATTTCAGAGAGTGGTTGTCACCCTTTTACTGAGTGATCTGTCATTTGTGATTCCTTCTAATCTGTTTGAAGTATCTTCTACAAAGACCCACACGTTCCATAAGGCATTGAGAAAAGAAACCATGTCTAACAGCAGTGAGAACTCTCATTCACTGTGGACTGAAGGACACAGCATTTGGAATGTAGGGGCTCAAGCCCTATGACCCCACAGTGTGAACAGTTCACCGAGCACTGGGCTCAAGATCCATGACTCCACAGTGTGAACAGTTCACCGAGCACTGGGCTCAAGCGCCATGACTCCACAGTGTGAACGGTTCACTGAGCACTGGGCTCAAGCTCCATGCATGACCCCACAGTGTGAACAGTTCACCGAGCACTGGGCTCAAACCCTGTGACTCCACATGTGAACAATTCACCGAGCACTGGGCTCAAGCCCTATGACTCCACAGTGTGAACAATTCACCGAGCACTGGGCTCAAGCTCCATGCATGACTCCACAGTGTGAACAGTTCACCGAGCACTGGGCTCAAGCCCTATGACTCCACAGTGTGAGTGGTTCACCGAGCACTGGGCTCAAACCCTGTGACTCCACAGTGTGAATGGTTCACCGAGCACTGGGCTCAAGCCCTATGACCCCACAGTGTGAACGGTTCACGGAGCACTGGGCTCAAGCCCTGTGACCCCACAGTGTGAACAGTTCACTGAGCACTGGGCTCAAACTCCATGCATGACCCCACAGTGTGAACGGTTCACCGAGCACTGGGCTCAAGCCCTGTGACTCCACAGTGTGAACAGTTCACCAAGCACTGGGCTCAAGCCCTGTGACTCCACAGTGTGAACAGTTCACCGAGCACTGGGCTCAAGCTCTATGACCCCACAGTGTGAACGGTTCACCGAGCCCTGGGCTCAAGCGTCATGACCCCACAGTGTGAACGGTTCACGGAGCACTGGACTCAAACCCTGTGACCCCACAGTGTGAACGGTTCACCGAGCACTGGCCAATGAGAGCAGCGGTGTCACCACACCACACTCGGGATCAAGTATTACCACATCGAACATGTTTTCAAGCCCCCTTTCGCAGGCGTCAGAACTGACCCTCCCCTGAACCCAAAGAACCAACGAACTACTCTACCCCGTTGTAGCTTTGCCATTTCTGGACCATCATGCGACAGGGGAGGCTTTGTGTCTGGTTTCTTTTACCTCACATAGCAACTTGCGGATTGACCACTATTGGCGCCTTGACGGTTTCCTCCTTCTCCTTCCTGCTGTCCCATACACCGGATATACCACCTCGAGTTTCCATTTGCCACTGATGAACACATGGATTGCTTCCGGTTTTTTGGAAACTATGAATAAAACCTATATAACGATGTGTGGGCTGAGTTTGTTGTTATTTGATATTTTTAGTTTGTTGGGAGGCATATTTTTATTTTGGGGGGAAGCATATTTTTATTGTGTTGGAATAAATGCCGAGGTGTGGAATTGCTCGTGTATATAATATGGGCACACCTAACTTTATAAAGAATTGTCAGACTATTTCCCATAGTAGCCAGGCCACACTGCATTTCCCCCCATTATGGTGTGGTATAGTAAATGAGAAGTTCAGCTGCTTCATGCGCCCTTCCATGTGTGATTTTTTTTTAAGATTTATTTATTATGTATACAGAAGAGGGTGCCAAATCTCATTACAGATGGCTGTGAGCCACCATGTGGGTGCTGGGAATTGAACTCAGGACCTCTGGAAGAGCAGTCGGTGCTCTTAACCTCTGAGCCATCTCTCCAGCCCCTCACGTGTGATTTTAAGACTTCTTGCCTCTTCCCTTCTTTTCTAGACAGAACCATGCTATGTTGTCTGTTTTAATAGCCATGTTCTAACACTAGGCTTTTAATGTTCATTTCTCCAGTGACTAATAGTGAGCTCCTTTTCTGTGTTATTTGTAATGCGGTCTTCATTAGTGAAAGTATATTCAAATCTTTGGCCATCAGGTTATTTGTATCATTGAGTTTTGGGTGCACCTTATAGATTCTGCATGCATACCCTTCATTAGAGGTTTTGCAAATATTATTGTGGACATCTCATGGCTTGCATTTTCACAATTTTTAATTATGTCTTCCAAATAGAATATATTAATTGTGTAAATCCAGTTATCATGATGGCTTATACTTTTGAAATTGCATCTGAAGATTATCTTCTAAACAAGTCATGAAGAATTTCTCCTTTGTTTTATTCTTGAAGTTATCTAGCTTTTCTTTATTTTATATTCATGTTTGTGATTAATCTTAAGTCAACTTTTATATGTGGCAGAAAATGAATTAAGTTGTTTTGTTTTGTTATTATTATTTGTTCCATATGGATATTCAGTTATTCATCTTTTTTAAAAGATTTATTTATATTTTTTATATGTGTGAGTATTTTGCTTGCATGTATGTGCATCACGCTCATGTCTGTTGCGCCTTGAGACCAGTAGAAGATGCCAGCTCCCTGGGAACTAGAGTTATAGATGGTTGTGGGCTGCCATGTGGGAGCTAAACCTGCATCCTCTGCCAAAGCCTCCAGTGCTCTTCTAACGAATGTGGTGCTTTGATTAGGAAGGTCCCCTTAGCCTCATCGGTTTGAATGCTTGGTCCCCAGGGAATAGCACTATTAAGAGAGGTAACCTTGATGGAGGAAGTGTGTCACTGGAGATGGGCTTTGAGGCCGAATCCAGGCCCAGTGTTTTTCTCTCTGCCTGCAGATCCAGATGTAGAGCTCTATCTCCTTCTCCAGCACCTTGTCTGTCTACATGCTGCCGTGCTCCCTACTGCTGCAATAACAGACTTAGCCTCTGAAACTGTAAGCAAGCCCCAGCTAAATACTTTCTTTGATAAGAGTTGCTATGGTCATGGTGTCCCTTCACAGCAATAAAATGCTGACTAAGACAACCACTGAGCCATTTTTTCTGGCCCCAATTTTGTCACCTTTTAAGACTGATCTACACTAAATTATTATTACACTTTTTTCAAAAGTCAGTTGAACTATTGGGCCTATTTTTGGATCTTCTATTTTGTTGATTTTTATACCTACCCTTTTGCTAATATTATTCAGTATTGGTTATTAAAAATTTAAGTCTTAAAATAGGGAGTGTGAATCTTCTAAACCTGTTTTTTTAAGTTGTTTTGATAACTTCTTTTGTTTGCTTTTTCCACACTAATTTTTGAGTAGCTTTGTTAATTTATAAACAACAACAAAAGCCTACAGAAATTTCTGTCTTACATGTAGGTTTGTTTTAAAACAGAATCTCATAGCCTAGGCTAGACTGGAGCTCAATATATAGACCAGGCTGGTTTTGAACTTGTAGCATGCCCGAGTATCCTTATTCATGTGATTATAGCTATGAACCTCACTGTCTGGCTTTGTATGACCTTATAACTTCACGAGAACCCATTCACTACTTCCAGACCCTAAGATTTTTATAGACCCTAAGATTTTTCTGTGTAGATAATTCTGTCTTTTATAAAGAGGTAGTTTTATGCCTTTCTTTCCAACTTCTAAGTCTTTTATCTACTGCTCATACCTCAATACACTGGCAAGGATCTTCAGTGTGAATGCTGAGTAGGAATAGTGAAAGTGGACATACTTGTTCATGTTGCTTCAATCATATTCCCATTTTCAAGTGTAGGGTCATAAATATAAATACTAACCATATTGTGTTTGTTTCTAAATGTTTTATTTTTATAAAATAAGGAGATTGGCTTACTCTGATGAATAACATTAGAGGGTATTACAATCCCAGTCCTTAGGAGACTGAAGGAGGGAATTACCATGAGTTCAAGGCCAGTCTGGGTTTACATACTGAGTTTTAGACCAAGCAGTCTCAAAGGAAAAAGTACCCTTATATATACTCAGTCTGGCCCTTGAATATCTGGTTTGTATTATGTATGAGAAAACCCTAGGAGGGAGAATAGCAAGCCATAGTAATCCTTTGGCGGGGTAGTGTTGAGATAGGGTGTCATTATGTAGTTCTCCTTGTCCTGAAACTCACTGTGTAGAGGCTGGCCTCAAACTCACAGAGATACATTTGCCTCTGCCTCCCGAGTGCTAGGATTAAAGGCCTGCACCGCCACATCTGGCTATAATAATCTTAACAAAATCAGATAACTTGAAAAACAAAGAGAAATGCCATTTTAGGACTTTAAATAAGCTTGCTTCATGAGATGACTATGCAGGGCTGTCTACTGAATCTCCTGGGTACCATGTGCTTGATGTTTGAGGCATGCATCCTCACAGCAATTCTTTCAGGCTGACTTACTTCTTTTTCACAAATAAGAAACTGAGATTAACCTGCTGAAGAGAGGATTGTAGGAGCCAGAGTGATCAAGGACATCACAAGAAAACCCACAGAATCAAACTAACCTGGCTCATAGGAGCTCACAGAGTCTGAACCGACAACCAGGGAACATGCATGGACTGACCTAAGCCCTCTACTGTAGTGGGTAGATGTTCCAGCTTTGACCTGGAAATACCACCCCCTTTGAGGCTTCGGTAACTATCACACCTACAAGGCAGAGCCGAGAGAGGACCCCTGAAGACCCGAGATCCAGAGCAGGGAGCTCTCTTGGTTCCTAGATCCTGGACGCTGGACATAGACCGAGCAGAGTTCTCCAGAGAACACCGCTGGACTGCGCTACACCTTTCCCAGACCCTGTAACCTATCCCTTCACTTGTAGGTTACCCCACAAAATAAACCTCCCTTTTAACTATGTGGCAAACCTCCCTTTTAACTACGTGGAGTTGCCTTAATATTTAAACCAATACTATACATCTATGTAACAGTTGTATAGCTTGAACTATTTGTGGGACTCCTAACAGTGGGAGCAGAGGCTGTCCCTAACACTTTGGCTGGCTCTTGGGAGCCTATTCCTCACATTGGTCTTGCCAAGTCTTAATATAAGGGACCGTGCTTAGTCCTAAGGCAACTTGATACACCATGTTTTGTTGATACCTTTTCTGAACGGAAACAGAGGAGGGGGCGTGGGGAGAGGAAACTACAGTTGGGATGTAAAATAAATTAATTAAATAAAATTTTAAATTTACTTAATAAAAAACATCAATGATTTGATAGTGCCAAAAAAAAAAAAAAAGAAAAAGAAAGAAAAAGAAAAAAGAAGCTGAGATTAAGAGAGTATTCATCTGTTACTTGAGGGAACAGTGTGCTGGCTTTATATTGGGGACATTGGCCAAACTAGAATGATCTTTTCCAGAGTTCCTGAAATGGTACTGTAATGATTAATACCGTCAACTTGACAGCTCTAGACTAACCACCCAGACAACAAATCTCTAGCATGTTTGTGAGAGATTATCTGGAATAGGTTTATTGAGATGGGAGGATCCACCTTACCTGGGGGCTGGAACACTGCATGGAGAGAAAAGAAAAAAGCGATCTGAGCATGAGCACTCGTGGTTGCCATATGACCCAGTTACCTCCAGCTCCTGCCACCATAATGAGCTACATTCTCAACCCTTAAGTTGATTTTTTATCAGGTATTTATCACAGCAATGAAAAAATTAATACAGAAAGTTGGTATACTGAGAAGCGGGCCTGTGGCTATAATAAACATGACCATGTGGTTCTTAGGCCTCTAGAGTTGGTTTGTGGGAGGAATATGGAAAAGTTTGGAACTTTGGGTAAGAATATCCCTTGGATGTTGTTTGCAGAGCTTGATGGACTTCTGGGAGCTTGGAAGACATGATAAGAGAAATGCTGCTGGGGGATAGCTTTCTGTGTGCTATGAGTATATGTTATTCCCATGGGTTAATAAATAAGCTGTTTTGGCCTATGGCAAGGCAGCTTAGAGGCAGGCGGGAAAGAAGAGTGATAGGAAAGAGAAAGGCAGAGTCTGGGGAGATGCCAGCCTACCACCCAAGGAACAACATGCCAGCAGACCGGTAAGCCACTGAACACATGGCAAAACATAGATTAATAAAAATGGGTTAATTTAAGATGAAAGAGCTAACTAGCAAGAAGCCTGCCATAGGCCATACAGTTTGTAAATAATATTAAGCCTCTGAATGATTATTTTATAAGCGGCTGCAGGACTGCAGGGCTGGGCAGAACTGGAGAAACCTTCTGACTACAAAACGCAGACTGTGGAGGCCCAGTTCATGATGTTTCAGACATGAACAAGGACTTTATTGGGAACTGGGCTAGAGGCCATTCAAGTTGTGTCTTGGCAAATAATCGTGCTGTATTCTTCCCATGTCTTAATAACCTGGATGAGGCTGAATTTAAGAGCAATAGACTTGGGGCTAAAGAGATGGCTTATCAATTAAGACAGCATAGTGCTCTTGCAGAGGGACTGTGTGCAGTTCCCAGCTCCTGCACTGGGTGGCTCACAATAGCCTATAACTCCAGCTCCAGGGAAATCTGATGCCTTCTTCTGTTCTTCACAAGCACCTTCAACTATGTGCACGTGCACACATAACATAATTTTAAAATAAAAATAAATCTTTTTTTAAAGTAATGGAAAAATATGTTTAAAAGAAGAAATTTGAAGGCAAGACCGCACTTAGTACGTGGCATGGTTATTACTCACCACTCTTACCCAGGTTAACAGTGAAAAAGAGCAATAAATGGAGTAGAAAGATAATGAAAATATGCAGTTTGTCAAGGAACAGAGCTAGAACAAGTTTAAAGTTTCTGCTGGAGAATGTGAAGGAAAAAAAACCCATCTCTCCAATCATTAAAGAGAAACCTTCTGTTCTGCACTGGGACAATAGGAAAGCACCTGGAAGACAATACCCTACCCACCAAAGGTTCCAACCTGTGAAAATGAAAATTAATTTGAAAGAAGAGAGCGTGAATTGGGAGTGCTGAAGGAAACGCTCCTGGAAAGCAAGGTCCTCGGGAAGCGTTTCTTGCGCTTGTGACCTCAGGCAGGCCGGTGCCATCTCAAGCTGGCAGCCTTGTCCACATGCCACATGGTACTGGTTTTGCCGACATGAAAGATGCAAGACTGAAGGAGTCACGAAATCTTGCATTTCGGTTCCGGAGAGCTACTGAGGACAGGCAGTGTGTGGCAGGGCCATGCGACGTTGTGGAGGTGAAGCCTGAGCTGCAGTGGAGACTCCCCGATGTTGTAGATGCCAGCGCCATTCCCCAGGAAAAGCTACATGCATGGAGTGGAGTTGGTTCAAGGAAGAGGCTGCTGCGTGTGCTATGGGCAGCGGGGCTGAAGGGACGGAGGTACCCAAGCCCTCTGGAGCCCAGATGATTCCATCACCGTTCCCAAATGCTCAACATATAGATGCAAGATTTGTTTTTTCCCTGATGTGTTTCAGTCTCTCCCTGGTCTGGTCATTCCTTCCTATGACCCGATTCCTTCTTTGGGGAACACTACCTCCCACTCTTTCCATGGTGATTTCCCCACCACGATGGACTACACCCTCAAACTGTGAGCCAGAGCAAACACTCTCTTCCTTAAATTGCTTTTGTTAAGTATTTTATCACAGTGGTGAGAAAAGTAACTAATATACCCTACCTCTTGAAAAAAGGCAGAATCATTCCTTCCTTTGAACTAAGGCTTCTCACAGGGATTTTTAAATGTATTATTGAAAGGATATCTATCTCATTACAAATGGAGTAATGTGTGCAACACGTTTCCTGTTTTTAAGAAACAGACTCTAATGTCCTCCCAAACAATGCTGGTGGAAGCGCACTGTGGTTGTGGCTACTATGGCTAACAGCTTGACGTTTCCTTATTTACATTCTATGTCAGCACTTCCACATCTTCAAATTTATTCTGGCAAAATTAAACCATATCTCTATATAAAATCAGCCCACACATCTTTATACAGGCTTTATTCATAATTGTCAAAAAGTCCGTGGTGAATGAGACACAAAGTGGTATATCCTGTATGTGGGCCAGTAGTAAGGAGAGGGAAGGAATTGTTGATACATCGACAATGGCAGATCTCTACATTGTTATGTGAGGGAAAAGAAACCAGACCCAGACTGTATGATTCCGTTTGTGAGATGTTCTAGAAATGGCAAAGCTGTGATGGGGCAGAGGAGTTCAAGTGGCTTCCTGAGGTCAGGGGAGGGCAGGTGTGCTTCCAGTTCTAACCCTCCTCGTTCCGATATTCAGGGATCTGTGGGCTTACATAAAATTAATCACCAGGTTAATTTATATAAAATGGTGTGGAAATGAGAATTGGGGAAAAGGAAAATTAGGAAGTGATGCAAAGCTCTTGCCGGACTTTGGAGGGAAACACATTGGTCCTCAGTTGTGTCATGGAGCGCTAGGTAAACGGAGATGTGCTGACTGCCCTCTTCTGCTTCCTGTTGTTTGCCTTCACAGATCTTCACTTGGTGGAGATTCAGAAGCCGAAGAGCTCCATCTACCATTCCCACGGCACGTGAGTCCGTCAAGGTCCTGCCTACATGGAGCTTCTGGAATCCTCACGATGGCTAAGGTAGTAGTGAGAGATGATTGAGGTTTTCTCAACTTTCTTTTACGGGCTGGAGAGGCAGCTCAGTGATTAAGAGCACTTACTGCCCTTGCAGAGGACCCTAGTTCAGTTGCTGGGCCGCACATGGTAACTTACTACCATCTGTAACTCTAGGTCCAGAAGATCCAATGCACTCTTCCGGCTTCCTTGGGCAACTGGACTCTCGTGCACGTACTAACACATCCACATAAATTACAAATATTTTTTTTTTTTCGAAGAGAATTTTTCCTTAACTTTTATTTAGTAGCAAACTTACTTTCCTCTAGTAACCAATAATATTCATGTCAGAGGACAATGAGATAACTTTCTTAAACCGCTGATGTTAAATTACAGCTCTGAATCTTTTTTTTTTCATTTATACTGTTGACTTTCAGTGTTTAACAGTGCTAAATTATTATAAGATCCTAGGCCAGATTACTTAACCTCATTAAGCCTCAATTTCCTAATTTGTAAAAAATAATGGGCATAATATTTATTTTCTTGCTGGATAGGGTTATTATGTCAATTAAATACAGTAATCTTTAAAGTGCTCAATGGCAAAGGCTGAGAATCCAGTAGTCTTGTATCTTCTATTTCCTAAGCAAAATCTACTAAGAGCTTTAAAAGTACCTGGTGTCATCAGCAGGACATGGACAAATGACTGTACAGTACCTCAGGGAGTGCCTAATATCACCCACTGAAAAACTGTCATTGCTAAGCAGGAGCCCATGGACACTGCCTCAACTCTAGAAATTCTCAGTGTCAAATTCAGAGAACAGTAAAGCTGCCTCTTGAGTTCTGGTCTCTTTTCTTTGCTAGGGCATGGCTGTGTGGTTTTGAATGTCCAACCCTCCTGCATCAGCCTCCCAGGTGAACAGTGTACCCAGCTCCTTCAGTGCCAAGCATGTCTTGTTTACCACTGTGCCCCCTTCCAAGTTACAGCATCCTAGGAAAAAAATGTGGCAAACACTAGGATGAAGTATCCCCTGAATAAATATTGTTTCTTCTGATCATGTCTCCAAATTCTAGAGGTACTTTTTTTTTTTTTAACCTTCAGCTTCTAGAGCCCATTGGAATAAGATACTCCCAGTTAAAAATTCCAGCAATTTTTTTTCTTCTCTATAGAAACAGAAAGCCAATTCCAAAAAGGCAGACTTGTAAAGGATGGAGGATGCGTTACAAAACTTTGGAGAGACAGAGAAGAACTCTTGTTGCTCTTGCAGAAGACCCAGGTTTGATTACCAGCACCCACGCAATAGCTCATAACCATCTGTAGCTCCGGTTCCAGAGGATCTGATGCCGTTTTCTGACTTCCATGGGTACCAAGCATGCATATGGTGCACATATATACGTGTAGGCAAAACATTCATACGCATAAAGTAAAATAAATAAGAAAGATTTAAGACAACTTTGAAGAATACAGTTGGAGGACATTCACTGTCAGGCACTAGGGCTGCTGGGGTGGTGGGGACAATGTAATTCCTGTGTGCAGGTAGGCAATCTTCTGTGCAGACAGAAGAGAAATGCAACAGTATGACTGTGTGTGTGGTTATCTGATTTACGCTATGGGTGGCAATGGAGGGCAATGAGGAAAATATTGGTGCTGGATCAATTACATATTGCTAGAAAAGAAGTATACCTCAACCCTTATCTCCCACCCTGTACAAAAAATAAGTTCCAGATAGCCTGCACATCAAACAATAGTGCTTGCTAAGGAAAAACAGAGGAAATCTTTTTGACATTGCCATGAGCAAAGAGATGATTTACTCACCGTACAAACAGGCAACCACACAAGACCACAAAAAGAGGGTGTGCCAGGGCTATATTAAATTTAAAAGTCTGTTCATCAAAAGAAGCTCTTAAGGGCTAGAGCTATGGCTCAGTGGTGAAGAGCACTGGTTGCTCTTCCAGAGAACCTGGGTTCAATTCCCAGCACCCACATGGCAGCTCACAATGCGAAGGCCTAGACTTGACTCTACAGGCTCTACCTTAGGGAAAGGGCCACCATCTCAGACCACCTGGCTGTACTCTCAGTTCCAGGAAGGACCTCAGGAATGTGCCATGACAACTGGAACGGATAGAGCAGTATCCTCCTGCAGACATCCTATCTGCAGTTTAGGCCCTTGAAGATATCTAGATAATCTTGCTGAGCGGTCCAGATAATCCTGTTCAGCAGGTTGTGGTTCCCCACCAAAAGTCTAACCCAATGGTTTCAAATGTGGTTTCGCGCCCAAAGTCTAGACCAATAATTTCAAAAAATCACCTTGCCCCTTCTACCCAATCCCAAATTGCCAATTCCCAGCTTGTGGTTTTTCCCTATAAAAATCCTCTACACCTGGGCTCATGGCCACGGCCACATCTTTCCATCTGTCGTGCAGTGGCCCAGGTTGAACCTGAATTAAAGGACCTTTATGTGCTTGCATCAGAAACCAGCTCCTTGGTGGTCTCTGGGGGTTTCAAGAAACGGGTACAACAGGACAACTGTCTATAACTCCAGTTCCGGGGGATCTGACATCCATGGCAAAACACCAATGCACATAAAAAAATAAAAATAAATAAATTTTTAAAAAAGGAGCCCTTAAGAGAAATAAAAGGAGTTATGTAATAGGGGTACCTACTTATAACCTCGGTGCTTAAGAGGCTGATGCAGGAGAATCAGGAATTCCAGGCCAGCTTGGCGTACATAAACAAAACCCTGGAGAAAAAAGCGGTGGCGATGGTGGGGGATTGAGAGAGAGAATCTACAGAAGGAGGAAGAGCTGACATACTGTCCCTGACAAAGGCAGCCTCCAGAACACATGGAAACGTCTGTAAGTCAAGGAAAGAAACAATGCCAATTGGCAATGGTCAAAAGACTGGAACAGACTTTCTCAAAGGCGATGTAAATTGTCCGACATGCCCATGAAAAGATGCCTAACTCCGCTGAACAATAGAAAACTCAAACTGAACCATATTACGTTTACCAAACACTTAAAGAATTAGCACCAACCCGCTTTAGGCTCTGGCAGAGAACAGAAGAGAAGGAAACCCTAAGTCACTCTGTGTGGCCGGTAGCTGGAGACAGGCAGACGGCAGGGGAAGAGTCTACAGACAATATTCCTTATGGCTGTTCAAATAAAAACCCTCGGCCAGTTAGTGTTCATCCAAACCCAACATCACAGTAGGAGAATTATACACTGACTGAGTGGATTATTTTCTCTTTGTTTTTGGTTAGGGTCTCACTACTTAGCTGGAGCACGTATCAGACTCTCAATCCTACTGTCGCAGGCTCGTGAGTGCTGGAATTCCAAGAATGTGCCACCATACCTGGCATGTAGGTTTAACTGGAGATGCAAAGGTGGTTGAAACCCAAGATAATTAGCACTTTACACCACAGGATGAAGGAAAAAAAACACACACAAGAGTTTCAATTGGGTTAATTGAAAGAAAGAAAGATAGAAAAAAAGAAAGGAAGGAAGGAAGAAAAAAGAAAGAAAGAAAAGAAAAGAAAGAAAGAGAGAAGACATTTGACCGAATCCTTTTATAAAACAGAAAAAGAAAAAGGAAGGAAGTCTGTCAAGTTAGAAAAGTAGGACTAGCCGGGCAGCAGTGGCGCATGCCTTTAATCCCAGCACTCAGGAGGCAGAGGCAGGTGAATCTCTGAGTTCGAAGCCAGCCTGGTCTACAGAGAGAGTTTCAGGACAGCCAGGGCTACACAGAGAAATCCTGTCTTGAAAAACAAAACAACAAAAATGTAGTCATGGAGGGAACCTCCTCACTGTGCTGAAGGGCACACTTACAGGATGTCCTCAGTAGACCATCTGCCTGGCATGCACAAGGCCCTAGGGTCAATCACCAGCAGTGCAAAGAAAGAGAAAGACAAACTTGTTTGTGACAGACTTACAACTAACATTGTACCCAATGGTGAGAGATGGAAAAATTTCCCCAGATTAATAATGAGGTAAGGGTATTCATTACAACCTCTACTAGTCAACAATGTGCTTCAGGTTCTCGATAGAGCAATTAGGCAGGAAAAAGCAACAAGGGTATCTAATTTGGAAAGAAGAAAGCAGAAGCATTTATAACGACAGAGGACATCAGAGGCAGAGATGTTCACAGATGGCAAAAACAAGCACTAAAGCCAACAAGCGAATTCCCAAAGCTGCAAAGTCAAAGGTTAACACTCAACAAAAACAGTTTTGTTTTGGGGTTTTTTTTAATCCTTTTTTTAAAAAAAATGGGGTCCTGCTATGTTGCCCAAGCTTGTCCTGAGCTCCTGGGCTCAAGCCATCCTCTGCCTCAGCCTCATGACTGGCTAGGATTCCAAGTGCAGGCTACCACACCTAGTTGAAGCTGATTTTCCATAAACCAACAATGAACAGACCAATAAAGAAATTAAGAAAATAATTCCAAACTTCTGTGTAAAAAGTTGGAAGACAAGAAGTTGTCTCCATGTGACGCGGTGAAATGGGCCAGAATAAGAAGACATAGACTATATTCCAGAGAGAGAGAGAGAGAGAGAGAGAGAGAGAGAGAGAGAGAGAGAGAGAGAGAAGAGAGAGAATCAGAAATTCACACAGGTGGGAAAGTACGGAAAGGCCAGGTACACACAGGACAGAAGAAAGCAAAGCTAAGCACAGCTCCATCAGCTGCCCTCCCCACTGCATAGACGGGAGTCTGAAGAAGCTTCCAGAAGGTAACCCAAACAGCCCTGGTGACTAGAGACAGGGAATCCTACCTTCAGAACCAGCCCACAGCCCTGACAAGCCTTGGAACTAGTTGTGGGTTTTTGGTGAGAGGACGAATTCCTCCAGAGGACGGGCCAGCAGTGGAGGGGAGTCCTGCTTGTCACTCTGTGTGACTCACAGGGCAGAGGCCTCCGGCAATCTTGGGAGAGAACCTGTTCAACACCGAGCTATTCTGGGGGCCAGAGAATGGCCCAGATTTAATCTGCCATGGCCCTAAGGTAAGCAACAGCTTTGGCAGGCAGTACCTGGAAGGCCTGACACTGAAAGACTGAAAATGCAGGTGAGGGGACGTTTGATGCAGGTTAGGAAGTACTTAGGAAAAGGAAGCACACGCTTCGGTGCCTGGGACCAGGCCTCATCAACCAAGAATAACCTGGGAGTGGACAGTCCACACCTGCGCTCAGGGGGAGGAGACTACCTCTCCACCACGGTGGACCCCTCCACAATGTCATCGATAGCTTAGAGACCTTGAAAGGACAAAAAGACAATCCTTTGCTGTAGATACTGGTGCTGTGGTTATTCTAAAACAGAGAAGCGCTTGGGAGATGTCTACAGTAAAAACATCAGCCTCCCTAAGGCACAAGCTCTGGGGAGGTGAGGGAGAGAGCTCTGGGAAAATGAGAGAGCTGGCGGGGAGGTGACAGAGCTCTGGGAAAATGAGAGAGCTGGGGGGGGAGGTGAGAGAGTTCTGGGAAAATGAGAGAGCTGGGGGGCGGGGGTGGGGTTGGGGGTTGGGGGTGGAGGGGTGGGGTGGGGGCGGGGGTGGGGTTGGGGGTTGGGGGTGGAGGGGTGGGGTGGGGGCAGGGGTGAGAGGATCTGTAAAGCTAAGCATGGCCAGCAGAGCTCCTAGTACTCAAGGAAGGGAAGCTACTGAAGTGGAGACAGCCTTGGCAGACATCAGACACTTGTCCAGTACAGACTCCCAACCAACGTGAGCCATAGGAAAGACACATCCACAAGAGCCCCAAAGAGACGCCATAGGAAAGACACATCCACAAGAGCCCCAAAGAGACACCATAGGAAAGACACATCCACAAGAGCCCCAGAGAGACGCCATAGGAAAGACACACCCACAGGAGCCCCAGAGAGACGGCTCCATCCCCCTCCCCCATCCTTCCATTCCCTTCCTTCCATTCACTTCCTTCTTCCCTCCTTCCTCTCTCCTTCCTCCCCCTTCCTCCCTCTTCCCTCCCTCTTCTTCCTTCCTCCCTCTTTCCTCTTCCTTCCCTCTTCTCTCCCTCCTTCCTCCCTCTTCTCTTCCTCCTTCCTCCTTCTTTCCTCCCTCCTTCCTCCCTCCTTCTTCCCTCTTCTCTCCCTCTTCCCTCTCTCCTCCCTCCCTTCTCTCTCCTTCCTCCCTCTTCCCTCCCTCCTTCCTCCCTCCTTCTCCTGCTACTGTCAGAATTTTGACTTAATAATGTCTTCAAAATATATTTTCATTTTATTCACCTATATTCATACATCTATATTTATATCTTCAAATTACTATTTTATTATTATTCATTTGCATCCCCTTTATTTCCCTTTTTAAAAATATCCTTAGTATACTTGTAGTAGTATTTTGTTGTTGTTTTAAAAACTCTCCTGTGTTTAAATCTTCTTTCTATTTTTATCTAAGTTTGTATTCAGACTTTCTTTTTTTTTTTTTTTTTTTTTTTTTGGTTTTTTGAGACAGGGTTTCTCTGTGTAGCTTTGCGCCTTCCCTGGAATTCGCTTTGGAGACCAGGCTGGCCTCAAACTCACAAACATCTGCCTGCCTCTGCCTCCTGAGTGCTGGGATTAAAGGCGTGCGCCACCACCGCCCGGCCAGACTTTCTTATTGTCAGAAAATTTTTTTTATTTTTTCCTTAAAAAATACTCTTTCGCCAGGTGGTGGTGGTGCATGCCTTTAATCCCAGTACTGGGGGGGTGGGGATGGGGGAGGGCCAGATGGATCTCTGTGAGTTCAAGGCCAGCCTGGTCTACAGAGTGAGATCCAGGACAGGCACCAAAACTACACAGAGAAACCCTGTGTCGAAAAAACAAAACAAAACAAACAAACAAAAAATGCTCTCTCTTCTCTTTCTTTTCTATAACATTCTTCTCCACTCCTCCATTTCTTTAATGTATTTAATCTTACCTCTCCTCTATTTTCTCCTTTTCCTGCCTCGTTTTATCTGATTCATTTATTATTTCCACATTTATTCTGAAGAATTTTAACTCATAGCACATTCTACGCTAGCTTTCCCTTAGCTGGGTTATAGTCATTAGTGATGGATTCATGAGCTTTCACTAATTTTAAGTGTATTTCTGTTTTGTTCAAGTCGATGTTTGCTATTATAATGATTTGTGTAGTGGTTTGAACAAGAATGGCCCCTGTAGGTTCATAGATTTGAATGCTTGGTCTTCAGGAGGTGGCACTACTTGAGAAGGACTAATGAGGTGTGGCCTTGTTAGAGGAAGTGTGTCACTGGAGGCGGGCTTTGGGGTTTCAGAAGCCCAGGCCAGGCCCAGTGTCTCTCTTCCTGCTGCCTGCCAATATGGATGTAGAACTCTCAGCTACCTCTCCAGAACCGTGTCTGCCTCCATGACACCATGCTCCCTGCCATGATGACAATGGACCAAACCTCTGAAACTGTAAGCCAGCCCCAATCATATGTTTTCTTTTATAACAGTTGCTTTGGTTGTGGTGTCTCTTCACAGCTATAGAACACTGGCTAAGACAGTTTGTTTTCCTCACTGAGTGGAGAAGGAGATCTTGCACCTGAGAGAAGACTGCTCAATAAGGGGATCACGAAATAAAACTGAAGAAGGTACCCACAACAGCTGAGGTACAAAGGCACCATAGAAATCCATACGGAGCTAGCACATACCTGCAGAATATTCCATCCAGTGGAAACAGAACACACATTTGTTTGGAGCTTTCTCTAAAACAGACTACAGCCTGGGTTACAAAGCAAGTCTTAGCAAATAAAAAATACAAAAATCAAAATAATTTCTTCTGTCTTGCCCAATCATCGTGGAGTAAAACTAGAAATGAGTGCAAGAGAAACTATACTTGGAGACTGAACACGACACTCCAGAAGGACCACTGGGCCATTGAAGAAACCAGGGAAGACATTTAAAAATCTCTAGAATCCTGTGAAGAAGATACTAAAAATGAAAAGACTTCATACACTGATGGGCTGGAAGAATTAATATAAAATGGGTATCTTACCGAGAGAAAATCCACAGATTCAATGCAATCCCCATAAAAGTCCCAGATATGTGCTGAGTGTGGTGACATACACCTTTTGATCCCAGTACTCGGGAGGCAGAAGCATGCAGATCTCTGTGAATTTGGGGCCAGCCTGGTCTACAGAGTGAGTTCTAGGAGGACAGCCAGGGCTACACATAGAAGCCCTGTCTCAAAAAACAACAACAATAACAAAAATCCCAGATATAATCTCTACATGACTAGGAAAAAAATCCTGAAATTTATATAGAAGCATAAAAGACCCTGTCTTGTTCCTCCCTCCTAACAACACCCTGGCCTCTTTGTTTCTTTAATTATTATTGTTACATACAGGAATAAGTAAATACAACCTGATGAGTACACGTAACATTTCTCATACATATGTTTTTAGAGTGGACTACTTGATATTGAATAACCAATTGGGGCTCATCCCTGGAAAAAACTGATTCTCTCTCTTAGCAGTCGTTAATTGTCTGTAGCTCTTAATATAGGAGTGGGACCCATGAGATCTCTCCCCTTCAAACTGCCATGTCAACTGGTGTGGTCATGGTTCAGGTCTTGCTTAGGCAGCCATATTGTTGAGATTTCATGGACACACCTTCCTTTTCACGTGTGTAAGAACCTCACAGCAGACATTCTGGTCCTCCGGCTTTTAGGGTCTTTCCACCTTCCTCTTTTGCAATGTTCTCCAGGTTTAGGTGTAGGGATTGTGTTGTAGATGTATCACTGGAACTGGACAGACCAGTCTGTTGTTCTCTTCATTTTGGCCAGATGTGGCATTCTGTAATGGTTTTCTGTCTGCTGCAAAAATAAGCCGCTTTGACGAGGAGAGAGAGCAACATTTATCTGTGGATAAAAAGATAAGTATTTATAGTGCAGTTGGAAATTACATTTGTGGGATTGCAAATTGGTGCAGCCACTCTGAAAATTAGTGTGGAAAATTCTCAAAGAGCTAAAAATAAATCTACCACAGGACCCAGCTATACCACTCCTTGTCATGTGCCAAAGGGACTCAACATCCTACTCTACAGATACTTGCTCAGCTACTCTATTCACAATAGCTAGGAAACAGAAACTTAAGTGTCCTTCAAGAGATGAATGAATAACAAAAATTTAGTACCTGTGTACAATGGGATACTATTCAGCCATAAAGAAAAATGAAGTAATGAAATTTGGAGATAAATGGATGGGACAAAGTGAGATAACTCAGACCCAGAAAGACAATGCCACATGTTTTCTCTTATTTGTGTATCTTAGCTCTGAGTATTTTTTTTTCCTTTCAGTTTTTTGAGACAGGGTTTCTTCCTAGTCTTGACTGTCCTGGAACTCACTCTGAAGACCAGGCTGGACTCAAACTTACAGAGAGCATCCTGCCTCTGCCTCCTGAGTACTGGAATGGAAGGCATGAGCCACCACATCTGGCTTAGGTCTTCCCATTTAATGAATGTAATGAAGATACTTTGCCACAGGCATGCTCTCTAGTCTATTTTTCACCCTTCATAAAAGTCAACCCAAAATGTATCAAAGACCTTAACAGTAAGACCTGACACCTTGAAACTGCTAGAGGAACACACAGGGGAAACACTTCAAGATACAGACATAGGCAGGGACTTTCTGAAAAGGACTCTAATAGCACAAGAAACAATTCCAAGAATTGGCAAATGGGATTACATAAAACTAAAATGCCTTCTCACAGCAAAAGAAACAATTAGCCACAGTAAAGAGACAACCACAGAATGGGCAAAAAAAAAATATATTTGCCAACTACATATCTGATAAGGAATTAATATGTAGTCTCTGCTGGCTTGTTTTATGACCCCTTGACACAGGCTAGAGTCATTTGAGGGGAGGGAACCTCAACTGAGAAAATGCTTCCATAAGATCAGGCTGTATGCAAGCCTATAGAGCATTCTCTTAATTAATAATTGATATGGGAGAGCCCAGCCTCTTGTGGGTGGTGCTATCCCTGGGCTGGTAGTTCTGAATTCCATAAGAAAGTAGACTGAGCAAGCCATGAGGAACAAATGTCCCTCCATGGCCTCTGCATCATCTCCTGCCTCAAGGATCCTGCCCTGTTTGAGTTCCTACCGTGGTTTCCCTCAATGGATGGTAACTCAGGATATGTGAGCCAAATCAACCCTTTCCTCCCCAAGTTGCTTTTGGTCATGGTGTCTCGTCACAGCAATAGTAACCCTGACTAAGACATAGACTACATATATAGAAAACTTTAAATTAAGCACACAAATCCCATTAATAAACAGGCTTATGAACTCAAAAGAAGTTCTCAAAAGAAGAACACAAATAGCCAATACATGTTTGAAAAGTGCTCAAGATCCTTAGTCATCAGAGAGATGCAAATTAAAACAATTTTGAGACTCCATCTCTCCTCAGTCAGAATGACTACCATCAAGAAAAACAACAAATGTTGGTGAGATATTAGGGAAAGAGGAGTCCTTCTACCCTGCTGGTGGGAATAGAAACTTGTTTGGCTCCATGGAAATCAGTGTGGTGGTTCCTCAAGAAAACTAAAAACAGAACGACCCTGTGACCCAGGTAGAGCCCTCCTGGGTCTATGCTCAAAGGACTCTATTCAGCACACTACAGAAATACTTGCATGTAAGTTTTCTTCTTGTGCCTGCAGAGGGAAGGTCTCACTTGCTTTCTGCATACTCAAGGAGAGCTGACCCTCAGTCTGGGGATTTCCCTGCTTCTGCCTCCCATCTTGTAGGAGTGCTGGGGTTACAGATGTGAGCTTTTTAAAGTCTGCCCTGGGGACTGAACTCAGGTCTATGGGCTTGCACAGCAGGAGCTTTTAGCCTGGACACTGATCTGCAGGTTAGTTTTGAAGGAAAACTTCAAGGCACCCATTGAGTACCTTTCTGGATTATCTGTTATAAACGGAAAAAAAAATGTAAAGCAGATGAAGCATTTTCTAGATTGAACAGATTGTTAAAGTTAGGAATTTTACTTTAATCGACCTGTTTCTTAAGAATAAAAGTGAAAGGTGGGATGTGATGGCACATATCTTTACTCCCAGCACTTGGGAGTCAGAGGCAGGTGGATCTCTGGGTTCGAGGAGAGCCTGATCTACATTATGAGTTCCAGGACAGCCAAAGCTACATAATGAGACTCTGTCTTAAACACACACACACACACACACACACACACACACACACACACACACACTGAACAAAAAAAAACAGGAAAGGAAAGAAAGAAAAGAAAAAAGAAAAAATTGAAATGACTAAAGTACAGAGTTGAGTGCACCTAAGGGTTTTAGTGAGAAAAAGAGACAGGGCTAAGTTGTGAAAGGACCCCATCTATCTCTTTAAGTGAAGCTTTAACAGTCACAGAGCCACAGAGAGCCGCTGAGTAGGTTTCTACTCCGACAACACCACCAAGCCACTTGCTGCAAAATGCCTACTTTACATAATCCTCATGTTTTGTTTGTTTGTTTGTTTTTACAAAAAAAAAAGATAAATTTAAGATTCTGTCGAAATCTGTCCATTCCCTGGAACCCCAATCCGTCGGCAGGAGACAAGGCAGAGGCTGACAAGCCATTAGCCTGAGCTGGAGTCTGGCTCTGATGCTCAGCTGGAACTCCTGTCCTGAACACCTATGCTGGATGGGCATACATGGTTCCTTGGCTACCTTCCCTGTGCCCATCTGCTAGCGTGGCTGGCTGCCCATCCACAAGTTTGGACTCCTGCCTTAGTGTGTCGGTGCCAGAAAAGTAACAATTTCCTCCAGCAGCCTGGGCAGTCATGGCGGGGTGTTCTTGGCCCCGCTGTGGAGACACATACCCTCTGAATCTGGGCACTGGGCGCCATCATTGCTGCGTATTTCACCGTATGCACTTGACAGAGAAAATAAAGCAGGCAGTAGTAGAGGGTGGAGAGAATATGGGAGATCCCTGGATTGAAGCAGAATGATTTCCTTTGGGCAGCTGTGAAGAAAAGCATTGTCAGGAACCCTGACTGCAAGGCCATTTCCACCTTCGCAGATGACTGAGCCGTGAAGGCTGCACTTCCTCCCTTAAATGACTCCAAGAGTCAAAGGGATCAATCTTTTCTTTTCCAGGAAAAATTTTTGGGTGAGGACAGAGAGGGCTACAGGGGTCAAATCCAGAGCATTGTATACTCTAGGCAAGTGAGCTATGTGCATGTAGCCAGAGCCCCCAAATCTGACACTTCCTCAGGTCTTAGGAAAACAGGTTTTCTGGGATTCAGAGAAACTACGAGTGATCTTAGGGTGGTTGAATAAACAAGGTAAAAGTCAATTCTTTGGAAACCGCTGAATTCTTCTCTAGCTCAATTGCAAACGTAAGATCCTTGAATGTAGAGATTATCTACTTCTTGTATTTCATTAAATCTACAAAATGTTAGAAGTGAGTAATTGAGCACTAAGGCACATGGGTTTCTGTTCTGAGACAGAGCCTCAATATATTGCTCAGGCTGTCCCTAAATTCCTGGACTCAGGCAATCATTCAAACTCCCAGGTATCTGGGACCACAGACCGGTTCCACATGCAGCTCAAGTACAAGGTTTCAAACTTCTGGAAAAGAAAATTTAAGGTCAAATTTCTCCGATGCTTCAAATGCAGGAGGAGAAAGACTGGAATCTCACATGCAGAAGGAAGAACAAGATCTTATGGTCTGATGATTTATTCTCTGGTTCAGAAGAAAATAAGTTATGGAGCTCTTTATTCATTAATCTTGCAGAACTCCCGGGAGATGGATAAGGTGTCTTTCTTTTAGAAGGACAAAGGATAAATACAAGCGTCAGTGGAAACCACAGACCCATTACAGTAACTGTGTATCTTTAAAAAGTACTTAAATTGCTATGGCTAACAAGATCTAGAGATTAGATTTCTTCTTCCCCTCCCCCTTTTCTCAACCCCCTCTCCCTCCCCTTCCCTCCCCCCACCCCTTTCTCCTTCCAGAGTCTCACATATCTCAGGCTGGACTTGAACTATTTAGCTGAGGATCACTTTGAACTTCTGATCTTTCTGCCTCTACCTCCCAAGTGCTGGGACTCCAGGGGTGCACCACCATACCCTGTTTATGCAGGATGGAACTCACAATGTGCTAGGCAAGGACTCTATCTGAGCTACATCCTTAGCCACAATGTTGGTTTATTGTTTGCCAAATGATATGAATTATCTTTACTCATACGACTAGTCTGATAAGTCAGAACAAAAGAATAAACCTTATTGTTTACCTTAAGCAATTAGAAAACATGTACTCAGCACAAGTCATATCTGTTAAACAGTCTAAGGAATTTAAACCCATTCATTAAATGTCTATCAATAGAAGTTTGTAATAAATGCCTTCATGACTTAGTTATTAGAAAAATCCATTTTCTGGCCTTAGAGTTACCAATAGCTAGTTATGGAACCTCAGACAGGAGCTGGGTTGTATGAGAGGCAGGGACTAAACAAAGTATTTAGCATGTGTGAGGCTCTGGGTACAATTCCCAGCACTGAGAAAGTGGGGGGAGGGAGGAAGGAAGGAGGGAAGGAGGGAAGAAGAAGGAAGGCAGGCAATATGGCTTAGTAGGTAAAGGTGCTTGCCACCAAGCATAATGATCTGAGTTTGATCCTGTAACCCACATGGTAGTGAAGTGACTGTCCCCTCTTTTAGCAGGACTGACCTCATGGTAGGGCCCAAGTAGCCTTGCCGATAAACCAGGCCTCAGTTTCAGTTTCCTGGGCTAGACTGGCCCTCCCATGGATAACCATGACCTGCTACCTCATGGTGACCAAAGACAGTTACCCCACCCTGAAGCTGGAAAGCCCCCCAGACTCCCAATCAATCCCCTGTCGACTCATTGCCACTAGGTTCAAACCCACTGACACGCACACCCCCCAATCCCTGTAGCTGTGCTTAAAAGGAGTTTGCACATTCCTCTCAAGATCATTGTCATTTTACCTTAATGGCTGATCCCTGCGTGGGGGAATTTTGTCTCAAGAAATAAATGCTCTTGCTAATTGCATATATGAGTGGTGGTCTTTGTGGAGTGATCTGCAGACCCTAACAGTAGAGGGAGTGGATAGACTCCCTTATGTTGATCTCTGATTGCCACACATGTGATAATGTGTCCCCACACTTGTATACACAAACAAACAAATAAATAAATGTAATTTTAATCCTTCTTGAAAAAGAATAGAACAGACACAGAGAATTCTCAAATAAATCATTAATCTCTTTGAATCTTACTTCTCTTCTCAATGAAGTGGCCATGTTTGTCCTAGTGTCTTTAATGTGGTCAATATTGCAAACAAGTTGACAACAAAAAAGCTCCTGAATTATACAGTATAGAAAAAAAAGGAAGCATTTTTATACCTCTAGAAGGAAAAAAACACCATTATATAACATTTCTAGAATGTTATATAATGTCTGGGAAAAATAACTTTTTGCTAACATTTTTTTCCTTCAGTCTGGGGATGGAACCAAGGGCCTCCTACATGCTAGGCAAGCTTTCTTTCTTTTAAAAAAGACTTATCTACCTTAACAATGTGTATGTGTTTTTATCTGTGTGTGGGTGTGTGCATATGAGTACGGGCCTGTGTTTGTCATCCCTGCCGGATCCTGGGGCTCACTGGTCAGCCTAACAGATGAGCTCCAGAGCAATAAAAGATCCTACCTCAAAGAAGTTGGATGGCATTCCTGAGGACCACACCTGAGGTTGTCTTTTGGCCTCCATAGGTACAGGCACACACATACACTCATGCTTGCACACACTTATGCATACACACGTAAAAAGATAGATGAATAAATAATTTTTAAAAGGGAGAGCAACCACCACAGGACCCCAATATAAAACTGTATTATGTAATAGTCCTATCTTAGGAAGACACTAGGCACAGAGATAATAAATGCCTTCTCTTAGTTTACACAATTAGAAAGCAGAAGAGCCAGGGTTTGAACTGATGGTTTAGCCTACACTCTCTAAGGAAAGTCCACTAAATTCAGGAAGTATTTTCTGAATGCCACGGTGCAGGTACTATGTGGGATGCTGGGGTGAAGTCCTGTTTGAGTTCTTGGCCTGACTTTCCTCAATGATGGAAGTATAAGCTGAAATAAACCCTTTCCCTTCCCACGTTGCTTTGGTCATGGTGTTTCATCACAGCAACAGAAACCGCCACCAAGATAACTCCTGGAGTCTGAAAGCCTGAGTTTGATCCCTGATTCACATGAAAGGCTCTGCACATGTGATGCAGAGCATCTGTAATCCCTACAGGGAAAGGGAAGGTAGGCCAGCTAGCTAAGAGAATTCAGTGCAACAGCAATAACAAAAGATGTGCCTCAACAAAGCGGAAAGCAAGGACCAACCCTTGAAAGCTGTCCTCTGTCCTCCACATGTGCGTGTGCACGCAGGCACGCACGCACTCACGCTTGCACGCACTCACGCACGTGAAGATTGACTGACAAGGTGACAAGTGGCTTTAAACCTAGGACTTGATGCTATCGATGAGCATGTCTAGAGAAAGTATTCTTTTTGTTGTTGTTGGTTTTGGTTTTGGTTTCTCTGTGTAGCCTTGGCTGTCCTGGAACTTGCTTTGTAGTCCAAGCTGGCCTTGAATTCGGAGATCCACCTGCCACTGCCTCCTGAGTGCATGCACCACTGTGCCCATCTGAGAAAGTATTCTTGGTAGAACTGAGAGAGGTAAAGATCTTGAGGTGCTTTTGCTGGTTTGGGAGTACGGTGGTTGGAAATATGGAAAACTAGTCAGGTGGCTGGAGCAAAGGAAGTGTCTAGCCGAAAAAGATCAGGACAAGCGCTAAATGATGAAAGGCTTTGACTTTGCAAAATGAGAATATTCTGAGGGAGTCTGAGCTGAGGAGATTTTTAAAGGCACATCCTGGCTGTTATATTCCAAATAGACATGAGCTGAGGGGGTTGGGTATGAAGGGAAACCAACCAGGAGATGTAGGAACCTGGGGAGAGCCATGCGCCATGACAGAGGTGGTTGAGGATTTGAAAGCCAAACCAGTAAGATTCCTCCAGTTTAGTTAGAGGTATGGGAGGGAAAAGAGACAGCCATGGGTTACATCGATTTTTGTTTGTTTGTTTGTTTTAGCCAGGGCTTTTTAGAAAGATAGAGTTGCCAGTTGTTGAGATGTGGAAGGCTGTGGGAGTCACAGTTTTTATTTAAGTGAAAAGTCAGTTCTGCTCAAGACACAATAAGTTTGATACCTATCAGGTGTTCATAGGGGAATGTCCAAGGCAGGAAAGAGGGCACGTGAGACTGTAGCTCAGGGGTGAGTTAAAGATAGGAAGTTGGGACTTGTCAGCATAAAGACATTTCTTAAAGCACAGAGCTTTTATGAGAACAATATAGGTAAGAAGCAGACACCAAGGCTAAGCTCTGGGGCCCATCAACAGTAGAGTTCAGCAAGAAAGGGAGGCCAAGAAGAGCGTAGGAGGGAAACACTGGAACACCGCCGTTCTTCTTGGAAGAGTTGTGGAAAGTCTTAGTTATGTTCTCCATGATGTGACAAATAGCCCAACAGAAACAGTTAAGGGAGAAAAGGTGTAGCTTGTCTCACAGTCTCAGAGGGTGTAATTCATGGTCCTGGGGAGACGGCATGATGCAGTGGGAGTGTGTGGCAAGGCCAGTTGCTTACCAGTGGCTAACCAGGAAGCAGAGAACAAGACAGGAAGTAGCCAACGTTATTATAACTCCACAAACCTGATCCCAGTGACCTACTTCCTTCAGCTCAGTCCAACCTCCTAAGCCTCTACAACTTCCTAAAACAGGGCCACCGTCAGGGGACCAATCCTTGAGACAATGAACCATCGTGACATTACAGCTTCTGACTACAAGATCTTGTTTTAAACAATCACTCTCCCGAGGCAACATTGTGTTTGTTTATCACAAGCTTGGCATGGTATGTAAAGAGGTAGTCTTTTTACAAGCTAGAGCCCACTCAATACCATGTCTCGGTGCTATTAAATATTTAGATAACCAGTTGCAGAACTAATTGACCTTTGGGGGATGTCTTTGTAGCCCATTCTAGAATGTCAAGTGTTTTGTCTTTTAATGATTAAAAAAAAAAAAAAGTTGCTTTTTTGAGTATGCAAATTAAAGTCTCTGCCTGATTAATTAGATATTGATGTTTTCTTAAGTAAATAAGCTTGAGGAGAATGTACACTTGGTCAGTTTCAGTGAGGGGCGGGCTGATCCTTGGGGTTACAGGAGGCCTTTAATGTAGGAATAATGGCCGCCAAGGGAAATGTTGGTGAATGATAAGAGTTGTCGGCTCTCTTTGCATTGAGGTTTTCCAGCTAATTGACCTCATTACTTGCCACATTAAAGGAGATTAAGTGTGTCAACACTCACTGCATTATAGAAGATTTGCAGCAAAAGTATGGCCAACCTCGTTCAAGTGCAGTTTCCAGGGAACAAGAAGGGAAATGTAGCGAATGGAAGAGAGAAAGGAGAGAGTGTGAGCTTCAACATCAGAGCTGCCTATGGACGGGCTTGGGAGGTGCAGCATCAGGACTACCTATGGATGGGCTTGGGAGGTGCAGCATCAGGGCTGCCTATGGACAGGCTTGGGAGGTGCAGCATCAGGGCTGCCTGTGGACAGGCTTGGGAGGTGCAGCATCAGTAAGTCACATCAGGTTCTCAGCCCTTCAGGCTTACCCTCTGCTAGACAAATTGCATTGCTCCTCCTCTACTCCACATCATGGTAACCTCATGACACACCTAATGCTATCTCTCCTGAGAAATTCTCGTATTTCATTAGCCAGAATAGCCCAGCTAAGGAGCCATTCCAAACTGGCTTAAGCAGAGGACCCAAATGTCTTTCTTATTAGCAGGCAGACACCTAGTGTGGCCAACATGGCCATTGCCCCACCCTCCCTGAGCCCAAACCTCTTCTCTCCATTTTATTTCCGATGGGAACCCCTGATTTTTGCTCAGATTGCTGAAGAGATATTGTTTTACATGGGTTCCCTCACCATTCCTTCTGACAATGTTTTGAGATTTGTAAAAAAAAAAAAAAAAAAAAAAAAAAAAAAAAAAAAAAAAGAAAGAAAGAAAAGAAAAACCCTCTTCCATGAAACCAGCCCCATTCACATACCTGAAAGAAGAAGACGTCATACCTCTGTGAATCACCATGGTAATATCTACTTTTCTGTTAGTAACACTTACAAAAATATCCCATGTAATAAAAATATCTAATCCATATTCCTTAACTCTTCTATTGTCTTAGAAGCTCCCTGAACACGTGAATTGGATTATGTTTATGTCTGATTACCTTATATTAAGCATTTTGCAAGCAAAAGGCAGTCCATCTATGTGCATGAATGTATGCATGTTTGTATGTATTTTAGCTGAATTGTGCAAGCAATTTCTTCTTACTTTTTTTTTTTTTTTTGGATTTCCCTTTCCTTCCAGTGTTGTCTTATTTCCTAATTTCAATTCTTTTAGGTGGCAACAAGATTTAATTTGAGCAACTATAATAAAATGGAACTTGAGAAAATGTACCGTCGGAGGTTCTGATTTAGTTTTATTTGTCCTTGCTGCCACGGTTCCACCACTTTCTTTGCCAGTGAGAAGCTTGTAATTACTTAGTCAATTATATTTCCATTCAAGTCACCGGAGACATTTTCTTCTAACATGTACTCTCAGAGGCTGGGGCGACGGCTTAGTCGTTAAGAGCATTGACTGCACACACAAGCGTGAGGACCTGAGTTCAGATCCCAGCAGCCACATGAAAAGTCAAGTGTGTGCTCCTGTCACCCAGGGTGGTAGGTGGGGGAGACAGGAGGGTTGCAGGGGCCTGCTGACTAACCAGCTCAGTTGGAAAACAGTATTCCAGGTTCAGTGAAGGACCCTATCTCAAGGGAATAAAGTGGTACTAATCAAGCAGGATCGACCCTATGTTCTCCTCTGGCCTCTGCGCAAATGCATGTGGGCATATGCACTTGAACACACACACAAATTAAAATATATACATACACAGTCTTTCAAGGTCCGACTATGAAGACCCTATCTCAAACAAAATAAAAATGCATTTTAAGGAGATCCTTTAATCAGTGGAAAACCTTCCAGATTTAGTACAATTTGTTTCTTTTTGAGACAGGCTGTCATGTAGCTTAGGCTGGCCTTGAACTCCTGACCCTCCTGCTTCTACCTCCCAAGGGCTGGAACAATAGGAGTTTGCCACTATGGTCTGGCAGATTTAATATGATATATGTCAACTATACAAAGTGTTATGGAGCATTTATATGACTCTGTTCTCACATGTAAATGGGATTCTAGAAGGACAAATGAGAAACTCTTTAATTCTGTGGTACAGAACTGGATCTGAGGGTAAGAAGGAACTCCTTGTAGGATGTGAACTTTTCACAATGTGCTTTTACTGATTTTATATAGGGAAAAATCATTAAGGAAATCATGAACCTCTGTGGAAATGAACAATAGTACCCCCCTAGCCACTCTCGCTCCACACAATCTGAATTCTTCTGCCTTGTTTTCTTGGGAATTCCTCCCTCTGTTCAAATGTGCCTCCCACCACTCCCAAACAAGCCCTCAGTCCTGGTAGGGTGAACAGTAGGAAGTCCACTGACTCCCTCCATGGTTACTCCATGTTCTCTCCTTCCAGATGCCAGCACACTTTGCTCAAAGCCTTTTGCTGAACTAGCCTCTTAACTGCTGGTTAAAATTCACCATTTGGTGTTGGAGCAGATGGCTCAGAGGTTAAGAGCACTGGCTGCTCTTCCAGAGAACCAGGATTCCATTCCCAGCACCCATGTGGTGGCTCATATCTGTCTGTAAGTCCAGGTCCAGGGGATCTGACACCCTCACACAGACATACATGCAGACCAAACACCAATGCACATAAAATAGAAACAAATCATTTTAAAAAATAATAAAATTCACCCTTCACTTCTTATTTTACTTGAGTATGCAGTTGCCTATCAATTGCTTTCTTTTCTTCTATTATATTTATAATTTACATTTTCTCTTAATTTTATTTAAAAATTGTGTCTACAGCTTAAGACATGTCTTCAACTAAGCAACTAAATTTTAATCTCTTCACAGGAACATATACATACATACATATATATATATATATATATATATATATATATATATATCGCAATCATAGTTTATATGTGAATATAATATAGCCATACACAGGGGTAGAGTGTATTCAATAGACACTTGTTGATAGTCATATTGGTTTAGTAGAGTTATTACATTCTATAACCCTGAGTTAAACACAAATGAATCTCTTTCTTTTTAAAAAAGGATTTGGCCTGTGAGGTGGCTTAGCAGGTAAAGGCACTTGTTTTTAAGCATGATGATTTGAGTCCAATCTCCAGAGGCCACATGGTGGGAGGAGAGAACAGACTCCTGAAAGTTTGGACACAAACAAAAGGCCTACTGTGTGCCATCATTGATCCATTTAAAGTGATTTACAAGGATATGGTTTCTCTGCAACACAAAAATGAAAGCACACCAGGAGATGCCTTTCCTGAAAATTTGGCTGATACACAAACTAACTTGGACTAAGAAATAAGGGATGCCTGAGAAACGTCCAGATTTTCACACTTTAGAAAGGTCTAATGATCCACTTTTGCCTGGACTGGGGCTTTGTTTTGTAAGTGAAGACTTTGTCAGCCTATCATATTGGATAATAAAACCAGGTAAGTTAAATTGATTGTGGGAAAGTCTATGGGAGAGTAAATTACAAAATAAGGAAACGTATTTCCATAGCTATAAATTCCTGCACTAAGCTGGGAAGTAGGTGCAGATTCTTTAGCGAGCATGGTAGCACACAACTGGTACTTTTTCTTTTCCATATTCTTCAGTAAAATGCTACAGAGCTTATTATCTTTAAATGTTCTAGCATTGTTTAAATTTTTATTAGACTTATTCATTTTATGTGTGAGCGTTTTGCCTGTGTGCATGTATGTGTACCACATAGAAGCCTGGGGTCCTTGGAAGCCAGAAGAGGGCATCCAGTCCCCTGGAACTGGAGTTACAGGTGGTTGTGAACCATGTGGATGCTGGGCATTGATCTCAGACCCTCTGCAAGAGCAGCAAATGCTCCTAACCACTCTGCCATCTCTCCAGCCCTGTTATTGTTTTACTTTTATGTGTATTGCTTTGCCTGTGTGTGTGTGTGTGTGTGTGTGTGTGTGTGTGTGTGTGTGCACCAATGTGTGCGGTGCATGCAGAGGCCAGAAGAGGGCAGCAGATCCCCTGGCACTGAAGTTCTGGAGGTATGTTCACCACCCGTATGAGTGCTGAGAACCACTGAGCCATCTCTCTGGCTCCAAAGTCTATTATTTTGAATATGAAAACATTCTTGTGTGCGATTTAATTTATATGTAAGGTAGTTCTGAGTCCTTTCGGTAAAACATAAATAATCACAATAAGGCTAATGATAAAATCAAAGTTCACAGCGTAGAAATCAAGGCAGGACTGTCTCTTGCAGAGCCA